>NC_087369.1:83857142-84159585 GCF_030014295.1 Loxodonta africana | reverse complement strand
TACTCTAGATCACAAACGCCAGAAATGGAAAGGGGAGCGAGAAGAATCTTAGTGAGGTCTAACACATTACTAGGAATGTCTCAATCTCCACCTCAATCCTCCAGATACCTCCTATCCTCAATGCCAGGCCGAGGGGCTCAATCTCCCAATCTAAAGCGACAGAGATGTCTATACCCACTTCCCCAAACCAGGGTGCAGCAACCAGAGGCAGACAACGATCCAGATACAAAAACCCACGGCCTATGCACACTGATTCGGCTGCCCAGCTCTAGAGTCACCAAGAGTCCCTCCTTACCATTCTACTCACGGGGACGGTCCTCCATGGCGCCACTCGCCTGAGAAACCAAGGGCCGGGGTCCGTTTCCGGAAGCCACGCTTGCCCGCCCTATCCGCCCCGGCCCTGAGCGCAACGGGGAGAGGGTCGCGGACTCACCTCAGGATCCTGGTCAGGTCTTGCTTTCACCCATCTCTTTGGCGCGGTTGGGGACCGGTGGCGCTGCAGGGGAGCCCGGGTCTGGGGACAGCCTCGGGGGACAAAGAGAGTCCTCAGCGGCCGCTTGGTAGGAGAACTGTCCATCAGGCCCTGGCCCCGCCGCCGGGCCACCGCGTCTCAACGGCTGGAGGCCCCGTACGGGCCACCAAATTTTGCCATGAGTCCAAACCCTGGTATCCAGATTCGTCAGAAACCTGCCATCCCAAGAAAACCTCTAAGTTGTCACTCAGAGGTAGGGGGCGCTACCCGCATAATAACTTCTCGCCGGTCTTGCAGAAGGCTCCGCTGCCCTGTGGTATTTGGAACCCCAGTTATCTTCCTCGTTGTCGTGATATTTGGGCTTTCCTTTTGGAAACTCGGTACCCACACCTAGCCAGATGGTTTTAAGACCAGGATGGTATTTCGATCTGCGTCTTCTTGACTTTCACTTGCCACGAAAATATCGTTAAGACCATCCCTTTTCTAGTTACAAGGCCCTCATGTCTTTACACAACGGCTCTCCGAAATTGTGGGGGAGTTCTTGAACCCTTGGACCAGCACCTGCCATGTGAGGTGCCTTTTGGTCCCTGTTTCTAAATCAGTCCATTCAAACGCAAACAAACGTTGAGACTCAGGATGCAAGGGAATGCAGAAGAAAGGATCTTTCAGATCTAATACTGAAAACCAAGCATATATGCTGGGTACGGTTACTAGGAGAGTACATGGGCTGGGCACAACCGGGTGAATGAATATCTTTTACTATTTGATTCATCTTTCTTAAGTCTTGCACAAACCGATATTCTCCTGTCCCGGGCTTTAACACTGGCAGAATGGGGGTGTTATATGGTGACCGGCATGGTCTTAAAAATCCAATTTCTATACATCTTTGGACCCGTGGAGTAATCCCTTCCAGAGCTTCTCTACCGAGCGGGTATTGTTTCTGATTTACAACAGGCACTCCAGGCTTTAGGGCAATTTTGACTGGCTCCGCGAACCTGGCCCTTCCCGGCCTCCTGGATGCCCAGACTTCCGGGCTCACTTCTTGTTGTATGTGGACAGGGATGTCCCTAGGGGCCGCTGGTTCCTCTAGCAACAGGACTGCTTGCAAAGCGCATGCCTGTTCGGGCAGATTTTGCACCAAAATTCGAGAAGGCCCAAAGCTGACTCATGCCCCAAATTTTGACAATATATCCCTCCCGAGGAGGGGTTGCGGGGCATTCCGGCATATAAAGGAACTCGTGGTATAACAAGTCTTTTCCAATTTTACAATTCACCGGTTGGAGGAAAGGCCGAGTTGAAAGTTTTCCTGGAACCCCTACCACTGGGGCAGTACGTGACTAAGGGGAGATGTCGCGGTGTTCAAAAGCGAAAAGGTGGCACCCGTGTCCAGAATAAAGTCAATAGGGCGTCCTCCCACCTTTAGAGTTACGCGTGGGTTCTGGGGCTCGCGGTGGGAGATAGCTGACGAGGTTTGAGTCCCTGGGCCGGTTATTCGGAATCATCTAACCGTGCCGGCCCTTCCGGATAAGCCTGGAGAGCGGCCAGTTTTGTTCCGTCTCGCCTTTCCCTTCTCTCTGGGCACTCCGGCTTCCAGTGGCCCCGTCGTCGTTTACAGAAGGCGCACTGGTCAGGTTCTAAAGCTCTCCCTCCTCGCCCCGGGGTGGTCCTTCTTATGGTTCTTATCTCCCTTCCCTCCTCTTCACTGGGGGAGGAGGGGCGTTAAGGCTGCTGCTAGTAAGGCTGCCTTTTGGTTCATCTTTTGTTTTGACTTCTGTTCTGCTACCTGGTTCCGGTTAGTGAACACCTTCAAAGCTGCTTCAAACGGCTGCCCTATAGGCATCCCAAGTCCTCCTTCTAATGTTTGTAAATTTTTTGTTTTTGCATATCAGGGCCGCTCTGCGAAATAAAAGTCAGGTTTATCAGCCGGGCGCTGTTGGGTTCTTCCGGGTTGATACCAGCGTACTGAGGAAACGTGTCTGTCACTCTTTCTAAGAAAGTGGATGGGTCTTTCTTTCCTGCCTGGATAATTTCTCTAAACTTTTGTAAGCTCTTGGGTTTGGGGGCCCCGTTTCTCAACCCAACGATTAAGCAGTCTCCATAGAAATGAAGTCTACTCGCCCCTTCTTCCGCATTGTGATTCCAACCCGGATCTCTAGTAGGAATGGCTTCTGTCTCAGGGGGTCGGGCTCCATTGCTAGGGTCTAAGTTACGGAGCCTATCAGCCTCTTTCCGAGCCTGGTCTAACACCATAGGGCGTTCTTCTGAAGTTAACAGAGTGGTGATTAGTGCCTCTGTATCTGCCCAGGTAGGGCGGTGAGTAGAGAAAATAGAAAGAAACAGTTCAGTCATTTTGTTTGGGTCACTCCGGTAGGGGGAGCTGTGGCTCTTCCAGTTACATAGATCACAGGTGGAAAATGGAGTATGTACCAGCATTGTCCCCTGTGGCTGCCCTTTACCAACCACTCCGGCAGGAACTTCTCTCAGGGGGTATTGCCCTGCCTGGACTCCTGAGACACCCTCACCGAAAACGGTACCCTGATGGGTATGAGAAGGGGAGACCATACCTGAAGTAGCCGGACCTTCACTGTCTCATCCTCCTCCTCCATCCGCCTTTGGTGTGCTGGCCAAGCTAGAATCGGGCTCGACCATTCTGTTTGGAGACCTTGTGCTTCCACGGTCCGACCCCTCGGCTTCTACCGCACCTCCCCTATACGGGGGAGGGGGAGCCGAAACGGTGGCCGTAGCCCATGTCTCTAGGAGGGGGTCCTCTGAGGAGGATTCAGGGAGTACTTTGGCCTTTGATTTTCCCTGGAAGAAAACCTGATTAGGGGGGTGCAAGGTCTGGTAGAGAGACCTGAAGGCTTTGAAAATTTTTCTTTTCTTTTCTTTTTTGTACATAAGGTCCCACTTTTGAGTTCTTCTGCAGGACAAATGCAATTGAAGTATTGTAGCACAACGTGAAGACCCCTCTGGGGGCCACTGTTCTTGTTCCCCCAACTGGTATTGAGGCCATATGCTGTTATACAGGCGAATCATCCGCTTTTTGGTCAAGGGCTCATTCATAACTCTACCTTTTCAACTGGCCAAAAGGCAGCCCAGCGGGGATTCAGCTGGAAGAGATGGGCCTCCTCCCATGCTAATATCTGTTCTCTTTAAACTCTCCTTTTCCTGCCTCAGGCAGGATCAACTTTGCTTGACAAAGGGGAGAGTTTGAGGTTCTCAGGAGCACAATGCTTAATCTATCTCTTCACTAAGTAGGTTTAATTCTTTCAGGATGGCTTGGGTCCCTAGCTTAGGACCCTAACTTCTTTGGGCAAGTCTTCTAAAATAGTCCGTGCACAGACCAAGGAAACTCATTGTCGATCTCAAGAGCTTAGGTTAAAACTGTTCTTGAACCTGGTGAGGGGTTTTGTAGGAATAGGGATTTACAAGATGACGACACTGAGAAGAAGAAAAAAAAAACACGAAAGCCTCATGAGGACAAGTAATGGTTCATAAGACAAAGAGACCGACCGACAAAAATAACGGCGATAACCTTGCAGTCTCAACCTCCCAGACAGCAAGGTGGGGTGTACATAAGACAAACCTGACAAACAGAGAAAAATACTCAGACCACAACGCCAGAAATGGAAAGGGGAGCGAGGAGAATCTTAGTGAGGTCTAACACATTACTAGGAATGTCTCAATCTCCACCTCAATCCTCCAGATACCTCCTATCCTCAATGCCAGGCCGAGGGGCTCCAATCTCCCAATCTAAAGCGACAGAGATGTCTATACCCACTTCCCCAAACCAGGGTGCAGCAACCAGAGGCAGACAACGATCCAGATACAAAAACCCACGGCCTATGCACACTGATTCGGCTGCCCAGCTCTAGAGTCACCAAGAGTCCCTCCTTACCATTCTACTCACGGGGACGGTCCTCCATGGCGCCACTCGCCTGAGAAACCAAGGGCCGGGGTCCGTTTCCGGAAGCCACGCTTGCCCGCCCTATCCGCCCCGGCCCTGAGCGCAACGGGGAGAGGGTCGCGGACTCACCTCAGGATCCTGGTCAGGTCTTGCTTTCACCCATCTCTTTGGCGCGGTTGGGGACCGGTGGCGCTGCAGGGGAGCCCGGGTCTGGGGACAGCCTCGGGGGACAAAGAGAGTCCTCAGCGGCCGCTTGGTAGGAGAACTGTCCATCAGGCCCTGGCCCCGCCGCCGGGCCACCGCGTCTCAAACGGCTGGAGGCCCCGTACGGGCCACCAAATTTTGCCATGAGTCCAAACCCTGGTATCCAGATTCGTCAGAAACCTGCCATCCCAAGAAAACCTCTAAGTTGTCACTCAGAGGTAGGGGGCGCTACCCGCATAATAACTTCTCGCCGGTCTTGCAGAAGGCTCCGCTGCCCCTGTGGTATTTGGAACCCCAGTTATCTTCCTCGTTGTCGTGATATTTGGGCTTTCCTTTTGGAAACTCGGTACCCACACCTAGCCAGATGGTTTAAGACCAGGATGGTATTTCGATCTGCGTCTTCTTGACTTTCACTTGCCACGAAAATATCGTTAAGACCATCCCCTTTTCTAGTTACAAGGCCCTCATGTCTTTACACAACGGCTCTCCGAAAATTGTGGGGGAGTTCTTGAACCCTTGGACCAGCACCTGCCATGTGAGGTGCCTTTTGGTCCCTGTTTCTAAATCAGTCCATTCAAACGCAAACAAACGTTGAGACTCAGGATGCAAGGGAATGCAGAAGAAAGGATCTTTCAGATCTAATACTGAAAACCAAGCATATATGCTGGGTACGGTTACTAGGAGAGTACATGGGCTGGGCACAACCGGGTGAATGAATATCTTTTACTATTTGATTCATCTTTCTTAAGTCTTGCACAAACCGATATTCTCCTGTCCCGGGCTTTAACACTGGCAGAATGGGGGTGTTATATGGTGACCGGCATGGTCTTAAAAATCCAATTTCTATACATCTTTGGACCCGTGGAGTAATCCCTTCCAGAGCTTCTCTACCGAGCGGGTATTGTTTCTGATTTACAACAGGCACTCCAGGCTTTAGGGCAATTTTGACTGGCTCCGCGAACCTGGCCCTTCCCGGCCTCCTGGATGCCCAGACTTCCGGGCTCACTTCTTGTTGTATGTGGACAGGGATGTCCCTAGGGGCCGCTGGTTCCTCTAGCAACAGGACTGCTTGCAAAGCGCATGCCTGTTCGGGCAGATTTTGCACCAAAATTCGAGAAGGCCCAAAGCTGACTCATGCCCCAAATTTTGACAATATATCCCTCCCGAGGAGGGGTTGCGGGGCATTCCGGCATATAAAGGAACTCGTGGTATAACAAGTCTTTTCCAATTTTACAATTCACCGGTTGGAGGAAAGGCCGAGTTGAAAGTTTTCCTGGAACCCCTACCACTGGGGCAGTACGTGGACTAAGGGGAGATGTCGCGGTGTTCAAAAGCGAAAAGGTGGCACCCGTGTCCAGAATAAAGTCAATAGGGCGTCCTCCCACCTTTAGAGTTACGCGTGGGTTCTGGGGCTCGCGGTGGGAGATAGCTGACGAGGTTTGAGTCCCTGGGCCCGGTTATTCGGAATCATCTAACCGTGCCGGCCCTTCCGGATAAGCCTGGAGAGCGGCCAGTTTTGTTCCGTCTCGCCTTTCCCTTCTCTCTGGGCACTCCGGCTTCCAGTGGCCCCGTCGTCGTTTACAGAAGGCGCACTGGTCAGGTTCTAAAGCTCTCCCTCCTCGCCCCGGGGTGGTCCTTCTTATGGTTCTTATCTCCCTTCCCTCCTCTTCACTGGGGGAGGAGGGGCGTTAAGGCTGCTGCTAGTAAGGCTGCCTTTTGGTTCATCTTTTGTTTTGACTTCTGTTCTGCTACCTGGTTCCGGTTAGTGAACACCTTCAAAGCTGCTTCAAACGGCTGCCCTATAGGCATCCCAAGTCCTCCTTCTAATGTTTGTAAATTTTTTGTTTTTGCATATCAGGGCCGCTCTGCGAAATAAAAGTCAGGTTTATCAGCCGGGCGCTGTTGGGTTCTTCCGGGTTGATACCAGCGTACTGAGGAAACGTGTCTGTCACTCTTTCTAAGAAAGTGGATGGGTCTTTCTTTCCTGCCTGGATAATTTCTCTAAACTTTTGTAAGCTCTTGGGTTTGGGGGCCCCGTTTCTCAACCCAACGATTAAGCAGTCTCCATAGAAATGAAGTCTACTCGCCCCTTCTTCCGCATTGTGATTCCAACCCGGATCTCTAGTAGGAATGGCTTCTGTCTCAGGGGGTCGGGCTCCATTGCTAGGGTCTAAGTTACGGAGCCTATCAGCCTCTTTCCGAGCCTGGTCTAACACCATAGGGCGTTCTTCTGAAGTTAACAGAGTGGTGATTAGTGCCTCTGTATCTGCCCAGGTAGGGCGGTGAGTAGAGAAAATAGAAAGAAACAGTTCAGTCATTTTGTTTGGGTCACTCCGGTAGGGGGAGCTGTGGCTCTTCCAGTTACATAGATCACAGGTGGAAAATGGAGTATGTACCAGCATTGTCCCCTGTGGCTGCCCTTTACCAACCACTCCGGCAGGAACTTCTCTCAGGGGGTATTGCCCTGCCTGGACTCCTGAGACACCCTCACCGAAAACGGTACCCTGATGGGTATGAGAAGGGGAGACCATACCTGAAGTAGCCGGACCTTCACTGTCTCATCCTCCTCCTCCATCCGCCTTTGGTGTGCTGGCCAAGCTAGAATCGGGCTCGACCATTCTGTTTGGAGACCTTGTGCTTCCACGGTCCGACCCCTCGGCTTCTACCGCACCTCCCCTATACGGGGGAGGGGGAGCCGAAACGGTGGCCGTAGCCCATGTCTCTAGGAGGGGGTCCTCTGAGGAGGATTCAGGGAGTACTTTGGCCTTTGATTTTCCCTGGAAGAAAACCTGATTAGGGGGGTGCAAGGTCTGGTAGAGAGACCTGAAGGCTTTGAAAATTTTTCTTTTCTTTTCTTTTTTGTACATAAGGTCCCACTTTTGAGTTCTTCTGCAGGACAAATGCAATTGAAGTATTGTAGCACAACGTGAAGACCCCTCTGGGGGCCACTGTTCTTGTTCCCCCAACTGGTATTGAGGCCATATGCTGTTATACAGGCGAATCATCCGCTTTTTGGTCAAGGGCTCATTCATAACTCTACCTTTTCAACTGGCCAAAAGGCAGCCCAGCGGGGATTCAGCTGGAAGAGATGGGCCTCCTCCCATGCTAATATCTGTTCTCTTTAAACTCTCCTTTTTCCTGCCTCAGGCAGGATCAACTTTGCTTGACAAAGGGGAGAGTTTGAGGTTCTCACGAGCACAATGCTTAATCTATCTCTTCACTAAGTAGGTTTAATTCTTTCAGGATGGCTTGGGTCCCTAGCTTAGGACCCTAACTTCTTTGGGCAAGTCTTCTAAAATAGTCCGTGCACAGACCAAGGAAACTCATTGTCGATCTCAAGAGCTTAGGTTAAAACTGTTCTTGAACCTGGTGAGGGGTTTTGTAGGAATAGGGATTTACAAGATGACGACACTGAGAAGAAGAAAAAAAAAACACGAAAGCCTCATGAGGACAAGTAATGGTTCATAAGACAAAGAGACCGACCGACAAAAATAACGGCGATAACCTTGCAGTCTCAACCTCCCAGACAGCAAGGTGGGGTGTACATAAGACAAACCTGACAAACAGAGAAAAATACTCAGACCACAAACGCCAGAAATGGAAAGGGGAGCGAGGAGAATCTTAGTGAGGTCTAACACATTACTAGGAATGTCTCAATCTCCACCTCAATCCTCCAGATACCTCCTATCCTCAATGCCAGGCCGAGGGGCTCCAATCTCCCAATCTAAAGCGACAGAGATGTCTATACCCACTTCCCCAAACCAGGGTGCAGCAACCAGAGGCAGACAACGATCCAGATACAAAAACCCACGGCCTATGCACACTGATTCGGCTGCCCAGCTCTAGAGTCACCAAGAGTCCCTCCTTACCATTCTACTCACGGGGACGGTCCTCCATGGCGCCACTCGCCTGAGAAACCAAGGGCCGGGGTCCGTTTCCGGAAGCCACGCTTGCCCGCCCTATCCGCCCCGGCCCTGAGCGCAACGGGGAGAGGGTCGCGGACTCACCTCAGGATCCTGGTCAGGTCTTGCTTTCACCCATCTCTTTGGCGCGGTTGGGGACCGGTGGCGCTGCAGGGGAGCCCGGGTCTGGGGACAGCCTCGGGGGACAAAGAGAGTCCTCAGCGGCCGCTTGGTAGGAGAACTGTCCATCAGGCCCTGGCCCCGCCGCCGGGCCACCGCGTCTCAAACGGCTGGAGGCCCCGTACGGGCCACCAAATTTTGCCATGAGTCCAAACCCTGGTATCCAGATTCGTCAGAAACCTGCCATCCCAAGAAAACCTCTAAGTTGTCACTCAGAGGTAGGGGGCGCTACCCGCATAATAACTTCTCGCCGGTCTTGCAGAAGGCTCCGCTGCCCCTGTGGTATTTGGAACCCCAGTTATCTTCCTCGTTGTCGTGATATTTGGGCTTTCCTTTTGGAAACTCGGTACCCACACCTAGCCAGATGGTTTAAGACCAGGATGGTATTTCGATCTGCGTCTTCTTGACTTTCACTTGCCACGAAAATATCGTTAAGACCATCCCCTTTTCTAGTTACAAGGCCCTCATGTCTTTACACAACGGCTCTCCGAAAATTGTGGGGGAGTTCTTGAACCCTTGGACCAGCACCTGCCATGTGAGGTGCCTTTTGGTCCCTGTTTCTAAATCAGTCCATTCAAACGCAAACAAACGTTGAGACTCAGGATGCAAGGGAATGCAGAAGAAAGGATCTTTCAGATCTAATACTGAAAACCAAGCATATATGCTGGGTACGGTTACTAGGAGAGTACATGGGCTGGGCACAACCGGGTGAATGAATATCTTTTACTATTTGATTCATCTTTCTTAAGTCTTGCACAAACCGATATTCTCCTGTCCCGGGCTTTAACACTGGCAGAATGGGGGTGTTATATGGTGACCGGCATGGTCTTAAAAATCCAATTTCTATACATCTTTGGACCCGTGGAGTAATCCCTTCCAGAGCTTCTCTACCGAGCGGGTATTGTTTCTGATTTACAACAGGCACTCCAGGCTTTAGGGCAATTTTGACTGGCTCCGCGAACCTGGCCCTTCCCGGCCTCCTGGATGCCCAGACTTCCGGGCTCACTTCTTGTTGTATGTGGACAGGGATGTCCCTAGGGGCCGCTGGTTCCTCTAGCAACAGGACTGCTTGCAAAGCGCATGCCTGTTCGGGCAGATTTTGCACCAAAATTCGAGAAGGCCCAAAGCTGACTCATGCCCCAAATTTTGACAATATATCCCTCCCGAGGAGGGGTTGCGGGGCATTCCGGCATATAAAGGAACTCGTGGTATAACAAGTCTTTTCCAATTTTACAATTCACCGGTTGGAGGAAAGGCCGAGTTGAAAGTTTTCCTGGAACCCCTACCACTGGGGCAGTACGTGGACTAAGGGGAGATGTCGCGGTGTTCAAAAGCGAAAAGGTGGCACCCGTGTCCAGAATAAAGTCAATAGGGCGTCCTCCCACCTTTAGAGTTACGCGTGGGTTCTGGGGCTCGCGGTGGGAGATAGCTGACGAGGTTTGAGTCCCTGGGCCCGGTTATTCGGAATCATCTAACCGTGCCGGCCCTTCCGGATAAGCCTGGAGAGCGGCCAGTTTTGTTCCGTCTCGCCTTTCCCTTCTCTCTGGGCACTCCGGCTTCCAGTGGCCCCGTCGTCGTTTACAGAAGGCGCACTGGTCAGGTTCTAAAGCTCTCCCTCCTCGCCCCGGGGTGGTCCTTCTTATGGTTCTTATCTCCCTTCCCTCCTCTTCACTGGGGGAGGAGGGGCGTTAAGGCTGCTGCTAGTAAGGCTGCCTTTTGGTTCATCTTTTGTTTTGACTTCTGTTCTGCTACCTGGTTCCGGTTAGTGAACACCTTCAAAGCTGCTTCAAACGGCTGCCCTATAGGCATCCCAAGTCCTCCTTCTAATGTTTGTAAATTTTTTGTTTTTGCATATCAGGGCCGCTCTGCGAAATAAAAGTCAGGTTTATCAGCCGGGCGCTGTTGGGTTCTTCCGGGTTGATACCAGCGTACTGAGGAAACGTGTCTGTCACTCTTTCTAAGAAAGTGGATGGGTCTTTCTTTCCTGCCTGGATAATTTCTCTAAACTTTTGTAAGCTCTTGGGTTTGGGGGCCCCGTTTCTCAACCCAACGATTAAGCAGTCTCCATAGAAATGAAGTCTACTCGCCCCTTCTTCCGCATTGTGATTCCAACCCGGATCTCTAGTAGGAATGGCTTCTGTCTCAGGGGGTCGGGCTCCATTGCTAGGGTCTAAGTTACGGAGCCTATCAGCCTCTTTCCGAGCCTGGTCTAACACCATAGGGCGTTCTTCTGAAGTTAACAGAGTGGTGATTAGTGCCTCTGTATCTGCCCAGGTAGGGCGGTGAGTAGAGAAAATAGAAAGAAACAGTTCAGTCATTTTGTTTGGGTCACTCCGGTAGGGGGAGCTGTGGCTCTTCCAGTTACATAGATCACAGGTGGAAAATGGAGTATGTACCAGCATTGTCCCCTGTGGCTGCCCTTTACCAACCACTCCGGCAGGAACTTCTCTCAGGGGGTATTGCCCTGCCTGGACTCCTGAGACACCCTCACCGAAAACGGTACCCTGATGGGTATGAGAAGGGGAGACCATACCTGAAGTAGCCGGACCTTCACTGTCTCATCCTCCTCCTCCATCCGCCTTTGGTGTGCTGGCCAAGCTAGAATCGGGCTCGACCATTCTGTTTGGAGACCTTGTGCTTCCACGGTCCGACCCCTCGGCTTCTACCGCACCTCCCCTATACGGGGGAGGGGGAGCCGAAACGGTGGCCGTAGCCCATGTCTCTAGGAGGGGGTCCTCTGAGGAGGATTCAGGGAGTACTTTGGCCTTTGATTTTCCCTGGAAGAAAACCTGATTAGGGGGGTGCAAGGTCTGGTAGAGAGACCTGAAGGCTTTGAAAATTTTTCTTTTCTTTTCTTTTTTGTACATAAGGTCCCACTTTTGAGTTCTTCTGCAGGACAAATGCAATTGAAGTATTGTAGCACAACGTGAAGACCCCTCTGGGGGCCACTGTTCTTGTTCCCCCAACTGGTATTGAGGCCATATGCTGTTATACAGGCGAATCATCCGCTTTTTGGTCAAGGGCTCATTCATAACTCTACCTTTTCAACTGGCCAAAAGGCAGCCCAGCGGGGATTCAGCTGGAAGAGATGGGCCTCCTCCCATGCTAATATCTGTTCTCTTTAAACTCTCCTTTTTCCTGCCTCAGGCAGGATCAACTTTGCTTGACAAAGGGGAGAGTTTGAGGTTCTCACGAGCACAATGCTTAATCTATCTCTTCACTAAGTAGGTTTAATTCTTTCAGGATGGCTTGGGTCCCTAGCTTAGGACCCTAACTTCTTTGGGCAAGTCTTCTAAAATAGTCCGTGCACAGACCAAGGAAACTCATTGTCGATCTCAAGAGCTTAGGTTAAAACTGTTCTTGAACCTGGTGAGGGGTTTTGTAGGAATAGGGATTTACAAGATGACGACACTGAGAAGAAGAAAAAAAAAACACGAAAGCCTCATGAGGACAAGTAATGGTTCATAAGACAAAGAGACCGACCGACAAAAATAACGGCGATAACCTTGCAGTCTCAACCTCCCAGACAGCAAGGTGGGGTGTACATAAGACAAACCTGACAAACAGAGAAAAATACTCAGACCACAAACGCCAGAAATGGAAAGGGGAGCGAGGAGAATCTTAGTGAGGTCTAACACATTACTAGGAATGTCTCAATCTCCACCTCAATCCTCCAGATACCTCCTATCCTCAATGCCAGGCCGAGGGGCTCCAATCTCCCAATCTAAAGCGACAGAGATGTCTATACCCACTTCCCCAAACCAGGGTGCAGCAACCAGAGGCAGACAACGATCCAGATACAAAAACCCACGGCCTATGCACACTGATTCGGCTGCCCAGCTCTAGAGTCACCAAGAGTCCCTCCTTACCATTCTACTCACGGGGACGGTCCTCCATGGCGCCACTCGCCTGAGAAACCAAGGGCCGGGGTCCGTTTCCGGAAGCCACGCTTGCCCGCCCTATCCGCCCCGGCCCTGAGCGCAACGGGGAGAGGGTCGCGGACTCACCTCAGGATCCTGGTCAGGTCTTGCTTTCACCCATCTCTTTGGCGCGGTTGGGGACCGGTGGCGCTGCAGGGGAGCCCGGGTCTGGGGACAGCCTCGGGGGACAAAGAGAGTCCTCAGCGGCCGCTTGGTAGGAGAACTGTCCATCAGGCCCTGGCCCCGCCGCCGGGCCACCGCGTCTCAAACGGCTGGAGGCCCCGTACGGGCCACCAAATTTTGCCATGAGTCCAAACCCTGGTATCCAGATTCGTCAGAAACCTGCCATCCCAAGAAAACCTCTAAGTTGTCACTCAGAGGTAGGGGGCGCTACCCGCATAATAACTTCTCGCCGGTCTTGCAGAAGGCTCCGCTGCCCCTGTGGTATTTGGAACCCCAGTTATCTTCCTCGTTGTCGTGATATTTGGGCTTTCCTTTTGGAAACTCGGTACCCACACCTAGCCAGATGGTTTAAGACCAGGATGGTATTTCGATCTGCGTCTTCTTGACTTTCACTTGCCACGAAAATATCGTTAAGACCATCCCCTTTTCTAGTTACAAGGCCCTCATGTCTTTACACAACGGCTCTCCGAAAATTGTGGGGGAGTTCTTGAACCCTTGGACCAGCACCTGCCATGTGAGGTGCCTTTTGGTCCCTGTTTCTAAATCAGTCCATTCAAACGCAAACAAACGTTGAGACTCAGGATGCAAGGGAATGCAGAAGAAAGGATCTTTCAGATCTAATACTGAAAACCAAGCATATATGCTGGGTACGGTTACTAGGAGAGTACATGGGCTGGGCACAACCGGGTGAATGAATATCTTTTACTATTTGATTCATCTTTCTTAAGTCTTGCACAAACCGATATTCTCCTGTCCCGGGCTTTAACACTGGCAGAATGGGGGTGTTATATGGTGACCGGCATGGTCTTAAAAATCCAATTTCTATACATCTTTGGACCCGTGGAGTAATCCCTTCCAGAGCTTCTCTACCGAGCGGGTATTGTTTCTGATTTACAACAGGCACTCCAGGCTTTAGGGCAATTTTGACTGGCTCCGCGAACCTGGCCCTTCCCGGCCTCCTGGATGCCCAGACTTCCGGGCTCACTTCTTGTTGTATGTGGACAGGGATGTCCCTAGGGGCCGCTGGTTCCTCTAGCAACAGGACTGCTTGCAAAGCGCATGCCTGTTCGGGCAGATTTTGCACCAAAATTCGAGAAGGCCCAAAGCTGACTCATGCCCCAAATTTTGACAATATATCCCTCCCGAGGAGGGGTTGCGGGGCATTCCGGCATATAAAGGAACTCGTGGTATAACAAGTCTTTTCCAATTTTACAATTCACCGGTTGGAGGAAAGGCCGAGTTGAAAGTTTTCCTGGAACCCCTACCACTGGGGCAGTACGTGGACTAAGGGGAGATGTCGCGGTGTTCAAAAGCGAAAAGGTGGCACCCGTGTCCAGAATAAAGTCAATAGGGCGTCCTCCCACCTTTAGAGTTACGCGTGGGTTCTGGGGCTCGCGGTGGGAGATAGCTGACGAGGTTTGAGTCCCTGGGCCCGGTTATTCGGAATCATCTAACCGTGCCGGCCCTTCCGGATAAGCCTGGAGAGCGGCCAGTTTTGTTCCGTCTCGCCTTTCCCTTCTCTCTGGGCACTCCGGCTTCCAGTGGCCCCGTCGTCGTTTACAGAAGGCGCACTGGTCAGGTTCTAAAGCTCTCCCTCCTCGCCCCGGGGTGGTCCTTCTTATGGTTCTTATCTCCCTTCCCTCCTCTTCACTGGGGGAGGAGGGGCGTTAAGGCTGCTGCTAGTAAGGCTGCCTTTTGGTTCATCTTTTGTTTTGACTTCTGTTCTGCTACCTGGTTCCGGTTAGTGAACACCTTCAAAGCTGCTTCAAACGGCTGCCCTATAGGCATCCCAAGTCCTCCTTCTAATGTTTGTAAATTTTTTGTTTTTGCATATCAGGGCCGCTCTGCGAAATAAAAGTCAGGTTTATCAGCCGGGCGCTGTTGGGTTCTTCCGGGTTGATACCAGCGTACTGAGGAAACGTGTCTGTCACTCTTTCTAAGAAAGTGGATGGGTCTTTCTTTCCTGCCTGGATAATTTCTCTAAACTTTTGTAAGCTCTTGGGTTTGGGGGCCCCGTTTCTCAACCCAACGATTAAGCAGTCTCCATAGAAATGAAGTCTACTCGCCCCTTCTTCCGCATTGTGATTCCAACCCGGATCTCTAGTAGGAATGGCTTCTGTCTCAGGGGGTCGGGCTCCATTGCTAGGGTCTAAGTTACGGAGCCTATCAGCCTCTTTCCGAGCCTGGTCTAACACCATAGGGCGTTCTTCTGAAGTTAACAGAGTGGTGATTAGTGCCTCTGTATCTGCCCAGGTAGGGCGGTGAGTAGAGAAAATAGAAAGAAACAGTTCAGTCATTTTGTTTGGGTCACTCCGGTAGGGGGAGCTGTGGCTCTTCCAGTTACATAGATCACAGGTGGAAAATGGAGTATGTACCAGCATTGTCCCCTGTGGCTGCCCTTTACCAACCACTCCGGCAGGAACTTCTCTCAGGGGGTATTGCCCTGCCTGGACTCCTGAGACACCCTCACCGAAAACGGTACCCTGATGGGTATGAGAAGGGGAGACCATACCTGAAGTAGCCGGACCTTCACTGTCTCATCCTCCTCCTCCATCCGCCTTTGGTGTGCTGGCCAAGCTAGAATCGGGCTCGACCATTCTGTTTGGAGACCTTGTGCTTCCACGGTCCGACCCCTCGGCTTCTACCGCACCTCCCCTATACGGGGGAGGGGGAGCCGAAACGGTGGCCGTAGCCCATGTCTCTAGGAGGGGGTCCTCTGAGGAGGATTCAGGGAGTACTTTGGCCTTTGATTTTCCCTGGAAGAAAACCTGATTAGGGGGGTGCAAGGTCTGGTAGAGAGACCTGAAGGCTTTGAAAATTTTTCTTTTCTTTTCTTTTTTGTACATAAGGTCCCACTTTTGAGTTCTTCTGCAGGACAAATGCAATTGAAGTATTGTAGCACAACGTGAAGACCCCTCTGGGGGCCACTGTTCTTGTTCCCCCAACTGGTATTGAGGCCATATGCTGTTATACAGGCGAATCATCCGCTTTTTGGTCAAGGGCTCATTCATAACTCTACCTTTTCAACTGGCCAAAAGGAAGCCCAGCGGGGATTCAGCTGGAAGAGATGGGCCTCCTCCCATGCTAATATCTGTTCTCTTTAAACTCTCCTTTTTCCTGCCTCAGGCAGGATCAACTTTGCTTGACAAAGGGGAGAGTTTGAGGTTCTCACGAGCACAATGCTTAATCTATCTCTTCACTAAGTAGGTTTAATTCTTTCAGGATGGCTTGGGTCCCTAGCTTAGGACCCTAACTTCTTTGGGCAAGTCTTCTAAAATAGTCCGTGCACAGACCAAGGAAACTCATTGTCGATCTCAAGAGCTTAGGTTAAAACTGTTCTTGAACCTGGTGAGGGGTTTTGTAGGAATAGGGATTTACAAGATGACGACACTGAGAAGAAGAAAAAAAAAACACGAAAGCCTCATGAGGACAAGTAATGGTTCATAAGACAAAGAGACCGACCGACAAAAATAACGGCGATAACCTTGCAGTCTCAACCTCCCAGACAGCAAGGTGGGGTGTACATAAGACAAACCTGACAAACAGAGAAAAATACTCAGACCACAAACGCCAGAAATGGAAAGGGGAGCGAGGAGAATCTTAGTGAGGTCTAACACATTACTAGGAATGTCTCAATCTCCACCTCAATCCTCCAGATACCTCCTATCCTCAATGCCAGGCCGAGGGGCTCCAATCTCCCAATCTAAAGCGACAGAGATGTCTATACCCACTTCCCCAAACCAGGGTGCAGCAACCAGAGGCAGACAACGATCCAGATACAAAAACCCACGGCCTATGCACACTGATTCGGCTGCCCAGCTCTAGAGTCACCAAGAGTCCCTCCTTACCATTCTACTCACGGGGACGGTCCTCCATGGCGCCACTCGCCTGAGAAACCAAGGGCCGGGGTCCGTTTCCGGAAGCCACGCTTGCCCGCCCTATCCGCCCCGGCCCTGAGCGCAACGGGGAGAGGGTCGCGGACTCACCTCAGGATCCTGGTCAGGTCTTGCTTTCACCCATCTCTTTGGCGCGGTTGGGGACCGGTGGCGCTGCAGGGGAGCCCGGGTCTGGGGACAGCCTCGGGGGACAAAGAGAGTCCTCAGCGGCCGCTTGGTAGGAGAACTGTCCATCAGGCCCTGGCCCCGCCGCCGGGCCACCGCGTCTCAAACGGCTGGAGGCCCCGTACGGGCCACCAAATTTTGCCATGAGTCCAAACCCTGGTATCCAGATTCGTCAGAAACCTGCCATCCCAAGAAAACCTCTAAGTTGTCACTCAGAGGTAGGGGGCGCTACCCGCATAATAACTTCTCGCCGGTCTTGCAGAAGGCTCCGCTGCCCCTGTGGTATTTGGAACCCCAGTTATCTTCCTCGTTGTCGTGATATTTGGGCTTTCCTTTTGGAAACTCGGTACCCACACCTAGCCAGATGGTTTAAGACCAGGATGGTATTTCGATCTGCGTCTTCTTGACTTTCACTTGCCACGAAAATATCGTTAAGACCATCCCCTTTTCTAGTTACAAGGCCCTCATGTCTTTACACAACGGCTCTCCGAAAATTGTGGGGGAGTTCTTGAACCCTTGGACCAGCACCTGCCATGTGAGGTGCCTTTTGGTCCCTGTTTCTAAATCAGTCCATTCAAACGCAAACAAACGTTGAGACTCAGGATGCAAGGGAATGCAGAAGAAAGGATCTTTCAGATCTAATACTGAAAACCAAGCATATATGCTGGGTACGGTTACTAGGAGAGTACATGGGCTGGGCACAACCGGGTGAATGAATATCTTTTACTATTTGATTCATCTTTCTTAAGTCTTGCACAAACCGATATTCTCCTGTCCCGGGCTTTAACACTGGCAGAATGGGGGTGTTATATGGTGACCGGCATGGTCTTAAAAATCCAATTTCTATACATCTTTGGACCCGTGGAGTAATCCCTTCCAGAGCTTCTCTACCGAGCGGGTATTGTTTCTGATTTACAACAGGCACTCCAGGCTTTAGGGCAATTTTGACTGGCTCCGCGAACCTGGCCCTTCCCGGCCTCCTGGATGCCCAGACTTCCGGGCTCACTTCTTGTTGTATGTGGACAGGGATGTCCCTAGGGGCCGCTGGTTCCTCTAGCAACAGGACTGCTTGCAAAGCGCATGCCTGTTCGGGCAGATTTTGCACCAAAATTCGAGAAGGCCCAAAGCTGACTCATGCCCCAAATTTTGACAATATATCCCTCCCGAGGAGGGGTTGCGGGGCATTCCGGCATATAAAGGAACTCGTGGTATAACAAGTCTTTTCCAATTTTACAATTCACCGGTTGGAGGAAAGGCCGAGTTGAAAGTTTTCCTGGAACCCCTACCACTGGGGCAGTACGTGGACTAAGGGGAGATGTCGCGGTGTTCAAAAGCGAAAAGGTGGCACCCGTGTCCAGAATAAAGTCAATAGGGCGTCCTCCCACCTTTAGAGTTACGCGTGGGTTCTGGGGCTCGCGGTGGGAGATAGCTGACGAGGTTTGAGTCCCTGGGCCCGGTTATTCGGAATCATCTAACCGTGCCGGCCCTTCCGGATAAGCCTGGAGAGCGGCCAGTTTTGTTCCGTCTCGCCTTTCCCTTCTCTCTGGGCACTCCGGCTTCCAGTGGCCCCGTCGTCGTTTACAGAAGGCGCACTGGTCAGGTTCTAAAGCTCTCCCTCCTCGCCCCGGGGTGGTCCTTCTTATGGTTCTTATCTCCCTTCCCTCCTCTTCACTGGGGGAGGAGGGGCGTTAAGGCTGCTGCTAGTAAGGCTGCCTTTTGGTTCATCTTTTGTTTTGACTTCTGTTCTGCTACCTGGTTCCGGTTAGTGAACACCTTCAAAGCTGCTTCAAACGGCTGCCCTATAGGCATCCCAAGTCCTCCTTCTAATGTTTGTAAATTTTTTGTTTTTGCATATCAGGGCCGCTCTGCGAAATAAAAGTCAGGTTTATCAGCCGGGCGCTGTTGGGTTCTTCCGGGTTGATACCAGCGTACTGAGGAAACGTGTCTGTCACTCTTTCTAAGAAAGTGGATGGGTCTTTCTTTCCTGCCTGGATAATTTCTCTAAACTTTTGTAAGCTCTTGGGTTTGGGGGCCCCGTTTCTCAACCCAACGATTAAGCAGTCTCCATAGAAATGAAGTCTACTCGCCCCTTCTTCCGCATTGTGATTCCAACCCGGATCTCTAGTAGGAATGGCTTCTGTCTCAGGGGGTCGGGCTCCATTGCTAGGGTCTAAGTTACGGAGCCTATCAGCCTCTTTCCGAGCCTGGTCTAACACCATAGGGCGTTCTTCTGAAGTTAACAGAGTGGTGATTAGTGCCTCTGTATCTGCCCAGGTAGGGCGGTGAGTAGAGAAAATAGAAAGAAACAGTTCAGTCATTTTGTTTGGGTCACTCCGGTAGGGGGAGCTGTGGCTCTTCCAGTTACATAGATCACAGGTGGAAAATGGAGTATGTACCAGCATTGTCCCCTGTGGCTGCCCTTTACCAACCACTCCGGCAGGAACTTCTCTCAGGGGGTATTGCCCTGCCTGGACTCCTGAGACACCCTCACCGAAAACGGTACCCTGATGGGTATGAGAAGGGGAGACCATACCTGAAGTAGCCGGACCTTCACTGTCTCATCCTCCTCCTCCATCCGCCTTTGGTGTGCTGGCCAAGCTAGAATCGGGCTCGACCATTCTGTTTGGAGACCTTGTGCTTCCACGGTCCGACCCCTCGGCTTCTACCGCACCTCCCCTATACGGGGGAGGGGGAGCCGAAACGGTGGCCGTAGCCCATGTCTCTAGGAGGGGGTCCTCTGAGGAGGATTCAGGGAGTACTTTGGCCTTTGATTTTCCCTGGAAGAAAACCTGATTAGGGGGGTGCAAGGTCTGGTAGAGAGACCTGAAGGCTTTGAAAATTTTTCTTTTCTTTTCTTTTTTGTACATAAGGTCCCACTTTTGAGTTCTTCTGCAGGACAAATGCAATTGAAGTATTGTAGCACAACGTGAAGACCCCTCTGGGGGCCACTGTTCTTGTTCCCCCAACTGGTATTGAGGCCATATGCTGTTATACAGGCGAATCATCCGCTTTTTGGTCAAGGGCTCATTCATAACTCTACCTTTTCAACTGGCCAAAAGGAAGCCCAGCGGGGATTCAGCTGGAAGAGATGGGCCTCCTCCCATGCTAATATCTGTTCTCTTTAAACTCTCCTTTTTCCTGCCTCAGGCAGGATCAACTTTGCTTGACAAAGGGGAGAGTTTGAGGTTCTCACGAGCACAATGCTTAATCTATCTCTTCACTAAGTAGGTTTAATTCTTTCAGGATGGCTTGGGTCCCTAGCTTAGGACCCTAACTTCTTTGGGCAAGTCTTCTAAAATAGTCCGTGCACAGACCAAGGAAACTCATTGTCGATCTCAAGAGCTTAGGTTAAAACTGTTCTTGAACCTGGTGAGGGGTTTTGTAGGAATAGGGATTTACAAGATGACGACACTGAGAAGAAGAAAAAAAAAACACGAAAGCCTCATGAGGACAAGTAATGGTTCATAAGACAAAGAGACCGACCGACAAAAATAACGGCGATAACCTTGCAGTCTCAACCTCCCAGACAGCAAGGTGGGGTGTACATAAGACAAACCTGACAAACAGAGAAAAATACTCAGACCACAAACGCCAGAAATGGAAAGGGGAGCGAGGAGAATCTTAGTGAGGTCTAACACATTACTAGGAATGTCTCAATCTCCACCTCAATCCTCCAGATACCTCCTATCCTCAATGCCAGGCCGAGGGGCTCCAATCTCCCAATCTAAAGCGACAGAGATGTCTATACCCACTTCCCCAAACCAGGGTGCAGCAACCAGAGGCAGACAACGATCCAGATACAAAAACCCACGGCCTATGCACACTGATTCGGCTGCCCAGCTCTAGAGTCACCAAGAGTCCCTCCTTACCATTCTACTCACGGGGACGGTCCTCCATGGCGCCACTCGCCTGAGAAACCAAGGGCCGGGGTCCGTTTCCGGAAGCCACGCTTGCCCGCCCTATCCGCCCCGGCCCTGAGCGCAACGGGGAGAGGGTCGCGGACTCACCTCAGGATCCTGGTCAGGTCTTGCTTTCACCCATCTCTTTGGCGCGGTTGGGGACCGGTGGCGCTGCAGGGGAGCCCGGGTCTGGGGACAGCCTCGGGGGACAAAGAGAGTCCTCAGCGGCCGCTTGGTAGGAGAACTGTCCATCAGGCCCTGGCCCCGCCGCCGGGCCACCGCGTCTCAAACGGCTGGAGGCCCCGTACGGGCCACCAAATTTTGCCATGAGTCCAAACCCTGGTATCCAGATTCGTCAGAAACCTGCCATCCCAAGAAAACCTCTAAGTTGTCACTCAGAGGTAGGGGGCGCTACCCGCATAATAACTTCTCGCCGGTCTTGCAGAAGGCTCCGCTGCCCCTGTGGTATTTGGAACCCCAGTTATCTTCCTCGTTGTCGTGATATTTGGGCTTTCCTTTTGGAAACTCGGTACCCACACCTAGCCAGATGGTTTAAGACCAGGATGGTATTTCGATCTGCGTCTTCTTGACTTTCACTTGCCACGAAAATATCGTTAAGACCATCCCCTTTTCTAGTTACAAGGCCCTCATGTCTTTACACAACGGCTCTCCGAAAATTGTGGGGGAGTTCTTGAACCCTTGGACCAGCACCTGCCATGTGAGGTGCCTTTTGGTCCCTGTTTCTAAATCAGTCCATTCAAACGCAAACAAACGTTGAGACTCAGGATGCAAGGGAATGCAGAAGAAAGGATCTTTCAGATCTAATACTGAAAACCAAGCATATATGCTGGGTACGGTTACTAGGAGAGTACATGGGCTGGGCACAACCGGGTGAATGAATATCTTTTACTATTTGATTCATCTTTCTTAAGTCTTGCACAAACCGATATTCTCCTGTCCCGGGCTTTAACACTGGCAGAATGGGGGTGTTATATGGTGACCGGCATGGTCTTAAAAATCCAATTTCTATACATCTTTGGACCCGTGGAGTAATCCCTTCCAGAGCTTCTCTACCGAGCGGGTATTGTTTCTGATTTACAACAGGCACTCCAGGCTTTAGGGCAATTTTGACTGGCTCCGCGAACCTGGCCCTTCCCGGCCTCCTGGATGCCCAGACTTCCGGGCTCACTTCTTGTTGTATGTGGACAGGGATGTCCCTAGGGGCCGCTGGTTCCTCTAGCAACAGGACTGCTTGCAAAGCGCATGCCTGTTCGGGCAGATTTTGCACCAAAATTCGAGAAGGCCCAAAGCTGACTCATGCCCCAAATTTTGACAATATATCCCTCCCGAGGAGGGGTTGCGGGGCATTCCGGCATATAAAGGAACTCGTGGTATAACAAGTCTTTTCCAATTTCACAATTCACCGGTTGGAGGAAAGGCCGAGTTGAAAGTTTTCCTGGAACCCCTACCACTGGGGCAGTACGTGGACTAAGGGGAGATGTCGCGGTGTTCAAAAGCGAAAAGGTGGCACCCGTGTCCAGAATAAAGTCAATAGGGCGTCCTCCCACCTTTAGAGTTACCCGTGGATTCTGGGGCTCGCGGTGGGAGATAGCTGACGAGGTTTGAGTCCCTGGGTCCGGTTATTCGGAATCATCTAACCGTGCCGGCCCTTCCGGATAAGCCTGGAGAGCGGCCAGTTTTGTTCCGTCTCGCCTTTCCCTTCTCTCTGGGCACTCCGGCTTCCAGTGGCCCCTTCGTCGTTTACAGAAGGCACACTGGTCAGGTTCTAAAGCTCTCCCTCCTCGCCCCGCGGTGTTCCTTCTTATTGTTCTTATCTCCCTTCCCTCCTCTTCACTGGGGGAGGAGGGGCGTTAAGGCTGCTGCTAGTAAGGCTGCCTTTTGGTTCATCTTTTGTTTTGACTTTTGTTCTGCTACCTGGTTCCGGTTAGTGAACACCTTCAAAGCTGCTTCAAACGGCTGCCCTATAGGCATCCCAAGTCCTCCTTCTAATGTTTGTAAAATTTTTTGTTTTTGCATCTCAGGGCCGCTCTGCGAAATAAAAGTCAGGTTTATCAGCCGGGCGCTGTTGGGTTCTTCCGGGTCGATACCAGCGTACTGAGGAAACGTGTCTGTCACTCTTTCTAAGAAAGTGGATGGGTCTTTCTTTCCTGCCTGGATAATTTCTCTAAACTTTTGTAAGCTCTTGGGTTTGGGGGCCCCGTTTCTCAACCCAACGATTAAGCAGTCTCCATAGAAATGATTGAAGTCTACTCGCCCCTTCTTCCGCATTGTGATTCCAACCCGGATCTCTAGTAGGAATGGCTTCTGTCTCAGGGGGTCGGGCTCCATTGCTAGGGTCTAAGTTATGGAGCCTATCAGCCTCTTTCCGAGCCTGGTCTAACACCATAGGGCGTTCTTCTGAAGTTAACAGAGTGGTGATTAGTGCCTCTGTATCTGCCCAGGTAGGGCGGTGAGTAGAGAAAATAGAAAGAAACAGTTCAGTCATTTTGTTTGGGTCACTCCGGTAGGGGGAGCTGTGGCTCTTCCAGTTACATAGATCACAGGTGGAAAATGGAGTATGTACCAGCATTGTCCCCTGTGGCTGCCCTTTACCAACCACTCCGGCAGGAACTTCTCTCAGGGGGTATTGCCCTGCCTGGACTCCTGAGACACCCTCACCGAAAACGGTACCCTGATGGGTATGAGAAGGGGAGACCATACCTGAAGTAGCCGGACCTTCACTGTCTCATCCTCCTCCTCCATCCGCCTTTGGTGTGCTGGCCAAGCTAGAATCGGGCTCGACCATTCTGTTTGGAGACCTTGTGCTTCCACGGTCCGACCCCTCGGCTTCTACCGCACCTCCCCTATACGGGGGAGGGGGAGCCGAAACGGTGGCCGTAGCCCATGTCTCTAGGAGGGGGTCCTCTGAGGAGGATTCAGGGAGTACTTTGGCCTTTGATTTTCCCTGGAAGAAAACCTGATTAGGGGGGTGCAAGGTCTGGTAGAGAAACCTGAAGGCTTTGAAAATTTTTCTTTTCTTTTCTTTTTTGTACATAAGGTCCCACTTTTGAGTTCTTCTGCAGGACAAATGCAATTGAAGTATTGTAGCACAACGTGAAGACCCCTCTGGGGGCCACTGTTCTTGTTCCCCCAACTGGTATTGAGGCCATATGCTGTTATACAGGCGAATCATCCGCTTTTTGGTCAAGGGCTCATTCATAACTCTACCTTTTCAACTGGCCAAAAGGCAGCCCAGCGGGGATTCAGCTGGAAGAGATGGGCCTCCTCCCATGCTAATATCTGTTTTCTTTAAACTCTCCTTTTTCCTGCCTCAGGCAGGATCAACTTTGCTTGACAAAGGGGAGAGTTTGAGGTTCTCAGGAGCACAATGCTTAATCTATCTCTTCACTAAGTAGGTTTAATTCTTTCAGGATGGCTTGGGTCCCTAGCTTAGGACCCTAACTTCTTTGGGCAAGTCTTCTAAAATAGTCCGTGCACAGACCAAGGAAACTCATTGTCGATCTCAAGAACTTAGGTTAAAACTGTTCTTGAACCTGGTGAGGGGTTTTGTAGGAATAGGGATTTACAAGATGACGACACTGAGAAGAAGAAAAAAAAAAACACGAAAGCCTCATGAGGACAAGTAATGGTACATAAGACAAAGAGACCGACCGACAAAAATAACGGCGATAACCTTGCAGTCTCAACCTCCCAGACAGCAAGGTGGGGTGTACATAAGACAAACCTGACAAACAGAGAAAAATACTCAGATCACAAACGCCAGAAATGGAAAGGGGAGCGAGGAGAATCTTAGTGAGGTCTAACACATTACTAGGAATGTCTCAATCTCCACCTCAATCCTCCAGATACCTCCTATCCTCAATGCCAGGCCGAGGGGCTCCAATCTCCCAATCTAAAGCGACAGAGATGTCTATACCCACTTCCCCAAACCAGGGTGCAGCAACCAGAGGCAGACAACGATCCAGATACAAAAACCCACGGCCTATGCACACTGATTCGGCTGCCCAGCTCTAGAGTCACCAAGAGTCCCTCCTTACCATTCTACTCACGGGGACGGTCCTCCATGGCGCCACTCGCCTGAGAAACCAAGGGCCCGGGTCCGTTTCCGGAAGCCACGCTTGCCCGCCCTATCCGCCCCGGCCCTGAGCGCAACGGGGAGAGGGTCGCGGACTCACCTCAGGATCCTGGTCAGGTCTTGCTTTCACCCATCTCTTTGGCGCGGTTGGGGACCGGTGGCGCTGCAGGGGAGCCCGGGTCTGGGGACAGCCTCGGGGGACAAAGAGAGTCCTCAGCGGCCGCTTGGTAGGAGAACTGTCCATCAGGCCCTGGCCCCGCCGCCGGGCCACCGCGTCTCAAACGGCTGGAGGCCCCGTACGGGCCACCAAATTTTGCCATGAGTCCAAACCCTGGTATCCAGATTCGTCAGAAACCTGCCATCCCAAGAAAACCTCTAAGTTGTCACTCAGAGGTAGGGGGCGCTACCCGCATAATAACTTCTCGCCGGTCTTGCAGAAGGCTCCGCTGCCCCTGTGGTATTTGGAACCCCAGTTATCTTCCTCGTTGTCGTGATATTTGGGCTTTCCTTTTGGAAACTCGGTACCCACACCTAGCCAGATGGTTTAAGACCAGGATGGTATTTCGATCTGCGTCTTCTTGACTTTCACTTGCCACGAAAATATCGTTAAGACCATCCCCTTTTCTAGTTACAAGGCCCTCATGTCTTTACACAACGGCTCTCCGAAAATTGTGGGGGAGTTCTTGAACCCTTGGACCAGCACCTGCCATGTGAGGTGCCTTTTGGTCCCTGTTTCTAAATCAGTCCATTCAAACGCAAACAAACGTTGAGACTCAGGATGCAAGGGAATGCAGAAGAAAGGATCTTTCAGATCTAATACTGAAAACCAAGCATATATGCTGGGTACGGTTACTAGGAGAGTACATGGGCTGGGCACAACCGGGTGAATGAATATCTTTTACTATTTGATTCATCTTTCTTAAGTCTTGCACAAACCGATATTCTCCTGTCCCGGGCTTTAACACTGGCAGAATGGGGGTGTTATATGGTGACCGGCATGGTCTTAAAAATCCAATTTCTATACATCTTTGGACCCGTGGAGTAATCCCTTCCAGAGCTTCTCTACCGAGCGGGTATTGTTTCTCATTTACAACAGGCACTCCAGGCTTTAGGGCAATTTTGACTGGCTCCGCGAACCTGGCCCTTCCCGGCCTCCTGGATGCCCAGACTTCCGGGCTCACTTCTTGTTGTATGTGGACAGGGATGTCCCTAGGGGCCGCTGGTTCCTCTAGCAACAGGACTGCTTGCAAAGCGCATGCCTGTTCGGGCAGATTTTGCACCAAAATTCGAGAAGGCCCAAAGCTGACTCATGCCCCAAATTTTGACAATATATCCCTCCCGAGGAGGGGTTGCGGGGCATTCCGGCATATAAAGGAACTCGTGGTATAACAAGTCTTTTCCAATTTTACAATTCACCGGTTGGAGGAAAGGCCGAGTTGAAAGTTTTCCTGGAACCCCTACCACTGGGGCAGTACGTGGACTAAGGGGAGATGTCGCGGTGTTCAAAAGCGAAAAGGTGGCACCCGTGTCCAGAATAAAGTCAATAGGGCGTCCTCCCACCTTTAGAGTTACGCGTGGGTTCTGGGGCTCGCGGTGGGAGATAGCTGACGAGGTTTGAGTCCCTGGGCCCGGTTATTCGGAATCATCTAACCGTGCCGGCCCTTCCGGATAAGCCTGGAGAGCGGCCAGTTTTGTTCCGTCTCGCCTTTCCCTTCTCTCTGGGCACTCCGGCTTCCAGTGGCCCCGTCGTCGTTTACAGAAGGCGCACTGGTCAGGTTCTAAAGCTCTCCCTCCTCGCCCCGGGGTGGTCCTTCTTATGGTTCTTATCTCCCTTCCCTCCTCTTCACTGGGGGAGGAGGGGCGTTAAGGCTGCTGCTAGTAAGGCTGCCTTTTGGTTCATCTTTTGTTTTGACTTTTGTTCTGCTACCTGGTTCCGGTTAGTGAACACCTTCAAAGCTGCTTCAAACGGCTGCCCTATAGGCATCCCAAGTCCTCCTTCTAATGTTTGTAAATTTTTTGTTTTTGCATATCAGGGCCGCTCTGCGAAATAAAAGTCAGGTTTATCAGCCGGGCGCTGTTGGGTTCTTCCGGGTTGATACCAGCGTACTGAGGAAACGTGTCTGTCACTCTTTCTAAGAAAGTGGATGGGTCTTTCTTTCCTGCCTGGATAATTTCTCTAAACTTTTGTAAGCTCTTGGGTTTGGGGGCCCCGTTTCTCAACCCAACGATTAAGCAGTCTCCATAGAAATGAAGTCTACTCGCCCCTTCTTCCGCATTGTGATTCCAACCCGGATCTCTAGTAGGAATGGCTTCTGTCTCAGGGGGTCGGGCTCCATTGCTAGGGTCTAAGTTACGGAGCCTATCAGCCTCTTTCCGAGCCTGGTCTAACACCATAGGGCGTTCTTCTGAAGTTAACAGAGTGGTGATTAGTGCCTCTGTATCTGCCCAGGTAGGGCGGTGAGTAGAGAAAATAGAAAGAAACAGTTCAGTCATTTTGTTTGGGTCACTCCGGTAGGGGGAGCTGTGGCTCTTCCAGTTACATAGATCACAGGTGGAAAATGGAGTATGTACCAGCATTGTCCCCTGTGGCTGCCCTTTACCAACCACTCCGGCAGGAACTTCTCTCAGGGGGTATTGCCCTGCCTGGACTCCTGAGACACCCTCACCGAAAACGGTACCCTGATGGGTATGAGAAGGGGAGACCATACCTGAAGTAGCCGGACCTTCACTGTCTCATCCTCCTCCTCCATCCGCCTTTGGTGTGCTGGCCAAGCTAGAATCGGGCTCGACCATTCTGTTTGGAGACCTTGTGCTTCCACGGTCCGACCCCTCGGCTTCTACCGCACCTCCCCTATACGGGGGAGGGGGAGCCGAAACGGTGGCCGTAGCCCATGTCTCTAGGAGGGGGTCCTCTGAGGAGGATTCAGGGAGTACTTTGGCCTTTGATTTTCCCTGGAAGAAAACCTGATTAGGGGGGTGCAAGGTCTGGTAGAGAGACCTGAAGGCTTTGAAAATTTTTCTTTTCTTTTCTTTTTTGTACATAAGGTCCCACTTTTGAGTTCTTCTGCAGGACAAATGCAATTGAAGTATTGTAGCACAACGTGAAGACCCCTCTGGGGGCCACTGTTCTTGTTCCCCCAACTGGTATTGAGGCCATATGCTGTTATACAGGCGAATCATCCGCTTTTTGGTCAAGGGCTCATTCATAACTCTACCTTTTCAACTGGCCAAAAGGCAGCCCAGCGGGGATTCAGCTGGAAGAGATGGGCCTCCTCCCATGCTAATATCTGTTCTCTTTAAACTCTCCTTTTTCCTGCCTCAGGCAGGATCAACTTTGCTTGACAAAGGGGAGAGTTTGAGGTTCTCACGAGCACAATGCTTAATCTATCTCTTCACTAAGTAGGTTTAATTCTTTCAGGATGGCTTGGGTCCCTAGCTTAGGACCCTAACTTCTTTGGGCAAGTCTTCTAAAATAGTCCGTGCACAGACCAAGGAAACTCATTGTCGATCTCAAGAGCTTAGGTTAAAACTGTTCTTGAACCTGGTGAGGGGTTTTGTAGGAATAGGGATTTACAAGATGACGACACTGAGAAGAAGAAAAAAAAAAAAACACGAAAGCCTCATGAGGACAAGTAATGGTACATAAGACAAAGAGACCGACCGACAAAAATAACGGCGATAACCTTGCAGTCTCAACCTCCCAGACAGCAAGGTGGGGTGTACATAAGACAAACCTGACAAACAGAGAAAAATACTCAGACCACAAACGCCAGAAATGGAAAGGGGAGCGAGGAGAATCTTAGTGAGGTCTAACACATTACTAGGAATGTCTCAATCTCCACCTCAATCCTCCAGATACCTCCTATCCTCAATGCCAGGCCGAGGGGCTCCAATCTCCCAATCTAAAGCGACAGAGATGTCTATACCCACTTCCCCAAACCAGGGTGCAGCAACCAGAGGCAGACAACGATCCAGATACAAAAACCCACGGCCTATGCACACTGATTCGGCTGCCCAGCTCTAGAGTCACCAAGAGTCCCTCCTTACCATTCTACTCACGGGGACGGTCCTCCATGGCGCCACTCGCCTGAGAAACCAAGGGCCCGGGTCCGTTTCCGGAAGCCACGCTTGCCCGCCCTATCCGCCCCGGCCCTGAGCGCAACGGGGAGAGGGTCGCGGACTCACCTCAGGATCCTGGTCAGGTCTTGCTTTCACCCATCTCTTTGGCGCGGTTGGGGACCGGTGGCGCTGCAGGGGAGCCCGGGTCTGGGGACAGCCTCGGGGGACAAAGAGAGTCCTCAGCGGCCGCTTGGTAGGAGAACTGTCCATCAGGCCCTGGCCCCGCCGCCGGGCCACCGCGTCTCAAACGGCTGGAGGCCCCGTACGGGCCACCAAATTTTGCCATGAGTCCAAACCCTGGTATCCAGATTCGTCAGAAACCTGCCATCCCAAGAAAACCTCTAAGTTGTCACTCAGAGGTAGGGGGCGCTACCCGCATAATAACTTCTCGCCGGTCTTGCAGAAGGCTCCGCTGCCCCTGTGGTATTTGGAACCCCAGTTATCTTCCTCGTTGTCGTGATATTTGGGCTTTCCTTTTGGAAACTCGGTACCCACACCTAGCCAGATGGTTTAAGACCAGGATGGTATTTCGATCTGCGTCTTCTTGACTTTCACTTGCCACGAAAATATCGTTAAGACCATCCCCTTTTCTAGTTACAAGGCCCTCATGTCTTTACACAACGGCTCTCCGAAAATTGTGGGGGAGTTCTTGAACCCTTGGACCAGCACCTGCCATGTGAGGTGCCTTTTGGTCCCTGTTTCTAAATCAGTCCATTCAAACGCAAACAAACGTTGAGACTCAGGATGCAAGGGAATGCAGAAGAAAGGATCTTTCAGATCTAATACTGAAAACCAAGCATATATGCTGGGTACGGTTACTAGGAGAGTACATGGGCTGGGCACAACCGGGTGAATGAATATCTTTTACTATTTGATTCATCTTTCTTAAGTCTTGCACAAACCGATATTCTCCTGTCCCGGGCTTTAACACTGGCAGAATGGGGGTGTTATATGGTGACCGGCATGGTCTTAAAAATCCAATTTCTATACATCTTTGGACCCGTGGAGTAATCCCTTCCAGAGCTTCTCTACCGAGCGGGTATTGTTTCTGATTTACAACAGGCACTCCAGGCTTTAGGGCAATTTTGACTGGCTCCGCGAACCTGGCCCTTCCCGGCCTCCTGGATGCCCAGACTTCCGGGCTCACTTCTTGTTGTATGTGGACAGGGATGTCCCTAGGGGCCGCTGGTTCCTCTAGCAACAGGACTGCTTGCAAAGCGCATGCCTGTTCGGGCAGATTTTGCACCAAAATTCGAGAAGGCCCAAAGCTGACTCATGCCCCAAATTTTGACAATATATCCCTCCCGAGGAGGGGTTGCGGGGCATTCCGGCATATAAAGGAACTCGTGGTGTAACAAGTCTTTTCCAATTTCACAATTCACCGGTTGGAGGAAAGGCCGAGTTGAAAGTTTTCCTGGAACCCCTACCACTGGGGCAGTACGTGGACTAAGGGGAGATGTCGCGGTGTTCAAAAGCGAAAAGGTGGCACCCGTGTCCAGAATAAAGTCAATAGGGCGTCCTCCCACCTTTAGAGTTACGCGTGGGTTCTGGGGCTCGCGGTGGGAGATAGCTGACGAGGTTTGAGTCCCTGGGCCCGGTTATTCGGAATCATCTAACCGTGCCGGCCCTTCCGGATAAGCCTGGAGAGCGGCCAGTTTTGTTCCGTCTCGCCTTTCCCTTCTCTCTGGGCACTCCGGCTTCCAGTGGCCCCTTCGTCGTTTACAGAAGGCACACTGGTCAGGTTCTAAAGCTCTCCCTCCTCGCCCCGGGGTGGTCCTTCTTATGGTTCTTATCTCCCTTCCCTCCTCTTCACTGGGGGAAGAGGGGCCCTAAGGCTGCTGCTAGTAAGGCTGCCTTTTGGTTCATCTTTTGTTTTGATTTTTGCTCTGCTACTTGGTTCCGGTTAGTGAACACCTTCAAAGCTGCTTCAAATGGTTGCCCTATTGGCATCCCAAGTCCTCCTTCTAATGTTTGTAAATGTTTTGTTTTTGCATATCAGGGCTGCTCTGCGAAATAAAAGTCAGGTTTATCAGCCCGGCGTTGTTGGGTTCTTCCGGGTTGATACCAGCGTACTGAGGAAACGTGTCTGTCACTCTTTCTAAGAAAGTGGATGGGTCTTTCTTTCCTGCCTGGATAATTTCTCTAAACTTTTGTAAGCTCTTGGGTTTGGGGGCCCCGTTTCTCAACCCAACGATTAAGCAGTCTCCATAGAAATGAAGTCTACTCGCCCCTTCTTCCGCATTGTGATTCCAACCCGGATCTCTAGTAGGAATGGCTTCTGTCTCAGGGGGTCGGGCTCCATTGCTAGGGTCTAAGTTACGGAGCCTATCAGCCTCTTTCCGAGCCTGGTCTAACACCATAGGGCGTTCTTCTGAAGTTAACAGAGTGGTGATTAGTGCCTCTGTATCTGCCCAGGTAGGGCGGTGAGTAGAGAAAATAGAAAGAAACAGTTCAGTCATTTTGTTTGGGTCACTCCGGTAGGGGGAGCTGTGGCTCTTCCAGTTACATAGATCACAGGTGGAAAATGGAGTATGTACCAGCATTGTCCCCTGTGGCTGCCCTTTACCAACCACTCGGGCAGGAACTTCTCTCAGGGGGTATTGCCCTGCCTGGACTCCTGAGACACCCTCACCGAAAACGGTACCCTGATGGGTATGAGAAGGGGAGACCATACCTGAAGTAGCCGGACCTTCACTGTCTCATCCTCCTCCTCCATCCGCCTTTGGTGTGCTGGCCAAGCTAGAATCGGGCTCGACCATTCTGTTTGGAGACCTTGTGCTTCCACGGTCCGACCCCTCGGCTTCTACCGCACCTCCCCTATACGGGGGAGGGGGAGCCGAAACGGTGGCCGTAGCCCATGTCTCTAGGAGGGGGTCCTCTGAGGAGGATTCAGGGAGTACTTTGGCCTTTGATTTTCCCTGGAAGAAAACCTGATTAGGGGGGTGCAAGGTCTGGTAGAGAGACCTGAAGGCTTTGAAAATTTTTCTTTTCTTTTCTTTTTTGTACATAAGGTCCCACTTTTGAGTTCTTCTGCAGGACAAATGCAATTGAAGTATTGTAGCACAACGTGAAGACCCCTCTGGGGGCCACTGTTCTTGTTCCCCCAACTGGTATTGAGGCCATATGCTGTTATACAGGCGAATCATCCGCTTTTTGGTCAAGGGCTCATTCATAACTCTACCTTTTCAACTGGCCAAAAGGCAGCCCAGCGGGGATTCAGCTGGAAGAGATGGGCCTCCTCCCATGCTAATATCTGTTTTCTTTAAACTCTCCTTTTTCCTGCCTCAGGCAGGATCAACTTTGCTTGACAAAGGGGAGAGTTTGAGGTTCTCAGGAGCACAATGCTTAATCTATCTCTTCACTAAGTAGGTTTAATTCTTTCAGGATGGCTTGGGTCCCTAGCTTAGGACCCTAACTTCTTTGGGCAAGTCTTCTAAAATAGTCCGTGCACAGACCAAGGAAACTCATTGTCGATCTCAAGAACTTAGGTTAAAACTGTTCTTGAACCTGGTGAGGGGTTTTGTATGAATAGGGATTTACAAGATGACGACACTGACGACATTTCCTCTGTGTTGCCCTTCCATCCAAAGTTCCCCTTGCCCTGCTGCCCTTGCAGTTCCTCCCAGTCCTAGAGCCCATCTGTCTCAGGCCTTAGTGAGATTCAGCAGTACATTCTACAAGCACCACAATCTCCCTTCATCTCCCAATTCTGTGGCCCACCAACTCCCACGGCCAATCTGCGCCACCTTAAAAAATCAGGCTACAGCTTCATCAGATTAGCTGTCTTTCTGCGTTCTCTATTTGGAGAGTTGCCCAGCCCCATCCCAAAATGGCTGTGATGAGCAAGTGCTCCAGATGTTAGTGTGTAGATTTTCACAGCTTTTGTGCCATCCCTGCTTCTCTTCGCCCCTGTTTCTGGACTCACCCCAACCCTCCAGCACCTCAGCTGCCATCTGGAGTCCTGAGATCTCAGCCTGTGGTTTTTTTTAAATTTATTGTTCAGTGGTTTAGTTGCTGGAGGAGTAAATGGGAACATCCATGCAGTTTGCCATCTTGCTCTGCCCTCTCATGGCCTACATTATTAACAAATCCACCTTGTTTAGTATCATTTGTAACCATACACACACACACACACACAGTTTAAACTAAGTTTAGTAACTCAGGGTAGTATGGCTGTTACAGAACTACCAATTCTCTCTTTGTCAATAGAACCTGATTTGATAGCAGTTTATTCAATTGTTTTATGACTTTCAGCCTTAGTATCTCTCATATTTCCAAATTTTCCTTTTGGTTAATTGATTATATAGAGAACAATATAAACCACATAACAAAAATGATTCTAATTTGCAAGTAGGAAACAAACTTATTAGTTTTCTGTGGTTTCTCAAAAAGAATGAATGAAAGCCAGAATTCAGTAGCCCATGAGGGCTTGTCATAATTTTCTATTGAAACACAAAATTTTACTTTACACTAACCTTCGTCTCACTCAAAAGAAAATCTCAGAGAAAAAATTTTCTTATTTAAAATATAGCTGTTCATTATTATTCACATAGATGCAGCACAGCAGGAATGGTAATTTATCATATAAACTGCCTTGATGGAAGTTTTGGTCATATCTGATTCTCTGAGCATCATTCTCACGTATGACGTTCCAGTCAAAGCTTCGTCATATAACCAAGATTTCCAATTATGCCCTGTTAACAAGGGGGGGGGGGGCGGCTTTGTATTGCACTTATGCAAATAAGTATATTGCCAAAAAAATAACAGCGTGCTTTAATAGTTTTCCAATCCTGTGGAGATTACAGAGAGAGAAATGATGTTTCATCTTTGCATAAACACTGTCTATTAAATATTATAAGTTATAAATAGTTTAGAAGAGAGAAAATGATTTCTTTTACCCAGAAAACAGAACATTACAACATCTGTAATATCCCCCCTACCTAGCCTGTTAATCCACTTCGTCTTGTAATTAATTTCTGTTCCATTTATCCTGGATCAGCAGTCATGAACCCATCAACTTCCCTGTAAGAATTCTGGAAATCTTGATTCAGTTCAATGCTATAAGCAGTGTCATTTAGAAGTCTGTGCCCAAATATCTGGCATAGTCCTTTTTTATGGGTCCCTTTTGTGAAAATACTTTGACCTGTGGTTTATTGCAGGCACCTCCCAGGAAATCAAAGTAAGAACCATCTGCAGATGATAAGACTTAAAAATAGCCATGGTTAATTTCTTACTACTAATAATTCACTGAAGTGAAAAGGCCAGATGAAAATTCATTACAAAAGTAATGCAAGGCAAAACAAAAGTCAACCTCAAGGAAAACATTAGACAAAATATCTCTAAACAGTGATCATCCTTTTTTTTAATTTTTGAAAATGGATGACCATAATCCATAGTAAGAAAAAAAAAACTTTAGATGTAACATATAATAATCCCGTGATATAACATAATATGAATATAAAGCATGTAGGTAGGATATACCAAGACTATACTAGAAGTATCATGTTTCTAAACATCCGAATATTAATGAATCTCTTAGAGGTAGGTGAAGTAAACCTCACAGAGTTAAAGCTCCTTGACTTCAGCACTGCTGGATTTAAATTTAAGAATGAAGTTGCAAACAAGTTAGCAATTAAACAAATAAAATAATGACTGATAATATGCTCTTCTTGCTTAATAGGCAAAATATAGGAGGAGACACTGGCACATAACATTTTTTTAAATAATTTTTATTGTGCTTTAAGTGAAAGTTTACAAATCAAGTCACTCTCTCACACAAAAATCCATATACACCTTGCTACACACTCCCAATTACTCTCCCCCTAATGAGACAGCCCACTCTCTCCCTCCACTCTCTCTTCTCGTGTCCTTTTCACCAGCTTCTAAGCCCCTCCATCCTCTCATCTCCCATTCAGGCAGGAGATGCCAACATAGTCTCAAGTGTCCACCTGATCCAAGAAGCTCACTCCTCACTAACATCCCTCTCCAACCCATTGTCCAGTCCAATCCATGTCTGAAGAGTTGGCTTCGGGAATGGTTCCTGTCCTGGGCCAACAGAAGGTCTGGGGGCCATGACCACCAGGGTTCTTCCAGTCCCAGTCAGACCTTTAAGTCTGGGCGTATGAGAATTTGGGGTCTGCATCCCACTCTTCTCCTGCTCCCTCAGGGGTTCTCTGTTGTATTCCCTGTCAGGCCAGCCATCGGTTGTAGCCGGGTACCATCTAGTTCTTCTGGTCTCAGGATGATGTAGTCGCTGTTACAAGTGGCCCTTTCTGTCTCTTGGGCTCGTAATCGCCTTGTGTCCTTGGTGTTCTTCATTCTCCTTTGATCCAGGGGGGTTGAGACCAATTGATTCATCTTAGATGGCTGCTTGCTAGGGTTTAAGACCCCAGATGCCACTCTTCAAAGTGGGATGCAGAATGTTTTCTTAATAGATTTTATTATGCCAATTGACTTAGATGTCCCCTGAAACCATGGTCCCCAGACCCCTGCCCCTGCTACGCTGACCTTTGAAGCATTCAGTTTATTCAGGAAACTTCTTTGCTTTTGGTTTAGTCCAATTGTTCTGACCTCCCCTGTATTGTGTGCTGTCTTTCCCTTCACCTAAAGTAGTTCTTATCTACTATCTAATTAGTAAATAACCCTCTCCCACCCTCCCTCCCTCTTGTAACCACAAAAGAATGTTTTCTTCTCAGTTTTAACTATTTCTCAAGTTCTTATAATAGTGGTCTTATACAATATCTGTCCTTTTGGAACTAATTTCACTCAGCATAATGCCTTCCAGGTTCCTCCATGTTATGAAATGTTTCAGAGATTCCTCACCGTTCTTTATCGATACGTAATATTCCATTGTGTGAATATACCATAATTTATCCATTCATCCGTTGATGGGCACCTTGGTTGCTTCCATGTTTTTGCTATTGTAAACAGTGCTGCAATAAACATGGGTGTGCATATATCTGTTCTTGTAAAGGCTCTTATTTCTCTAGGATATATTCCAAGGAGTGGGATTGCTGGATCGTATGGTAGTTCTATTTCTAACTTTTTAAGGAAGCGCCAAATCGTTTTCCAAAGTGGTTGTACCATTTGACATTCCCACCAGCAGTATAGAAGTGTTCCAATCTCTCCATAGCCTCTCCAAGATTTATTATTTTGTGTTTTTTGGATTAATGCCAGCCTTGTTAGAGTGACATGAAATCTCATTGTAGTTTTGATCTGCATTTCTCTAATGGCTAATGATCGGCTCATAACATTTTAGCCCAAGTCCTCCTGCCTCCCCAGCCCTGCCCCCCTTCCCAAAATGACAGGGACATGGCAAGTAAGTGAGAGCAATTCCACCCTGAATGTCCATGGAATAAAAGTTAAAACTGGTGCTTCCTTTATCCTAAATACAGAAGTCTTATCTGGAAAACTTGTGAGCCGCTCTGTACCTGTGTAAGCATGACAGGCCAAATGTCAACTGGAATTCAGCAATCATAAACAGGACCACTTTTTTGGAGTCCTCAGAGAAACGAAGGAGGTGACAGGTGGAGAAAGGAAACAAAGAAAAAGAGACACTGAATTGCCTTCTGAGTCTGATATCCTAAGTACGCACTAACACAGGCTGGGGGCTGGGGGGTTGTGGATCAGCGGATTCATCAGTGGGTGACTGTTTTTTTAGAACGGTCCCTTGGGAAACATGCAAGACCAAGTATCCATATTTATCTCCATAAATAAAATGTTGGTGGGAAAGGAGGATGAGATGTCAAACCGTTCCTGGGAAGGATGTCAATTTTGACCTCTCCTTTTGAGGTTCAAGAATTGTGCATGGTTGTCACTGAATTGTACATGTAGAAACTGTTGAATTGGTGTATGTTTTGCTGTGTGTATTCTCAACAACAAAAAATAAAATAAAATATTTTTTTAAAAACCACATATTTAAGACCATATGATCAACAATTACTTTAAAGTTTACTTGAGAAGGGGACAGGGAAACTAGATTACTGGAACCAGAACAACCAGAATGGAAATACTGAGCATGTTGACACATTGTGAAGAATGTAACCAATGTCACTGAACAATCTGTGTAGAAATTGTTGAATGGGAACCTAAATTGCTCTATAAAAGAACTTGCACCAAAAACACACATTTCATGCAACTGACACCACATTAAATAAGCCTCATTATTTTATTTATTTTTTCATCTTTCCCTTTACAAGGCAGGAGCAAATATTTTCTGGCTTTCCACGAAGTTTCCAAAATTGTCGGGAGTTATCATAGGTCACCAAGGTGGACATCTGTTTAACCAAAGTAACACTAATAGGTTTTAGAAGTAAAATCCTTACCTTTTTCAAAAGCCACAAAACTTGATTTCCTAGTCAAGGGCGTAACTAGAGAAATTACAAAGAACAATAAATTTTCATATTACAGGCAACTGCAGTAAACAGTAAATCAAGGAAACAAGATCATCAGAATTGAGCAACTGGGCTGAGATTTTAACATATTCCATAGATTTTCAGTCTCAGGTATTTTAAGCCAAGGCAAAGAAATATTTTCAAACTTTGTCCTTTACTATGGTCTTGTATTTTGCAATAATCTGACACTTTTTAGCTCTACTGTTAGAGAGTCTGTGAGCTCAGAGCCAATTTTACAGTATTATCAATGAGACAGAAACCCCTATTATTTACCTGGCTTCCTCCCCTACAGTGTTGTATTGCAAAATCTTTTTGTTTGCTGGGATCGCGATCCCCTTCCCCGACCAGCTTTGCATTTGAATCCTGCTTTTTTTTTTTTTTTTTTGCTTGGAGGTTATTTGTAAACCCCATTGCCCTGCTTAGTAAGATTAAGAATGTTGCTGACTTAACTTGTATGAACTCCCTATTTGTAAACCCCTTTAAAAGTTATCTGCCTGCCTGCCCTTGGCTAGCAATCTTGGCAGCAGTAAGTTCCAACTGACTCCATTTCCTTGTTCTATGAAATAAAGTTGCCTTTCCTTTTCTCCCACCTCTTTCTCGCCTTTATTGGCCAATACAAGTCAAGCCTAGTAAGAACCTGGGGTTTCCACTTGGTAACTTTTCTGGCAAGCCAGCCAGGAGCCATCTGCTCAGCTCTTTTTATTTAATTTTTATTGTGCTTTAAGTGAAAGCTTACAAACTGAGTCAGTCTCTCATAAAAAAACTCATATACACCTTGCTATATACTCCTAATTACACTCCCCCTAAAAAAAAAAAAATTTTTTTTAATGAAACGGCACACTCCTTCCCTCCACTCTCTGTTTTCATCTCCATTCCGCCAGCTTCTGACTCCCTCTGCCCTCTCATCTCCCCTCCAGACTACAGGAGATGCCAGTATATTCTCACGCTTCTACTTGATCCAAGAAGGTCACTCTTCACCAGTATAATTTCTATCCTATAGTCCCGTCCAATCTCTGAAAAATTGGCTTTGGGAATGGTTCTTATCTTGGGCTAACAGAAGATCTGCGGGCCATGACCTCCAGGGTCCTTCTAGTCTCAGTTAGACCATTAAGTCTGGTCTTTTTACAAGAATTTGGGCTGTGCATCCCACTGCTCTTCAGCTCCCTCATGGGTTCTCTGTTGTGTTCCCCGGCAGGGCAGTCATCAGTTATAGCCAGGCACCATCTAGTTCTTCTGGTCTCAGGCCGATGCAATCTCTGGCTTATGTGGTCCTTTCTGTCTCCGGCTCATAATTACCTTGTGTCTTTGGTGTTCTTCATTCTCCTTTGCTCCAGGTGGGTTGAGACCAATTCATGCATCTTAGATGGCCGCTTGCTAGCTTTTAAGACCCCAGACGGCACTCTCCAAAATGGGAGGCAGAACATTTTCTTAATAGATTTTATTATGCCAGTTGACCCAGATGCCCCCTGAAACCATGGCCCACAAACCCCCGCCCCTGCTATGCTGGCCTTCGAGCGTGCAGTTAGTTCAAGAAACTTCTTTGCTTTTAGTTTAGTCCAGTAGTGCTGACCTCGCCTCTATTGTGTTGTCTTTGCCTTCACGTAAAATAATTGTTATCTACTATCTAATTAGTGAGAACTCCTCTCCCTCCCTCCCTCCCTTCCCTCTACCATAACCATCAAAGAATTTTCTCTGTTTAAACTATTTCTCCAGGTATTATAATAGTGGTCTTATACAATATTTGTCCTTTTGAAACTAATTTCACTCAGCGTAATGCCTCCCAGATCCCTCTGTGATATGAAATGTTTCATGGATTCATCATTGTTCTTTATTGATGGGTAGTATTCCTTTGTGTGAATATAACATTATTTATTTATCCATTCACCCATTCATGGGTACCTTGGTTGCTTCCGTCTTTTTGCTATTGTAAACAGTGCTACAATGAACATGGGTGTGCATATATCTGTTTGTATAAAGGCTTTTAATTCTCTAGGATATAGTCCAAAGAGTGGGATTCCTGGATTGTATGGTAATTCTATTTCTAGTTTTTGAAGGAAGCACCAGATTGATTTCCAAAGTGGTTGTACCATTTTACATTCCCACCAGCAGTGCATAAGTGTTCCAGTCTCTCTACAACCTCTCCTACATTTATCACTTTGTGTTTCTTAGATTAATGCCAGCCTTGTTGGAGTGGGAAACCCCAGTGGAGTAGTGGTTAAGTGCTATGACTGCTGACCAAAGGGTCGGCAGTTCAAACCCGCCAGAAGCTTCTTGGAAACTCTATGGGAGAGTTCAATTCTATCCTATAGGGTTGCTATGAGTCTGAATCGAATCGACAGCACTGGGTTTGGTTGCTTTGTTTTGTTTTGGGTTTTGTTGGAGTATGATGGAATCTCATTGTAGTTTTGATTTGCATATCTCTAATGGCTAATGATTGTAAGCATTTCCTCATGTATCTGTTAGCTACCTGAATGTCTTCTTTAATGAAGTGCCTATTCATATCCTTTGCCCATTTTTTAATTGGGTTATTTGTGTTTTTGTAGTTGAGTTTTCGCAGTATCGTGTATATTTTAGAGGTCACACGCTGATAGGAAATGTCATAGCTAAAAACTTTTTCCCAGTCTACAGGTCATCTTTTTACTCTTTTGCTGAAGCCTTTGGATAAGCACAGGTGTTTGATTTTTAGGAGCTCCCAGTTATCTAGTTTTTCTTCTGCATTGTTAGTAAGTTTTGTATACTGTTTATGCCATGTATTAGGACTCCTAATGTTGTCCCTATTTTTTCTTCCATGATCTTTATTGTTTTAGATTTTATATTTAGGTCTTTGATCCATTTTGAGCTCATTTTTGTACATGGAGTGAGGTATGGGTCTTGTTTCATTTTTTTGCAGATGGATATCCAGTTATGCCAGCCACATTTGTTAAACAGACTATCTTTTCCCTATTTAACTAACTTCGGGCCTTTGTCAAATATTAACTGCTCATATGTGGATGGATTTATGTCTGGATTCTCAATTCTATTCCATTGGTCTATGTATCTGTTGTTGTACCAGTACCAGGCTCCTTTGACTACTGTGATGGTATAATGCACTCTAAAAACAGGAAGAGTGAGGCCTCCCACTTTATTCTTCTTTATCAGTAATGCTTTTCTTATCACTGGCTTGTTTCCTACCATATGAAGTTGGTGATTTGTTTCTCCATCTCATTAAAAAATCATGGGAATTTGGATTGGAATTGCATTGTATCTATAGATGGCCTTTGGTAGAATAGACATTTTTACAATGGTAAGCCTTCCTATCCATGATCAAGGAATGTTTTTCCACTTATGTAGGTCTCTTTTGGTTTCTTGCAGTTTTCTTTGTATACGTCTTTTACATCTGTAGTAAGATTTATTCCTCAGTATTTTATCTTCTTGGGGGCTACTGTAAATGGCACTGATTTGGTGATTTCCTCCTCGATGTTCTTTTTGTTGGTGTAGAGGAATCCAACTGATTTTTGTATGTTTATCTTGTATCCTGATAATATACTGAACTCTTCTATTAGTTTCAGTTGTTTTCTTGAGAATTCTTTAGAGTTTTTTGTGTACAGGATCATGTCATCTGCAAATAGAGATACTTTTAATTCTTCCTTAACAATCTGGATACCGTTATTTCTTTATACAGCCTAATTGCTCTGGCTAGGACCTTCATCACAATGTTGAATAAGAGTGGTGATAAAGGGCATCTTTGTCTGGTTCCTGATATCAAGGGGATGCTTTCAGAATTTCTTCATTTAGGATGATGTTAGCTGTTGGCTTTGTATAAATGCCCTTTATTATGTTGAGGAATTTTCCTTCTATTCCTATTTTGTTGCAAGTTTTTTTTTTTAAAGATCATGAATGGGTGATGAACTTTGTCAAAGCCTTTTCTGCATCAATTGAAAAAATCATGTGATTCTTGTCTTTTGTTTAATTTATATGATGGATTACATTAATTGTTTTTCTAATGCTGAACTATCCCTGCATTCTTGTTATGAATCCCACTTGGTCATGGTGAATTATTTTTTTGATATGTTGTTGAAGTCTATTGGCTAGAATTTTGTTGAGGATTTTTCATCTAAGTTCATGAGGGATATAGGTCTGTGATTTTTTTTTCTTGTAGAGTCTTTACCTGGTTTGGAAACTCTGGTGGCGTCGTGGTTAAGTGCTATGGCTGTTAACCAAAAGATCAGCAGTTGGAATCCACCAGGCACTCCTTGGAAATTCTATGGGCCAGTTATACTCTGTCCTACAGGGTCACTATGAGTCAGAATTGCCTCAATGGCAGTAGGTTTGGTTTTCGGTTTTTTACCTGGTTTTGGGGTCAGGGATATGCTAGCTTTATACAATGAGTTTGGGAAAATTTTATCCTTTTCTATGCTCTGAAATACCTTTAGTAGTAGTGGTGTTAACTCTTCTCTGAACGTTTGGTAGAACTCTGCAGTGAAGCCGTCTGGGCCAGGGCTTTTTTGTGGGGAGGGATTTTTTTGATTATCTTTTCAATCTTCTTTTGTTATGGGTCTATTTAGTTGTTCTACCTCTGTTTGTGTTAGTTTAAGTAGGTAGTGTCTTCCTAGGAATTCATCGATTTCTTCTAGGTTTTCAAATTTGTTAGAGTACAGTTTCTCATAGTAATCTGATATGATTCTTTTAATTTCAGTTGGGTCTGTGTAATATTGCCCATCTCGTTTCTTATTTGTGTTATTTACTTCCTCACCTGTTTTTCTTTTGTCTGTTTGGCCAATGGCTTATCAATTTTGTTATTGTTTTCAAATAACCAGTTTTTGATCTTGTTAATTCTTTCATTTGTTTTTCTGTTTTCTATTTCATGTAATTCTACTCTAATTTTTATTACTTGCTTTCTTCTGGTGCCTGAGGATTTCTTTTGTTGCTCTCTATTTGTTCAAGTTGTGGGGATAATTCTTTGATTTTGGCCCTTTCTCCTTTTTGGATGTGTGCGTTTGTTGATATAAATTGACCTCTGAGCACTGCTTTTGGTGTGTCCCAAAGGTTCTGCTAGGAAGTATTTTCATTCTCACTGGTTTTTATGAGTTTCTTTATTCCATCCTTAACGTCTTCTATGACCCAGTCATTTTTGAGCAGGGTATTGTTCAGTTTCCAAGTGTTTGATTTCTTTTTCCTCCTTTTTCTGTTGTTGATTTCTACTTTTATGGCCTTATGGTCTGAGAAGATGCTTTTTAATATTTTGATGTTTTCGATTCTAAGGCTTGCTTTGTGACCTAATATGTGGTCTATTCTAGAGAGTGTTAAATTTGCACTAGAGAAGAAAGTACACTTGGCTGCTGTTGGGTGGAGTGTTCTGTATATGTCTATGAGGTCAAGTTGGTTGATTGTGGCATTTAGATTTTCCTTGTCTTTATTGAGCTTCTTTGTGGATGTTCTGTCTTTCACCAAAAGTGGTGTGTTGGAGTCTCCTACTATAATTGTGGAGCTGTCTATGTCACTTTTCAATGCTATTAGAGTTTGTTTTATGTACCTTGCAGCCCTGTCATTAGGTGCATAAATATTCAATATGGTTATATCCTCCTGGTACATTGTCTCTTTAATCATTATATAGTCTCCTTCCTTGTCCTTTGTGTTGGATTTAACTTTGAAGTCTATTTTGTCAGAAATTAATATTGCCACTCCTGGTCTTCTTTGATTGTTGTTCGCCTGATATATTTTTACATCATTTGAGTTTTAGTTTGTTTGTGTCTCTAAGTCTCAGTTGTGTCTCTTGTAGGCAGCATATAGACTGATCATGTTTTCTTATCCATTCTGCCACTGTCTATCTCTTTATTGATGCATTTAGTCCATTTACGTTCAGCATAATTATAGATAGGTATGAATTTAGTGCTATCATTTTGATGTCTTTTTTTCGTGTGTTGTTGACTGTTTCTTTTTCCCACTTAATTTTTTTGTGCTGAGTAGTTTATCTTTATGTATTGTCTTTTCCTCTTATTCTTTGTAGTCTATTTTGTTTCTGTTGAGTCTCTATTATTTTCTTGTGTTTTAATTTGATGAGTAGGGTAGTTTGTCTCCTTTGTGGTTACCTTAATATTTACCCCTATTTTTCTAAGTTTAAGCCTAATTTTTATTTCTTTATATTGCCTTGTCTTCCTCTCCATATGAAAGATTTATGACTACATATTTTAGTCCGTCTTTATTGTTTTAACGTCTTCTTTTACATAATTATATCACTGTTTCCCTGTTGTGAGCATTTTTTTAATCTTGATTTGTTTTTGTAATTTCCCTGTCTCGATTGACATCTGATTGCTCTGCCCAGTGTTGTAGTCTTGGGTTGATACCTGATATTATTGATCTTCTAACCAAAGAAATCCCTTCAGTATTTCTTGTAGTTTTGGTTTGGTTTTTATGAATTCCCTAAACTTCTGTTTACCTGGAAATGCCCTAATTTCACCTTCATATTTGAGAGTCAGTTTTGCTGGATATATAAGTCTTGTCTGGAAATTTTTTTCCTTCAATGCTTTGTATAAGTCATCCCATTGCCTTCTTGCCTGCATGGTTTCTGCCGAGTAGTCCAAGCTTATTCTTATTGACTGTCCTTTGTAGGTGACTTTTCGTTTATCCATAGCTGCTCTTAAAATTCTCTCTTTAGCTTTGGTTTTGGCAAGTTCGATTATAATATGTCTTGGTGACTTTCTTTTAGAGTCTACCTTATGTGGAGTTAGTTGCTACAGGGATTTCAAAACCATGAATCCCATCAACCTCGAGGAGACCTGGACTGTGGAACAGAAGCTGGCAAAAACGGAGGTCATACCTTCTGGACACAATCATTCACTCTCCATATTCCTTCAACACTGATGGTGTGAGTGCTCTCAGAAAGTGAGCCTTTGCTTATTATTTTTGTTCTTTGTCCATGTTTTCCTAAGTCTTGTCCAGGGTATTTGTTTGAAAAACCAGTTGTTTGATTAAGGAGAATCTTTCTTAGATTTTTGCTTGTTTGTTTTAAGAGTGATATCTAGTAACCCTTGGTGAACTGTAGTTTAGGTCCAGATCTGGGCATTTGAAACTTTGAGGAGGTAATTCTGTTTTCAAAGAGCTCTGAGCCACTATAAACTGTGGAAACTTGGGCATGGTTCGACCAGTAAAAGCCATTAGGTTGGTCGGTGGCACTCATCACAAGCATTAATGACTCCCATGACAGGATAAGGTAGTCACATGACAAGCTACAGCACTAGGCTGCCTGCCACTCAGAAGGAAACTCTCATGCAAGGAAGGTACATATTGTTCTCAATGAAACTCTGTCCAAACCCCGCAGCGTTCCTCATTGGGCTTCTTTTTGTGGCTCAGAGAAAACATGGGAAATAGTGGCTGTGTCTTGCTGTACTCACAGGGAGAAGTGGTAGCCCCATACCTGTTTTATGATAGAGTTTCTCGATAAAGAGTCACAATAATGTTCCTCAATCTGAGGCTATGACAAGTTAATAAGTTTTATGTAGAAACTATTATTTCTGTTGAATTGAATCTATCTTACCAAAAATTGCTATATATACTTCAAGAAATTAAAACTGCATATTCTTGTTTTGTGTGGTATTGTTCAGTGAGTTTATGTGGTCTTTCTGTCTCTCTTCTTTTTTTCTGAGAGCTTGCTTCTGGTCTAGAGCTTTGTGTCTAAGTTTCTGTCTTCTATCAGGTTGGAGGCTATGGCTGAGAATTGCTGTTTTTTTCTTTTCTTTGGTAAGGCTGTCTTAGAACCTCAGTTCTTTCCTCCTTCAAGAAAAACTGTGACTTGTGTCTGTCTTATGATTTAGATTTTTAGTAGCTATATTGAAAAGCTTTATATTTAAGTCAATCATAAAAGCAAAGCCTTTCTAAGTAACTTAAGCTAGATATTATAGGAAATGTGTTTTATTTAAATAAAAAAGGATGATTTTGTCTTAAAGTAAAACTAATCGTTCCAGAGTATGGAAAAGGAGGCAAAGCTAGAAAAAAAATTGCTAAAGGGCTTAGATATTTACTGGGTAGATAAAAGGTTGTGATAAAGAGAAAGTAAAACCGCTTTCCAAAAGAATAACAGGGAAAGAAATTAGTTATCTTCTGCCTTTCAAAATGCCTAGATCAATTTAAATGTATGTAAATGAATTGGGATAACCACCCCCTGCCGAGTCCCCAGTCTTGATGGATTGCCAAGAATTGGTGGATTCATTTACGAAATTGCTAGGGAGCTTTGGTATTTACTGGGTAGATAGCCTTTTAAAATGCCTCAATAGATTTAAACATATATAAATAAATCAGAATGGCCTAATCTTGTCTTCTACCATGGGTCAAAAAATTGAGAGGGTGGGATAACATCAGGGTTCCCAGCCCTCAGTCTCCAAGGACATATAGAAATCACAATTAGACACACCTGAAATGGCCTGGGAAAGTGTTTCCAACCCTAGCCAGACACTTTAAGGTTATAGCCATATCAACGAATTGGTCAGTTGAGCAGAGACTTTGTGATTTCCAAAGCTAGTTGATAAAATCTTTAAGGGCTAAAATTAGATTGGAATATGAGAAATAGTAAAAGTAAAAGAAAACTCAGAACATTTAAGCAGACTTCCTTTCAACAACAGTTATGTTTTATAGTATACGGGCTTAAAATAATTCCTAAGACCTTTTAGGTAACTTATTGATGTTAAATTGAGTTAATAGATATTTGTTGTAGGGTAAAGACAAAACATCATAAAGTTTAGTAAAGCAAAAAGAAAGTTTTATTCAGCATATATTCAAAAAGGCAAAAGTGGGAAGAGGACAAGCATGCTGCTACAGCCATGTCTGCCTGAGTCCAAGTATATATTACAGAACAGACAAAAGCAGGAAAATGGACAAGCATGCTGCCACAGCCATACGTGCCAGAGTCCAAAGAATGTTACAGAATAAACAAGGATGGGAAAACAGACAAGCATACTGCAAAAGCCATGTCTGCCCAAGTCCAAGGAACGTTACAGAATAAGCAAAAACGGAAAAATGGACAAGCATGCTGCCAAAGCCATGTCTGCCCAAGTTCAAGGAATGCTACAGAATAAACAAGAATGGGAAAAGGACAAGCATGCTGCCACAGCCATGGCTGCCTGAGTCCAAAGAACATTACAGAGTCATCAGTAAATATTAACACTACAAAATGAGCAAAACCATTGAAAGCTTTACCTTTTCACAGACTGGCTAGAAACTGTGATCCTACATTTTGAATTGTCCCTCTCAACAATCTTCAGTACAGTTTTCAATAAGTTTCAGTAATGACAATCAGGAGGCTCTTCATTGGTCCAACAAATGTTCCATTCAGTAAATGCTAATAGAAAAAGATAAGAGTGAAAGGTCTTTCGTGTTCTGTTAGATTGGCTTATGTGAAAAGTTCCCTGAAATATATTTTCCAAAATTATTTTAGCTATCATCTTTATACCTCAGGGCCAAGTTGATGTGTCCTTGTGAGTTCTTGCTAGCCAAGCTCCAGCTGGGTCACATTCTCTATGCTCAAGGACAGGGAATAATGACTCCATTATTATTTCCTAATTCCTTCCCTCCTTTTGATTAGAGGTTGGAGATAACACATTGCTGATCAATACCTGGACTTATTCGAGCTCCTAGATGGTGACCATGACAGATTCTTTAAACTCATGGTGCTGATTTTCCACCGGATACCATCTGGTACTTCACCAGGTTCTTAAGTAAGAGTGAGGATGTTATCAACAATCACATTGCTGGGAGTGAAGCAGACTCTACGTGCATCAACATTTTAGCCCAAGGTCTTCTTTTGCCTAATGCTATTAGGATGCATACTAAGAATATTACTATCCCTTGCAGTAGTGATCTAGCCCATGTACTTATTCCTGGCTAGAGACCTAGTCTCTTATTTTGGACCTTAAATATACTAGTTCTTCCAACTGGAAAGTACCTTACAATAGCTACTGGTGATTTTAATTTTGTGATTCTTCATTGAGAAGCTATATCATAAAAAAGGTACAGAACTACCACTTCTTTAAATTTCATAACACAGGTCAGGAGCTGCCACCACCCTGAGAATTTGGCAAAATAGAGCACTATTTTCCAGGTTTTCTCTGAGCCACAAAAAGAAACCTAACGAGGAAAGTCATGGGGTTTGGACAGTGTTTCACTTAGACCAATGTGTACCTTCGTTGCATGAGAATTTTCTTGTAGGTGCCAGGCAGCCTAGTGCTCTAGCCTGTGTTGAGACCACCTTTTCCTGTCACAGGAGACTTTAGCACTTGTGATGAGCACTGGCAACCACCCTAATGGCTTTTACTGGTCGACCCGTGTCCGCAGTTTTTCAGCTTACAGTGGCTCAAAGCTCTTTGAAAATAGAATTACCTCTTTAATGTTTCAAACGCCCAAATCCAGACGTAAACTGTAGTTCACCAAAAGAGTTACTAAATGCCAGTCTTAACCAAACAATTGTGACCCTAATATTCCCTAGTATGTTTTTTCCTTTTTCAAAATGGGTGACTGAGAGCTTGACATAACTAACGCCATGATGAACCTATAAGTTCTTCCTTTGCCTGCCTCCTCCTTCACATATCTCTGTTAATGACTTTGTTTTGATCTAATCTTAATGACTTTGTTCTTTGTTTTAATCTGATGCAAATAACTTTGTTTTGTTCTATCTGACCACCTGTGATTTACAATCCCCCACAGGAAAATCAGAGCCCAGCTGTCTGATACATATATCTTTAGCCTGATGAAGAGATGTCTGGCATGCATCTTTTTAGTCTGATTAAGAGGTTTTTGTCACTATCTTGTAATGAATAACTCCTCCAGCCAGGTCATCCGAGGACTACAAAGACACTTGTAACCCATGTAAAATTCTATATAAGCGGTAAGGTAAAATTGCTGTTTGGGACTCCATAGAGACAGCCTGTGTTGCTGCTGGATCCCCGGTGACTTACTGGAAAAAAAAACCAAACCCGTTGCCGTCAAGTCGATTCCGGCTCATAACAACCCTATAGGACAGAATAGAACTGCTCCATAGAGTTTCCAAGGAGCACCTGGTAGATTCGAACTGCTAGCCCTTTGGTTTGCAGCTGGAGCACTTAACTACTATGCACATCCATCCCCTTAATAAACTTTCTCACTCTTTCTGACTTGGAGTATGTTTCATTGGCTCAACTACTCTAGGGCACGGACACTAATCAGGTAACAAATTTTTGGTGCCCAATGTGGGACTCGAATTACTCAGGCCCTGGTTCCATCTCCCTAAGGACCGAGCCCCTGGGATGTGCCCTGTAAGAGGGAAGGTGCACCCCTCCTCCAATTGTGGAAGTCTCTCAACCTGTGGTGGTCCAGAGGTCTGGCAATGGGGGAGGACTCCATGGCAGCCAGCTCTAGACAAAAGGAGAAAAGTTTTTTTGGCCAATGTAGGTAACTGGGCTTCAGGTGGTAAACCCTCTAAAAGACGTAGGGGCGTTGGTTCTCATAGATTCCCTCCAAGAATAGGGAACTAGGTCCCATGAGGTTGGAAGAGAGATCTACGAGGTTCCCAGCTGCAAGTGGGTACCCAGGAGGTAAGGTTCCAGCCGAGATTCCACTAGGAACTGCACTCATTTAGGATGGGATTCTCTAACTAAGAGATGTCTTAAAATTTTGCATAATCAAGTGTGGCCTGTAAATGATTCTAGAGATTTTGGTACTATTATGAAGCTTGACGGCAATGGGTTTTTTTTTTTTTTTTTTTTTTGCGGTATGAAGCTTGATCTGTTCTGTACTTGAACTAACAAATGAGATGAAAAGCTGTATGTGAAACGTTTTATGACTTTATGGCATGAAAAAAGGATAAAGCCTTTGTTTTAGCCCCTCTTGTGCAGTTGAATTATGATGACAAGTTAAGAGACAAAGAACTGGAGGATGTTCTTCTCATCCCCCCACCTTGAAAAACCTCATTTGTGACCTCTCCTAGGTGGTATCAGAAGATGAGGGTGGGAAGGCGTTGAAAGGGAGGGGGTGGGGGAGGTGGGACAGATATGGTCTGTCTACCCCATACTAGAAGTGGGGTACAATTCAGCCCAGTTTCCCCAAGAGGGCTTTACCTATTCCAGGAGGTGCCAGTCCCCGCTGCAGAAGGGCCACCTCAGATAATGTGGGTCTGTAATCCGCTCCTGGCATCCAGTTAGTACAATTGGAAGTAAAACCTTACAGAGTATTGGTCAGACCCTCATGCCATGACTGAACGCATTTAAGGTCTTTACCAACAGAGATCGGGTAAAACAGGCTGAAAAAAAGAAAGAAAAATACTAGGACATGACGAAACAGGCCAATCTATTGGCCGCTGCTCTAGGATCATCAGGAGGAAAATAAGGAGACCAAGTTCAAAGAGTGGTTGATGCCGTGGCCCTTGGGTTTGGGCCTGCAGCCGGCCAAGACGAGCTTGGACTGTCCTCCCTGTTACTGTGGAGCTGTTACCCAACATCATGCCTCCTTGGATTAAACAAGTTGAGGCTTTCCTGCGGCTGCAGGGACTGATCACTGGACACCTAGAGTGGTGAATGTTGCGGGAGTGCCGATCCCCATTCAACACTCCTGTCCTCCCGGTGAAGAAGGTATCCACCGTGATTGCCATTTTGTTCAAGATTTGTAGGCTGTTAACAAAGTTGTAAAGACCTTACACGCGGTAGTCCCAAACCCATATGCCGTACTATCAGCCCTTCCACCTTCCAGTACTGTTTTGGATTTAAAACACACTTTCTTTTGTACCCCGCTGGCTGCTGAGAGCCAGCTGATTTTTGCTTTCGAAAGGGAAGGGGGCAAAGGAAAGAAACAGCTCTGTTGGAATGTGCTACCTCAAGGGTTTAAGAACTCCCCATTATTTTTGGAACAGTGCTGGCCCAAGCTCTAGGGCAATTACCTCCCTTCAAACGAGGAATGGTCCTGCAATATGTGGACCTCCTCGTAGGGAACAAGTCTGAGAAAGACTCTTACAAATACTGTGACTGTCTTAAACTTTTTGGACCCAGTGTCTTTAAGAAATTTACAAGCTAACCTCTCTATCTCAGAGAGAGATCCTTTCAAATGGACTCCTGAATGTCAACAAGCTTTTTGTGATTTAAAGTTTCCGTTGATGAAAACCCCAGGTTTGGGGCTGCCAGATTATCAAACACCCTTTGAATTATATAGATGAAAGAAGAGGAGTAACTGTTGGTGTATTAATCCAGTTGTTGGGACCATGGAGATACTCTGTCCCTATTTCTCTAGAAATCTGGACACTGTCTCAAAAGGCTGGCCGGCCTGCCTCTGAGGAGTTGCCACAGACAACGTTATCATTAAAGAGGCTAACAAATTTACTTTGGGACATGATAACTATGGCATTTGTCCCTCACACAGTGACTGTAATATGGGGACAATAAGGATATAGTGATAGCATTATATCAAACCCAGCTTTTGAGAGAAATAATATTTAACTTTTGTAAAGTGTTCAAAACTAAACATCAAATGAAATATTTACTGGTGTGTGTAGATTCTTTTTCAGAATGGGTAGAGGCTTTTCTCTGCCTTACTGATACAGCTAGAGAAAGGCACAACAGGTTTCAACTGCTTTAGAAATAAAGTGCAAACTCCACACAACATGGAGATCTCAATCTAGCAGAAAGGTTGAAAAAATGAATCAGACCATAAGACATCACCTTAATAGGCTGTGTCAAGAAACCAGGCTGCTCTGGACAGATGTTCTGTTCGTGGCCCTCCTTCAAGTCCGTATTGCACCCCGGGGAAAACTTAAAACTAGTCCTTTTGAGGTACTTTATAGGAGACCATATTGTCTCAACCAGCTTTTCCCAAAAATCCTCCACCCAGACCCCTAATGAAATGATGTCTAAATATTTGCTTTCTCTAACCAAAATTCTTTTCCAGTTACATCGGGCAGTCCAGCCTGGTGACCAGGTGCTCCTCCAAAAGTAGAAGGACCGCTTGTTACAGCCTAAGTGAACTGGACATTTCAAAGTACTGTAACTGAACGCCACTCGGGTTCTTGTCCTGTCTTATTAGCTGATTGAAATAAGACAGACACTGATTGCAAGGGAAACAGAAAGCGGCAAGTTTATTGTCTGTGCACACAAGGAACGGGTGGGGTTTAGTGACCATAAGGCCATGTGCTCCCTGACTACGGGGGCTGGGGAGCTTTTTGTTTCCAGTGGCATCTGGGGTTGGGTTTGGTACCAGGAACTTTCTGCCCTTAGCCCTCCCATGCCCATATTTCGGGGTTCCGGGGGGTCAGTGGAAGGATGTGATTTCTTCAGTTTGTTCATGCTTCAAGGTGTAACTCAGGCTAGTTCAATGGAAGGAGCCACTACCTGCTGAGTCTTCCTGAAAAATGTTGCTCATAACAAGCTTGTGGTTAGCAAGGCAAAGAGAGGGGGAAAGGGGTGTTGATTGGGGTTTTCAATATGGCTGAGAAGCTTGTTTCAATCCCCCCTTTTTGTTGTAGGTTTCTCAATCTTGGGAAACGGCGCCGTGTCTCTCTAGCTGTTTTTTGCTGGATGGGGGCGTAGAGGTCTAAAGGTTAGAGAAGTGGAACTCTTGTGTTGTCTGAGTTAAACCATTATATTTCTCTTGTATCTATACCCAGCCCAACCCCATCTATAAAAAAATTTTTTTTTGGTGGCCCTTTATTAGGCTGCTGTCTCCCTTCTTGATAGGGGGATGGGTTGAAATTTTTGAGCAACCATCATTTGGATTTGGAACTTTTGAATCACTTGAAATGACTCTACCCTTTGGGCAAGAAGGCACCAACTCATTAAGGCATACACCAAGACACATAAGCTTATCTAGAGAGAGGAACAACACAAGCAAAGGTTAAAATAGAAATTAGTAAAAGGGCTAGAGCAAAAACAGATCTTAATACTTTTATAGTACTTGTTTTTATGATACTTATTTACCAGTCTTTGTTTTGTCTCTTGAATAGCCATTTAAGTCTTTTTACTGGTTCATATTTTTAAAAAGGCAAAAGTGGGAAGCAGACAAGCATGTTGTTAGAGTCGTGTCTTTTTATGTCTTAAGAATATTACAGGGTATAAAATGAGCAAAACCATTGAAGGCTTCACCTTTTTACAAATTGGCTGGAACCTGTGATCTTATATTTTGAATTGTCTTTCTTAACGATCCTTGGTACAGGTTTCAGTAACGATAGTCAGGAGGGTCTTCATTGGTCCAATATATTTCTATTCACTAAATGCTAGTAGAAAAAGATAAGAGTGGAAAGTCTTTTGTGTTCTGGCTTCTGTGAATGTTTCCCTAAAAGATATTTCCCAAGATTTTTTGTTTTTTATTGTCTTTATACCTCAGGGCCCAGTTGATGTGTCCTTGTGAGTGCTTGTGGGCCCAGCTCCAGCTGGGTCACATTTTCTATGCTCAAGGGCAGGGAATAATGACTCTAATATTATTTCCTAAATCATTCTCTCCTCTTGATTGGAGAAACCACATCGATGATCAATATCTGGACTTAGTTGAGCTCCTAGATGGCGACCTTGGCAGGTTCTTTAAACTCATGGTGCTGGTTTTCCACCAGGATCTTAAGAGCAAAGTTCTCATCAATTGTATTGCTGAAGTGAGCAGACTCAATGTATATCAACATTTTAGCCCGAAGCCTTTTTTTCTTTTAGGTACGTAAGATGATACAGGATAAATTTTATTATGCCTAATACCATCAGGATTTAGACTAAGAATATTATTATTCTTTGTAGTAGTGATCTAGGTCATGTTAACCAACCAAATAAAGTTGGTGTTTATAAGGGTGTTACAGTGTGTAACCAAGTGGTTTGTTATCTAATGTTATGTATATCCTATTCTACTTCTCGTGTGTTATTTATCTAAATGCAACAAGAGGTATTTGTTACATTACAGACTACACATTTTTTGGACTGATAAAAAATTTCTAAGGTTACTTTGTCATTTCATGTCACCTTGGCTTAATGAGGTCAAAGATTACTGTTGTGTTTCCATCTCACTAGCAACATAACTATGTCTGTTATTTATCTCATAGTGATTGATAAATTTATTTAAAGATTTCTCCAATTCAAATATACCATAAGTAGGAATTAAATTTACCAACCATACCCTGAGTGTTGGACCAATAGGCTTTCTTCTGACTCTCGTTTTACAAAGGATAAAAAAATTAACATTACCTTTCTACTATTTACTACAAATATCTAAAGATAATCTTAAAGTTCTCAAAGTGTATTCATTGCCCACAGATTCACTAGGAATCTAAACAAGAGATTGTCGACATAAATTCACTATTAGTTGGAAAGGGATCATCTAAATTTGTGTAGTTGGATCTACCACGCAAAAACATATCTATAAAGGGCACTCAAAGTTTGTCTACAGAAAACAGAAGGCATAGAAAAATTTACATATGACAAACAAGTTTCTATTAAAGAATACATGATTAGTAAGATAATATAGGATGGACTTCTCCTGTTGGAGGTCTCCAGTTAATCTGTCTAAAACATACTAAGTGCTTTCTCTGAGGGCAAGATGCCTCTCCTTGGTTTACCTGTTAACAATCATGGGTCACTTACTCAGAAGCAGAAGTGGAATCTAAGACAAAATGGAGTCTGAGTCATGAGGTTGATCTCTTCTGAGAACCTGATTTCTTTAAGACACATAATTTTCTATATAGCAAGAGGGTAAGAGTTTGATTGTAAACATTAGACAGGTATTTCATACAACATTGTCTTGAAGGCTGATTAAACTGATTACTGATATACCCTAAACATAACTCTATTTATTGATTTTTGGGGTCAGTTTCTCAAAACAGACTGAATTCTTAAAAAAAAAAAAAAAAAGCACAACCCCCAAAGCAAAATGGTCTTGTTACTTTATCTGGACAATTATTTGACTCAAAGTGGCTTCAGGTATCAGTTTTTTTCTCAAAGCTCGAGGTTTAAAAGGACACCCAAAGGCGATTGTTGCCACAAATTGCGGATTCGAGCCGCCTGCCACAAGCCAATACTGAGACAGGAGGGAAGGTAAGCAGCAAGAGGGCTTTATTGAACACCGTGTTCAAGAGAAAGAGGGGGCAAAGTTTCCCCCAGATTCTGTCTGCCCCAAGAGGGCTACAAAAGCATTTTATAGGGAGAGGGTCAGGGTTTAGAAATTCCCAGGAATGTTGATTCTTTTTTGAGGGGAACGTAAAGATGAAGTGACTTATTGTTGACGTCTTTCAGGCCTCTTTACGACATCCTGGTTTCGGTCACTGGATGGGTCTGGGTTTTGCTCAATTATCTCGGGTGCTGATGGTATTGCTCATTGTTTTTGTTACCTCCGAGAGAAACGTGGTTTAATCAACAACAAAAATCTTGATTACCTTGTTTTTCTACAACGGAACAATCGTGAGACAGATTCCAGAGCAAATAATCAATGTTTTTAAAGACTAAAGATTTTAATCACAGCTTATACAGCTAAACTAGAAAATATATTCTCTCTTATTTTAATACTAAAACGCTACAGAAAATGTATTTTCTCTACTTCACAGTGGCCTATGTAGGTTGCCCCAACCTCTATGAAAGCTAGAAATCTGGATTCCAGGAAAATTATATACAATCTTTCATGGTTCCCTCCTTTGGATCAGTTTCTTTTTATAGAATCATTGATCAAAAATGTTCAGGAGGCACAGCCAAGATGGCGGAATAGACAGACGCTTCCATCGAGGCCTCTTTACAACAAAGACCTGAAAAAACAAGTGAAACGAATATATTTGTGACAAGCTTGGAGCCCTGAGCATCAAAGGCAAGCTTAGACAACAAACTGAGGGGCAGGGGAAGGAAAAGACCATTCAGAAGCGGAGAGGAGATACCGGACCTGAATCACAGGGAGCCCTCAGGCACCATTCCCGGAGCAGCAGCAGCGGCGGTGGGCTGGCACTAGCGTTCAGCTGCAGTTTCCTCAGGGAGAAGTAGTCAGCCACACAGCCCACTCACACCTCCGGAACCCAGGCAGAAGGGCGCTCTTGGCGAAAGCTAAGTACTTGTGTATATTTTACCGCGTCCCCCCCCCCGCCCCCAACCCAGCTTCAGCGGCTGAATCCCCAGGCCTGAGATAGACCCTGGTGAGCACCTGGAGCTGTCCTCCCAGCCTTGGGGAAGGAAAAAATTTCCAACTGGGGGGAAAAGATAATTTGCTAGCTCCATTAACTGGGGGAGCTCAGGACAGAAGCGGCTCCTGTCCAGGCATAAACCGTCCGTGGACCTTGAGTACCTTTCCCTTCTGCATGGACCTGTGTGGTCCTATTTCAGGAGAATAGGCCATCATTGGCAAACTCCAACCATTTCAGCGGTGCAGTGGAGAGGTGGTTGTTTGACGTTTGACATTGTTTTGCCTATAAAACAAGGTCCTCACTTACCCACAACGGGGACTTAAGTACTGGTGGCTCCACTTGGGTCGCCCAGTCACCTGCGACAGGGGACCAGGGATAACTGGTGCCTCCCAGTCCTTACAACAAAATCTTTGGGTGCCCATGGTCCCTCTGCAGAGCCCACCCACCAGAACGCTCTAAGGAACAGAGACGTGTTTTCCTCAGAGACACTTGGGGGTCGGTTCTCAGCCCCCTGCCTTGTTCAAAGCATGACCCCCTGCTGCAACCAGATACGGGTATATACGCCAATCACCCCTGCACCTCTCAGACTGTAGGACACAGCCTGTACCATACACTTGATACCAGCTACCCGGAAACCTGAGCTGAATTCATACAAAAAAACTGAATGGACTTCTAGACTGATATACCTGATAACAGCTCTAGCCAGCTGGGGACAGGACACCAGAGCTCCAAAGGTAAAACTAATCAAGCTAGCTCACTCAAGCAACCCATAGGGGTATACCAAAACAGAACAAAGCAAGCAGCCATGACACAGTAAGCAAGAATAAACTAATACAATAACTTATAGATGGCTCAGAGACAACAGTCAACATCAAGTCACATAAAGAAACAGGCCATGATCACCTCAACAGGTGCTCAAAACAAAGAATCCAGGGATCTTTTAGATGAAAGTGCATTCCTGGAATTACCAGATGCAGAATACGAAAGTTTAATATACAGAACCCTTCAAGACATCAGAAAGGAAATGAGGCAATATGCAGAACAAGCCAAGGAACACAGAGATAAAGCAACTGAAGAACTCGGAAAGATTATTCAGGAACATAATGAAAAGTTTAATGAGCTGGAAAAATCCATAGACAGACAGCAATCAGAAATTCAGAAGATTAACAATAAAATCACAGAATTAGATAACTCAATAGAAAGTGAGAGGAGCAGAATTGAGCAAGTAGAAGCTAGAATTTCTGAACTCAAAGATTAATCACTTGGCACTAATATATTTGAAGAAAAATTAGATGAAAGAATTACTGATTTCTGTCTGGACAGTGGGTTGCATGCCAACTTGGCTCTCAAGCTCTGTCATATCGGGCTTTGTATTCCCCTAGAGGCATTGAGAAATTTTTAAACACATAAAGAAAGAGCTACAATATTCTGATATTTATGACTGGGGCCCTGTTACAAGATTCATGAAGGATTTGATTTTTCTTGGCTGACCTCTTAGCTGCCAGATTTCACCTGGCTGAAAACCTTATTTATCGGTGGAATTAGAACACTGGTGGTGTAGTGGTTAAGTGCTATGGCTGCTAACCAAAGGGTTGGCAGTTCGAATCCTCCAGGTGCTCCTTGGAAACTATCGGGCAGCTCTACTCTGTCCTAAAGGTTCTCTATGGGTCAGAATCGACTTGACGGCACTGGGTTTGGTTTGTTACAGGCCTGTTAATCTTTTGCTGTCTCCAATTAATGCCTATATGTGGGATGGCATCCTCTGTCCCGAGTCAACTGTCCAATAGATGGCTCAAACCTGTCACAGGCAGAAGGCCCAATCCTTTTGCCTGAAACCCTCTGATCTACAAGGAATAGGCTGAAACTTGGATTAGGTGTATATGGTCACCAAAGTTTCAAAGGGGGAAATATGTGACCCTAATACTCCCAAGCATGTTTTCTCCTTTTTCAAAATGGGCGACTTAGAACTTGACATAACTAATGCCATGATGAACCTATAAGTTATTCTCCTTCCTCTGCCTGCTGCCTCTATTAATGACTTTGTTTTGACCTAATGTTAACAATTTTGTTCTTTGTTTTAATCTGATGTAAATAACTTTGTTTTGTTCTGTCTGACCACCAGTGACTTACAGCCCCTCACAGGAAAATCAGAGCCCAGGTGTCTGATATGTATACCTTTAGCCTGATAAAGAGATGTCTGGCATGTATCTTTTTAGTCTGATAAAGAGTCTTTTGTCACTATCTTGTAATGAATGACTCCTCCAGCCAGGCGATCTGCAGACTACAAAGACACTTGTAACCCATGTAAGATTCTATATAAGCTCTAAGGTAAAATTGCTGTTTGGGATTCTGTAGAGACAGCCTGTGTTGCTGCCGGGTCTCTGGCGATGTATATATCCCCTTAAGAAACTTTCTCACTCTTTCTGACTTGGAGCATGTTTCATTGGCTTGACTGCTTCAGGGCACAGACCCTAATAGGGTAACATGATCAAGCAAAACTCTAAGAAACAACCAGTTTTTCAAACAAATATGCCGAACAAATCTTAACATGAGAAAAAGAACAAAAAAGAGTAAGGAAAGGCTCATTTTCGAAGAGCACTCACCCCGTCAGTTTTGAAAGGACGTGGAGTGGGAACACGTGGCTCTGGGAGATAGGACCTCTTTTGCTAGCATCTGCTCCACAGTCCAGGTCTCCTTGAGTTCGACTGGATTCGTGAAGTAGAGAAAATATATTTTCTTTAATCTTTAGTATTGAAATAGAGAAAATATATTTTTCCAGCGTTTAGTATAGCTGTGTAAGCTGTGATTGATCTCTAGTCCTTGAAACATAACTACTTGCTCTGAAATCTGTCTCATGATTGTTCTTGTAAGGAAAAAGAAGGTAATCAATTTTTTTGTTGTGGATTAAACCATGCTTCTATCCCAGGGGGCAAAACACAAAGGGCTGAGGTAGCTGAACAAAGCTTAGATCCATCTTGTGACAGAAACCAGGATGGTGTGAAGAGACTTGCAGGATTCCAAAATGGCATGAAGAGACTTGCAAGACTTCAATAATCGATCACTTTATCATCTTGTCCATCTCAAAGAAAAATCAACATTGCTGGAAATCTCTAAACCCTGAACTTCCACCCATAAAACTCTCCAGTTAGACCTTTAGAGTCAGACAGAATTTGAGAGAAATTTAACCCCCTCTGTCTCTTGGACACCGGTATTCAATAAAGCCCTCTTGCTGCTTACCTCCTCCTGTCTCAGTATTGGCTTTGCGGCAGGCTGCTTGAATTGGCGATTTGCAGTAACATTTGTAGCTTCAGAAACCCTTGAGTACTATGTCATTAACTGTTGTATGGTAAAAACAAAACATCATAAAGTTTAGTAAAGCATATATTCAAAAAGGCAAAATTGAGAAGAGGACAAGCGTGTTGCCAGAGCCATGTCTGCCCAAGTCAAAGGAAATATTACAGAACAGACAAAAGTGGGAAGAGGGACAAGCGTGCAGCCACAATCATGTCTGCCTGAGTCCAAAGAACATTACAGAGTCATCAGTATATACTAATACTACAAAATGGGCAAAACCATTGAAAGCTTCATCTTCTCACAGATTGGCTAGAAACTGTGATCCTACATTTTGAATTGTCCCTCTCAACAATCTTCTGTACAGGTTTCAGTAAGTTTCAGTAATGACAGTCAGGAGGGTCTTCATTGGTGCAACAAATTTTCCATTCACTAAATGCTGATAGAAAAAAAGAGTGAAAAGTCTTTTGTATTCTGTTAGATTGGCATACGTGAAAGGTTCCATAAAAGATATTTTCCAAGATTATTTTAGCTATTGTATTTATAACTCAGGGCCCAGTTGATGTGTCCTTGCGAGTCCCTGTGAGCCCAGCTCCAGCTGGGTCAAACCGTCTATGCTCAAGAACAAGGAATAATGACTCCAGTATTATTTCCAAAATCATCATAATTTAAGCTTATATGTTTTAGCTTTTTATGCCACAAGAGAAAGGATACATATATGTGTATATTTGGATCTGCTAATGAGTGAGTTCATTTTTGCCATTTAAAGAGATTCACTCTAAGAGATATGCAACAAAGACAACATTTAAGAGGTTTATTAAAACAAAGTTTATTTGATATGGTTAAAAGTTTTATCTGACTAAAGTTTAATGGTTTAATTTTTGAAATTTTTAGGAGCTTTGAAGTTAAATAAAATATAAAACCAAAAATTGGGTTTCTTCCTGTTAAAATAACAAAATTTTCTTTAATTTCTGAGTTGAAGGGTTAATTTATTCTTCGTGTAATCTGCCTCAAGGGCAGAGGTTCGGCCTCTCATTAGAATAAGATTCCTGAGCCAAAAACCAAGCTGCATGGCTTTCAGGAAAAAAAAAAAAAACCCTAGATTTTTACTTTAAAATCTTTGATTAAATAACTTAACTATTGTTTCACCATGACCTATAATAAATTCCTGACAACTCTGAAACTTCAAGGGAAGCCACAAAAAAATTTTATAAAGGAAATACGCTAAGAAGTTTTATTTAATTTTTATGGAAGGTGTTGTCAAAATCAAGAAAAATGCCTGATTCTCTTCAGTTAAGATTTATACTCTTGTGTTTTTGCCGTATCTTAGCCAGTAAATGCATATTATGTCAGAATTTTATTATTATTTCTTAATTGGTAACTTGGTTGCAACTTTATCAAAGCCAATGGTTTAACTGAGAATTCACATCATTTACCTATGAAGTTTTCTTTTATTACTATTCAGGTATTTAAAGATTTGATAATCTTGGTATATTCTTGGTATATCCTGACTTGGTATATCCAGATATTATGTCTCAAGATTATTATGTATTATATGTGAAGATCTTTAAAAATACAGTTAATGGTTAATTTAGAGATATTTTTATCTAATGATTTTTTTAAACTGATTTTATTTGGCTTTTATGTTATGCTTTTAATTAATTTCTATCATGTCTTTCACTTTTAAGAGTATTATTTTTATAAGTTAATCATGGCCATATTCAGTTTTCATCTGCAGATAAGTTTTTATTTTGCTGGTTTGCTGAAAATGTTTGACCAAAATATCTCAGCAAAAAGATGGACTGTATTGGACTTGCAGAAAGGACCGACTAGACTGAATAAAATTTCCAGAACTCCTCTACAGAAGCTGACTGTGGCTGATCCAGAATCACGTGGAACAGAAATCAACTACATAAGACTGATTAAATGAAAGGAAACTATGGGTTTTATGTGGGAATATTTTCAATATTTTAAGGTCCGACTTTCTAGATATAAGAAACCATTTTCCTTTCTCCTACATTATTTAACTAATGAGTTCAGATATTGTAAGTCTTTAATTAGAAGTTCTTCTCTCATAAAAACAGTTTTGTGACACTACTGCTTCTGATAAAGTGACCCATGACTGTTAATAGGTAGAGTAAGGAGGGACAGCTTGCCCTTAAGAACACTTAGTATGTTTTAAACAGATTAACTAAAGACCTCTAACAGTAGGGGTCCAACCTATATCATCTTGTTAATCATGTATTCTCTGATGAAAATCTTGCTGTCACATGTAAATTTTTCTATATCTTCTGTTTCCTCTAGACAAAGTTTATGTGTGTGGATCCAACTATACTGGTTTTAAATGTTCTCTTCCAGACTGACAGTGAGTTTATGTGGGTAATCTTTTGTTTAGATTCTTGGTGAATGCACGGACAATGCACTTTGAGAATTTTAATATTACCTTCAGATATTCATAGTAACGATACTAGTAAAATATTGAACGGTAATACTAAATAGTTACACACTATAAAATGAGATTCACAAAGAAACTCATTGGTCTAACACTCAGGGTATGGTTAGTAGCTTTATTTTCTAGTTATGATATAGTTGAATTGGAGAAATCTTTAAGAAATTTATCGATCTTTATGGGACAAATAACAGACAAAGTTACTGACGAGATAAGGACAAAACAGTAATTTCTGACCTCATTAGCCAAGGTGACATGAGACAACAAAATAGCCTTAAGAATTTTTTAATAACCCAAGAAAGTATAGCCTATGCTGTAGCAAATATCTCTTGTTGTATTTGGATAAAAACACAGGAAAAGTAGAACAGTATATACATAGAATTAACAAGCTACTTGGTTATGCTCTGTAACACCCTTACAAACACCAGATTTATTTGGTTGGGTAACATCAGGAATATGTACATGGGCTAGATCACCACTGCAAGGAATAGTAATATCGTTAGTCTGCATCCTGATAGCATTATGCACAACAAAATTTATCTTTGATTGTCTTACACACCTAAAAGGGTAAAAGAAGGCCTCGGGCTAAAATGTTGATGTACATTGAGTCTGCTCACTCCGGCAATGCTCTTGCTTAATAAGAACATAGATTTTACTTAATATCCTGGTGAAAAACCAAAAGGTATCTGGTGGAAAACCAGCACCATGAGTTTAAATAGCCTGCAATGGCCACCATTTAAGGCTTGACTAGATCCGGGGATTAATATCTTCAATCTCCAATCAAAAGAAAAGAATGATTTAGGAGATAATATTGGAGCCGTTATTCCCAGGCCTTGAGCATAAAGAATGTGACCCAGCTGGAGCTGGACTCACAAAAACTCATAAAGACACATCAACTGGGACCTGAGGTATAAAGACAATAGCTAAGACAAGCTGAAAAAAAAATCTTTTAGGGACACATTGACATAAAGAGGACATAAAAGCCACTCTTTTTAAATAGTTATAAACCAACAAGAGGTCAGTGGCCAGAATGAAAGGCCTAGGTTCAATATCTGCCCATCCCTGAAAATATGCCAAACAATTCTGAACCAGGCTATAGTTCAAAATGGACACTGGTCTTGAATGAGAAGAGTGAGACAGAACCCGGACAGTGCTGTATTCTTTACCTGGCTTCCTCCCCCACAGTGTTGTATTACAAAATCATTTCCTTTGTTGGGCTCCCCCATCCCGCTCAGCTTTGCGTTTGAATCCTGCTTTTGCTTGGAGTTTATTTGTAAACCCCATTGCACCTGCTTAGTATAATTAAGAATGTTGCTGAGGTAACTTGTATGAACTCCCTATTTGTAAACCCCTTGAAAAGTAACCTGCCTGTCCACCCTTGGCCAGAAGTCTTGGTAGCAGTAGCTCCAACTGACCCCATTTCCTTTTACAATGAAGTAAATGTGACCGTCTTGTTCTCTGACCTCGGTCTCTCATTTATTGGCCAATACGAGTCATGCCCAGTAAGAACTTGGGGTTTCCACTCAGTAACATCAAGAAGTTATCAACAGGCAACTAATTGTTGCTATCTACAAATGATTTAATGAATCAGCATTTTAACTAAATGATCTTCAATTTTTTTTTAATAATTTTTATCGTGCTTTAATGGCCTTATGATCAGAGAAGATGCTTTGTAATATTCCAATGTTTTCATTCTGTTAAGGCTTGCTTTATGACCTAATATGTCATCTATTCTAGAGAATGTTCCATGTGCACTAGAAAAGAAAGTATAGTTGGTTGCTGTTGGGTGGAGTGTTCTGTATATGTCTACGAGGTCAAGTTGTTTGATTGTGGGCATTTAGATCTTCCGAGTCTTTACTGAGCTTCTTTCTGGATGTCCTGTCCTTCACTGAAAGTGGTGTGTTGAAGTCTCCTACTATTATTTTGGAGCTGTCTATCTCACTTTTCAATGCTGATAGAGTTTGTTTTATTTATCTTGTAGCCCTGTCATTGGCTCCATAAATATTTAATATGGTTATATCTTCTTGGTGTATTGTCCCTTTAGTCATTGTATAGTGTTCTTCCTTACCCTTTATGATGGATTTCACTTTAGAGTCTATTTTGTCAGAAATTAATATAGCCACTCCTATTCTTTTTTGATTGTTTTTGGCTTCATATATTTTTTTCCATCCTTTGAATTTTAGTTTGTTTGTGTCTCTAAGTCTAAGGTGTGTCTCTTGTAGGTAGCATATAGACGGATCTTGTATTTTAATCCAATCTGCCACTCTCTGTCTCTTTATTGGTGCATTTAGTCCATTTACATTCAGGGTAATTACGGATAGGTATGAATTTAGTGCTATCATTTTGATCTCTTTTTTTGTGTTTCGATAGTTTCTTTTTCCCACTTGATTTTATGTGCTGAGTAGATTATCTTTATATATTGTCCTTTCCTCATATTTGTTGTTGTTGATTTGGTCTCTGCTGAGTCTGTATTTTTCCCTTGTATTTTCTCTTGATGAGTAGGACAGTATGTCTCCTTTGTGGTTACTTTATTATTTACCCCCGTTTTTCTAAATTTATAACTAACTTTTATTTCTTTGTATTGCCGTATCTTCCTCTCCATACGGAAGGTGTATGATGACTTTTCTTAGTCCCTCTTTATTATTTTAATGTTGTCTTCTTTTATATAATAACACCGTCTTTATCCTGTGTTGGGCTTTTTTTAATCTTGCAATCAAGAAGTGGGCAAAGGATATGAACACACACTTCACTAAAGAAGATATTCAGGCAGCTAACAGATACATGAGAAAATGCTCTCGATCATTAGCCATTAGAGAAATGCAAATTAAAACTACGAAGAGATTCCATCTCACTCCAACAAGGCTGGCATTAATCCAAACAACACAAAATAATAAATGTCGGAGAGGCTGCGGAGAGATTGGAACTCTCATACACTGCTGGTGGGAATGTAAAATGGTACAACCACTTTGGAAATCTATCTGGCGTTATCTTAAACAGTTAGAAATAGAACTATCATACAACCCAGAAATCCCACTCCTCGGAATATACCCTAGAGAAATAAGAGCCTTCACACAAACAGATATATGCACACCCATAAAAAAAAAAATTGAGAGGGGGCCAAGACGGCGGACTAGGTGGACGCTACCGCGGATCCCTCTTGCAACAAAGACTCAGAAAAACAAGTGAATCGATCGCAAACATAACAATCTACGAACTCTGAACAACAAACACAGATTTAGAGTTGGAGAACGAACAAATACAGGGAGACAGCGATTGTTTTCAGAGCCAGGAGCCAGCGTACCTGGCAGGTGACCTTCGGAGCCCGATTTGGGGCAGAGCCCAGGGGGGCAGACGGCACAGACAAGGGGTCAAGCCCTAGCCCCCGAACTCATCCCGGAAGGGAGCCCAGCCGCTTGGCGTGGGCGGAGTGGCGGCACAGACGGTGGGAGAAGTCCCCGGGAGGCAGTGACAGGTCTTGAAGCGGGGAGAGCAGCGTCCCAGCCGGGGAACCGTCCCGCCGGGAGTTTGGCGGGGAGCGGGCGTGGCACGACCGCGGGGACAAGCTACATTTCCCCGAATGGACCCCGGGGGGGGCCCAGTCGTTCATGCGGGCGGGCCCACAAAGTTCGCGCGAGCGGCGCGGCGCACCGGAGGGAGAAGTCCCCGGGAGGAAGTGACAGGTCTTGGAGCGGGGAGAGTAGCGTCCCAGCCGGGGAGCCGTCCCGCCGGGATTTTGGCGGGCGCGGGCGAGGCGTGAGCGCGGGGATCACCTACATTTCTCTGAATTGACCCCGGGACGGTCCCAACCGGTTCGCGCGGGCCCAGCTGGTTTGCGCGGGCGGTGTGGCGGAGTAGCCGGTGGAAGAAGTCCCCGGGAGGCAGTGGCTGGTCTTGGAACGGGGAGAGCGGCGCCCCAGCCGGGACACGCAGTCGCGACTCAGGCACGGGGACCTGCTCCGCTCTCCTGAGCTGACCCCGGGGGGGACCTCACCCGGTTCGCGGGAGAGGCGCGCGACGCGACTGGCGGGACGGGGAGTCCCTGGGAGGCAGCGACTGATTTTGGAGACGGGAGTGCACCGTCCCCGTAGGGGAGCCTTAACCTTGGGGGTGGGGGCTGACAGCGGAGGATCTGACCGTGACGCCAGCGGGCCAGAACCCCCAGGGGGCAATCTCCACACAGCCAATACATATAGGCGACGCGCCCCGCGGAAATCTCAGATATAAGAGTCATTCCAAGTAAGACAAACAACTCTGGCTATATTATGAGGTTTACACTCCTAACTCTCTGATCCCTCCGCCACCCTCCCCAGGCGGCTCCATTAACATCCGAATAGCCTGAACCAGAGGGAGAACTCTGATAGGGATCTGACTGCATTTTTTTAGCGGATTTTCTGGAAAAACTAGTTTCCCAGTGACGGCTCGGAGACAGCAGTCCATATCAAACCACATAAAGAAACAGACCATGACAGCTTCTACAACCCCCCAAACAAAAGAATCAAAATCTTTCCCAAATGAAGATACAATCCTGGAATTATCAGATACAGAATATAAAAAACTAATTTACAGAATGCCTCAAGACATCACAAATGAAATAAGGCAAACTGCAGAAAAAGCCAAGGAACACACTGATGAAACTGTTGAAGAACTGAAAAAGATTATTCAAGAACATAGTGGAAAAATTAATAAGTTGCAAGAATCCATAGAGAGACAGCATGTAGAAATCCAAAAGATTAACAATAAAATTACAGAATTAGACAACGCAATAGGAAGTCAGAGGAGCAGACTCGAGCAATTAGAATGTAGACTGGGACATCCGGAGGACCAGGGAATCAACACCAACATAGCTGGAAAAAAATCAGATAAAAGAATTAAAAAAAAATGAAGAAACCCTAAGAATCATGTGGGACTCTATCAAGAAGGATAACTTGCGGGTGATTGGAGTCCCAGAACAGGGAGGAGGGACAGAAAACACAGAGAAAATAGTTGAAGAACTCCTGACACAAAACTTCCCTGACATCATGAAAGACGAAAGGATATCTATCCAAGGTGCTCATCGAACCCCATTTAAGATTGATCCAAAAAGAAAAACACCAAGACATATTATCATCAAAATTGCCAAAACCAAAGACAAACAGAAAATTTTAAAAGCAGCCAGGGAGAAAAGAAAGGCTTCCTTCAAGGGAGAATCAATAAGAATAAGTTCAGACTACTCAGCAGAAACCATGCAGGCAAGAAGGGAATGGGACGAAGTATACAGAGCACTGAAGGAGAAAAACTGCCAACCAAGGATCATATATCCAGCAAAACTCTCTCTGAAATGTGAAGGAGAAATTAAGATATTTACAGATAAACACAAGTTTAGAGAATTTGCAAAAACCAAACCAAGGCTACAAGAAATGCTAAAGGAGATTGGTCAGATGACCAATAATATCAGATACCAGCACAATACAAGGTCACAAAACAGAACGTCCTGATATCAACTCAAATAGGGAAAGCACAAAAACAAACAAATTAAGATTAATTCTAAAAAATAAATAAATAAACAAAATAATACACATAACAGGGAATCATGGAAATCAATAGGTAAAAGATCACAATAATCAAAAAGAGGGACTAAATATAGGAGGCATTGAACTGCCAGATGGAGAGTGATACAAGGCGATATAGAACGATACAAGTTAGGTTTTTCCTTAGAAAAATAGGGGTAAATAATAAGGTAACCACAAAAAGGAATATCAACTCCATAACTCAAGAAAAAAGTCGAGAAAAACGTAACGACTCAACTAACATAAAGTTAAACATGAAAATGAGGATCTCACAATCTACTAAGAAAAACGCCTCAGCACAAAAAAGTATGGGGAAAAATGAAATGGCCAATAACACACGTGAAAAGGCATCAAAATGACAGCTCTAAAAAACTTATTTATCTATAATTACGCTGAATGTAAATGGACTAAGTGCACCAATAAAGAGACAGAGAGTCACGGACTGGATAAAGAAACATGATCCATCGATATGCTGCCTACGAGAGACACACCTTAGACTTAGAGACACAAACAAACTAAAACTCAAAGGATGGAAAAAAGTATATCAAGCAAACAATAAGCAAAAAAGAAGAGGAGTAGCAATATTGATTTTGGACAAAATAGACTTTAGACTTAAATCCACCACAAAGGATAAAGAAGGACACTTTATAATGATAAAAGGGACAATTGATCAGGAAGACATAACCATATTAAATATTTATGCACCCAATGACAGGGCTGCAAGATACATAAATCAAATTTTAACAGAATTGAAAAGTGAGATAGAGACCTCCACAATTATAGTAGGAGACTTCAACACACCACTTTCGGAGAAGGACAGGACATCCAGTAAGAAGCTCAATAGAGACACGGAAGATCTAATTACAACAATCAACCGACTTGACCTCATTGACTTATACAGAACTCTCCACCCAACGGCTGCAAAATATACTTTTTTTTCTAGCGCACATGGAACATTCTCTAGAATAGACCACATATTACGTCATAAAAGAAACCTTTGCGGAGTCCAAAACATCGAAATATTACAAAGCATCTTCTCAGACCACAAGGCAATAAAACCAGAGATCAATAACAGAAAAACTAGGGAAAAGAAATCAAATACTTGGAAAATGAACAATACCCTCCTGAAAAAAGACTGGGTTATAGAAGACATCAAGGAGGGAATAAGGAAATTCATAGAATGCAACGAGAATGAAAATACTTCCGATCAAAACCTCTGGGACACAGCAAAAGCAGTGCTCAGAGGCCAATTTAGATCGATAAATGCACACATACAAAAAGAAGAAAGAGCCCAAATCAGAGAACTGTCCCTACAACTTGAACAAATAGAAAGTGAGCAACAAAAGAATCCATCAGGCACCAGAAGAAACCAAATAATCAAAATTAGAGCTGAACTAAATGAATTAGAGAACAGAAAAACAATTGAAAGAATTAACAAAGCCAAAAGCTGGTTCTTTGAAAAAATTAACAAAATTGATAAACCATTGGCTAGACTGACTAAAGAAATACAGGAAAGGAAACAAATAACCCGAATAAGAAACGAGAAGGACCACATCACAACAGAACCAAATGAAATTAAAAGAATCATTTCAGATTATTATGAAAAATTGTACTCTAACAAATTTGAAAACCTAGAAGAAATGGATGAATTCCTGGAAAAACACTACCTACCTAAACTAACACATTCAGAAGTAGAACAACTAAATAGACCCATAACAAAAAAAGAGATTGAAACGGTAATGAAAAAACTCCCAACAAAAAAAAAGACCTGGCCCGGACGGCTTCACTGCAGAGTTCTACCAAACTTTCAGAGAAGAGTTAACACCACTACTTCTGAAGGTATTCCAAAGCATAGAAAATGACGGAATACTACCCAACTCATTCTATGAAGCCACCATCTCCCTGATACCAAAACCAGGTAAAGATATTACAAAAAAAGAAAATTATAGACCTATATCCCTCATGAACATTGATGCAAAAATCCTCAACAAAATTCTAGCCAATAGAATCCAACAACACATCAAAAAAATAATTCACCCTGATCAAGTGGGATTTATACCAGGTATGCAAGGCTGGTTTAATATCAGAAAAACCATTAATGTAATCCATCACATAAATAAAACAAAAGACAGAAACCACATGATCTTATCAATTGATGCGGAAAAAGCATTTGACAAAGTCCAACACCCATTTATGATAAAAACTCTTACCAAAATAGGAATTGAAGGAAAATTCCTCAACATAATAAAGGGCATCTATGCAAAGCCAACAGCCAATATCACTCTAAATGGAGAGAACCTGAAAGCATTTCCCTTGAGAACGGGAACCAGACAAGGATGCCCTTTATCACCGCTTTTATTCAACATCGTGCTGGAAGTCCTAGCCAGGGCAATTAGGCTAGACAAAGAAATAAAATTGTATCCGGATTGGCAAGGAAGAAGTAAAGTTATCACTATTTGCAGATGACATGATTATATACACAGAAAACCCTAAGGAATCCTCCAGAAAACTACTGAAACTAATAGAAGAGTTTGGCAGAGTCTCAGGTTATAAAATAAACATACAAAAATCAATTGGATTCCTCTACATCAACAAAAAGAACACCGAAGAGGAAATCACCAAATCAATACCATTCACAGTAGCCCCCAAGAAGATAAGATACTTAGGAATAAATCTTACCAAGGATGTAAAAGACCTATACAAAGAAAACTAAAAAGCTCTACTACAAGAAATTCAAAAGGACATACTTAAGTGGAAAAACATACCTTGCTCATGGATAGGAAGACTTCACATAGTAAAAATGTCTATTCTACCGAAAGCCATCTATACATTTAACGCACTTCCGATCCAAATTCCAATGTCATATTTTAAGGGGATAGAGAAACAAATCACCAATTTCATATGGAAGGGAAAGAAGCCCCGGATAAGCAAAGCACTACTGAAAAAGAAGAAGAAAGTGGGAGGCCTCACTTTACCTGACTTCAGAACCTATTATACAGCCACAGTAGTCAAAACAGCCTGCTACTGGTACAACAACAGGCACATAGACCAATGGAACAGAATTGAGAACCCAGACATAGATCCATCCACGTATGAGCAGCTGATATTTGACAAAGGACCAGTGTCAATTAATTGGGGGAAAAGATAGCCTTTTTAACAAATGGCGCTGGCATAACTGGATATCCATTTGCAAAAGAATGAAACAGGACCCATACCTCACACCATGCACAAAAACTAACTCCAAGTGGATCAAAGACCTAAACATAAAGACTAAAACGATAAAGATCATGGAAGAAAAAATAGGGACAACCCTAGGAGCCCTAATACAGGGCATAAACAGAATACAAAACATTACCAAAAGTGATGAAGAGAAACCCGATAACTGGGAGCTCCTAAAAATCAAACACCTATGCTCAGCTAAAGACTTCACCAAAAGAGTAAAAAGACCACCTACAGATTGGGAAAGAATTTTCAGCTATGATATCTCCGACCAGCGCCTGATCTCTAAAATCTACATGATTCTGTCAGAACTCAACCACAAAAAGGCAAACAACCCAATCAAGAAGTGGGCAAAGGAGATGAACACACATTTCACTAAAGAAGATATTCAGGCAGCCAACAGATACATGAGAAAATGCTCTCGATCATTAACCATTAGAGAAATTCCAATTAAAACGACGATGAGATTCCATCTCACACCAGCAAGGCTGGCATTAATCCAAACAACACAAAATAATAAATGTTGGAGAGGCTGCAGAGAGATTGGAACTCTCATACACTGCTGGTGGGAATGTAAAATGGTACAACCACTTTGGAAATCTATCTGGCGTTATCTTAAACAGTTAGAAATAGAACTATCATACAACCCAGAAATCCCACTCCTCGGAATATACCCTAGAGAAATAAGAGCCTTCACACAAACAGATATATGCACACCCATAAAAAAAAAAAAATTGAGAGGGGGCCAAGACGGCGGACTAGGTGGACGCTACCGCGGATCCCTCTTGCAACAAAGACTCAGAAAAACAAGTGAATCGATCACATACATAACAATCTACGAACTCTGAACAACAAACACAGATTTAGAGTCGGAGAACGAACAAATACGGGGAGACAGCGATTGTTTTCAGAGCCAGGAGCCAGCGTACCTGGCAGGTGACCTTCGGAGCCCGATTTGGGGCAGAGCCCAGGGGGGCAGACGGCACAGACAAGGGGTCAAGCCCTAGCCCCCGAACTCATCCCGGAAGGGAGCCCAGCCGCTTGGCGTGGGCGGAGTGGCGGCGCAGCTGGTGGGAGAAGTCCCCGGGAGGCAGTGACTGGTCTTGGAGCGGGGAGAGCAGCGTCCCAGCCGGGGAACCGTCCCGCTGGGAGTTTGGCAGGGAGCGGGCGTGGCACGACCGCGGGGACAAGCTACATTTCCCCGAATTGACCCCGGGGGGGGCCCAGTCGTTCGTGCGGGCGGGCCCACCCAGTTCGCGGGAGCGGCGCGGCGCACCGGAGGGAGAAGTCCCCGGGAGGAAGTGACTGGTCTTGGAGCGGGGAGAGCAGCGTCCCAGCCGGGGAGCCGTCCCGCCGGTATTTTGGCGGGCGCGGGCGAGGCGTGAGCGCGGGGATCACCTACATTTCTCTGAATTGACCCCGGGACGGTCCCAACCGGTTCGCGCGGGCCCAGCTGGTTTGCGCGGGCGGTGTGGCGGAGTAGCCGGTGGAAGAAGTCCCCGGGAGGCAGTGGCTGGTCTTGGAACGGGGAGAGCGGCGCCCCAGCCGGGACACGCAGTCGCGACTCAGGCACGGGGACCTGCTCTGCTCTCCTGAGCTGACCCCGGGGGGGACCTCACCCGGTTCGCGGGAGAGGCGCGCGACGCGACTGGTGGGACAGGGAGTTCCTGGGAGGCAGCGACTGATTTTGGAGACGGGAGTGCACCGTCCCAGTAGGGGAGCCTTAACCTTGGGGGTGGGGGCTGACAGCGGAGGGTCTGACCGTGACGCCAGCGAAAAATTCCTAAGAACACATATATTTCCTACACTGACCAAAGAACAACTAGAAGACATCAACAAAATAAACAAGTAAATAGATTGATTGGTAATAAAAAACCTTCAAAAATAGAAAAGTCCTGGATGGTTTCACTGGAGAATTTTAACAAACTTTTATCAAATAAATGACTTGAATCATCCTCGAAGTTTTAACAAAAACTGAAGAGGAGGGAACACTTTCTAACTCATTCTATGAATGGAGCATTACCCTGATATCAAAGCCAGACAAATACACCAGAAAGAAAGAAAACTACTGACCAATATCCTTTATGAATATAGATGCAGAAACCCTCAACAGAACACCAGCAAACTCAATCCAAAAATATATTAAAAGGATTATACACCATGATAAAAAATAAAAACAAAAACCAAACCCGTTTCCGTTGGGTCGATTCTGGCTTGTAGCGACCCTATAGGACAGAGTAGAAATGACCCATAGGGTTTCCTACCTTTTGGATAGCAGCCAACTGCTTAACCACTTCTTCACCAGGGCTTTGCTATGATTAAGTAGGATTTATCCCAGAAATGCAAGGGTAGTTCAACATTAGAAAATCAATCAATGTAATATGTTGTGGATTGAATTATGTCCCCCCAAAAATGTGCGTATCAATTTGGCTGGGCCATGATTCCCAGTATTGCTTGATTTTGCTTTATGTTGTAAATCCTGCCTCTATGATGTTGATGAGGGAGGATGGGCAGCGGTTGTGTCAGTGAGGCACGACTCAGCCCATAAGATTGGATTGTGTCTCGAGGCAATATCTTGAGATATAAAAGACAGAAGTGAGCAGAGAGACAGGAGGACCTCATACCATCATGAAAGCAGTGCCAGGAGCAGAGCGCATCCTTTGGACTCAGGGTCCCTGCACAGAGAAGCTCCTGGATCAAGGGAAAAAATTGAGGACAAGGACCTCCCTCCAGAGCCAACACAGAAAGCCTTCCCTTAGAGCTGACTCCCTGAATTTGTACTTTTAGCCTACTTTAGTGTGAGAAAATAACTTTCTTTTTGTTAAAGCCATCCACTTGTGGTATTTCTGTTACAGCAGCAGTAGATTACTAAGACATAATACATCAGATTTATAGAACAAATGAAAAGAACCTCAAGATCATTTCAATTGATGCGGAGAAGGCTTTTGACAAAATCCAAGAGTCTTTCATGATAAAATCATTCAACAAATTAGGAATATAAAGGAAATTTCTCAATATGATAATGGACATTCATGAAAAAATTGTAGCTAACATCATATTCAGTGAAGAAAGACTGAGAGCTTTCTTTCCTTTTAAGATCAGGAACAAGAGAAGGCTGCTCAGTTCCATCACTGCTATTTAATATTGTACTGGAAGTCCTAGCCAGAGTAATTAGGCAAGAAAAATAAATAAAAGGTACCCAAATTGGGAAGGAAGAAATAAAAATATCCTTTTTCACAGATGACATGATTCTGTGTATAAAAAACCTCAAAGATTGCACAAGAGCTCTATTAGAGATATTAAATGAATTCGTACAAGTATCAGGATACAAGATCAACACACAAAATTCAATTGGGTTTCTTCTATACATCAGCAATGAGCATTCTGAAAAGCATTTTAAGGAAACAATTTCTTTTACAATAGCATCTAAAATAATAAACTATATAGGAATAAACTTAACCAAGTAAGTGAAAAACCTGTACATTGAAAGCTATAAATCATTACTGAAAGAATTTAATGAAGACTTAAATAAATGGTTAGACATTCTCTGGTCATTGAAGAAAGACAATATTGTTAAGATGTCATTACTGCCTAAAGCAATCTACAGATTCTATGTAATCCCCATCAAAATTCTAACAGCTTTCTTTGCAGAAATGTCAAAGCCAATTCTCAAATTTATATATAACTGCAAGCAATCTTGTAAAAGCAAAGTAGGAGGACTCACAGTTGCCAATCTCAAAACACTATAAAGCGATAATAATCAAAAGGGTCTGGTACTGGTATAGTGATAGACATATAAACCAATAACATAGAAATGTGAATTTATGGTCCAGTGACTTTTGACAAGAGTGTTAAGCCCACTGGATAGGGATAGAATGAAAAACAAAACCAAACCAGTTGCCTTTAAGTGGATTCTGACTCACAGCGACCCTATAGGACAGAGTATAACTGCCCCATAGGGTTTCCAAGGAGTGGCTAGTGGATTTGAACTGCTGACCTTCATGGTTAGCAGCCAAACTTTTAACCAGTGTGCCACTAGGGCTCCAGAGTGGGGTAGAACAGTCTCTTTAATAAATAGTGCTGGGACAACTGGATTTCCACTCAAAAGAATGAAGCTGGACCCATACTTCACACCATATATGAAAAATAAGTCAAAATCAACTAAGGATCTAAATGTAAGAACTCAAAACATAAAATTCCTAGAACAAGGTCCATATCGATCCATCTGACACCAGTAAGCCACAATAGGAAAGCAGGCCACCATCTTCACAGCTACAGCTGTTTTGAGAAATGGGGATTGGTAAGCAAAAAAACCACAATACTCTTACCAACATTTAGCATGCTCTTTTTCTTCATTAACTACTCCCTTGGTTGCTGTTTTTTAAAATTCAATTTCAGGTTTCCTAAAAATCATCTGTGACAATTTTTCCCAGGTTAATGGTTGCTTCTTTGGAGGGATGGTCCTTGGAGCTCCCTACTCCACCATTCTCAGTTACATCACCCCAACATTTCATTTTGATCATGAAAATTTGTAATCATGCGGCAAAGATGAAAGAATAGTCCAGAGATACCTCACCACATAGGCGTTACCATTAACATACTATAATTGTTTTATCATATAACTACACTTCTGTCCATCCTTCTATCCATCCAGTAATTCATCTTATTTTTCTGATGCATTTCAAAGTAAACTACAGACATCAGTACACCACTCCATGTATATAACATTAAAGAGTTTAATGCTTTTTACAGTATTTTTATTTCGGTGTGAAGTATATACATTAAAGTGCAGAATTATAAACTGTACATTCACTGAGTTTTGACATGTGTAACCCCATGGTCCCTTTTTGATTAATATTAAACCTCTCTCACCATCCTCATATACTTTTGAGGGAGGACACCATAAATTGTGTGTATGAGCAGCAGGGATAGAGGGATGCCCCAGATACTCTAAAGAGGTACATGGGGCCTTGGGCTAGTTCCATTATTAGAGGACCCTTATAGGGCATATGGCCCAGCATCTCCATTTGATGATCATCTGTGTAGTATCCCCACTAAATACACCTTTTTCTTGTACACCTTCATTGATAGGCATCTCCTCAGATCTGGAGATAGTCTGTTGCATATTTGGACAGCTCACAGTATTCAGAAGTCCTCATTTACATGAGCTACACAACAAAGCTAATGATTTCTTCCTCCCACTGCAGACAGCCCTTCTGAGTTGCACAGAGCCCTTCCTCGGGTCTTCTCTTTTCCAGATAATAGATTCTGGTTCCTTTAACTGTTTTTCACTGTTGATGGTTTGGAGAGTCCCTACCAGCCTGCTAATTTCTTGCTACTTTATTAAAATCCTCTTTAAATGGCACTGCCCTGAAGCCAAGAACAAACTTCCATTCACCGAGGCTGTGCAAAGTAAAGCTGATTATTTTTCTTTCAGCCTTTCTTCTGATACTGCCCTTGTATGAGTAACACTCAGGCCCTAGTCCGGTTTGGTATAAGACCTTGGCGCCAAAGGCGCGCTCAGTGTTTCTTTGCTGATCTCATGCTGCCATCTGGTGGCGAAATCAGGACCTGCCTAACTTTTTGTTTTTTTGGTCATAGTCTGGCAGGGGAATGGTGAGGTACAAAGCAATGAAGTGACAAGCCTAGAATTAGAATAATCTGAATCTTTTAAAAAGAAGACCTGATTCTCCCCTCCACCTTATAGAGTTCCTATGTGTGACATGCATTTGGGAACCCAAAATAGAAGATTCTAACACAGCTAGGACATAGCCACAGAAAATACTCCTGAACATCCCCGCGGGTGTCCAACTCTGACTAGTTAATTCACTTTGAGCAAGTCACTTTTCCTTTTAGAGTCTCAGTTTCCACATCTGTGAGCCTAATACATTTATAAAATGGAGCCACGCAGTAGCAAACTTAAAGCCAAGTCATGAAAAGGAGGGAATGAAGTGGAGGATCTAGGACTGGTGGGGATGGCAAGGGGTGGGGAATAGAGCTCAAAGGTGGTAAACAACAGAAGAGGGCAAGGTTGCCACGGGGCATGCAGGGCCCCAGGAAAATTTTTTTTGGAGCCCCTGCTTATATAAACAATTTGATTATAAATGTATTACAAAATTTGTGGGCCCATGTGAGGTATAGTGATTTATCAGTGAAGGTTTAGAATAATAGCTAGAGACGAGGTACTTACATATTTAGCGTCCATTCAGTACACTTAAAGATCATTCAGATCATCCAGGCACCATCTCTTCCTTTTTCAAGTTCAGAAACCGTTGCTTCATGTTCTTTATTGTCAAATGAGAAAAATGTAGCAACACTGTTACTACATCCAATGCACTGGCTCTTCAGAACCTGTTTATGTTGAAACAATATAGATTTCTTGCCTTGGCAATTCCCTTAGCTGAAGTGTCAGCAGCAGACCTTGGTAGCCCAGAGCCCTGAACGTGTCTTGTGTCTGATGTGAGTGAGAGTCACCTCAAATCAGAATGCTATAGTACCATTTTGGTGGCCTAATCACACACAACCCCGTGAAAGAAATACTATGACAGCCAGTGTGAATAATCTGCTCACCTAACCACACTCCTGGAACCAGGGCCTGGCCACAGATCCCTAGAACAGGCCAGCTTATAACTTGTCTTTTCACTTTTCAAAGTGTTTTTGTTAAACAAATGGCTATAATTTCGAAGAGTCAAATTTATCAATCTTTTACAGTCAATGTTTTTTGAGTCCTGTTTAAGAAATTTTTCCTTAACCCAAGGTTGAAAAAGTATAGCAGGTTTCCGTAATTGTAGAAAATTCTATTGGATTGAAAAAAAAAAAATTGGATAGGGCCATGTTAAGCCAGAGTTCCCAACCCGGAGCTGGAGCCTGGGAAACCTGGTCTCATGGTCGCTTTACATATGCTAATGTAAAGTGCTTCTTTAATGTAAATTGCTTCAGGCCAAGGTTTTGAATGGTGTTCCCAGAACTATGGCTTACTTAGGGAACCATGTTTACTAACAAAACTATGTGTATTCGGAGAACTGTTTATTTTTTTATGTATATTAAGAGAACTTTGTTTACTCGGAGAGCTAAGGTTTCCTGGGTAGAGTCCTATTGCTAAACAACAACAACAACAAAAAAAAAAAACAGGCCTGTTGTTAAGGGTTTACTGGGTAGAATCCTATCGTTAAAAAAAAAAAAAAAAAGACCTGCTTTTAAGGGTTTTCTGGGTAGAGTCCTGTTGTTAAAAAAAAAAAAAAAAAAGAGGCCAACAAATAATTTCATTTCCTTCCCCAAATCTGGAAAGTATAGTAGGTCTTGTTCATAGGATTTTGCTCTGTGGTTTGGTTTTCTGGAAGGTACCTGTTGGTAATTACCTTCCAGACTGAATTTCTGTTGTTAGATTCTCTTCGTGTTGAGTATAGTCTTCTCAAGGATACCACTTTTGCACTGCAAAATCCCTCACTTAGAATAACCAATCAAATTATTTCCTTAAATTGTGCACACTTCATTATTTGTCTGAGGAGGCTGGGGCATGCTTATGAGGTGCCATGTGCTCACTGGTACGCTTTTTCAGTCAGCCTTTGGGAGTGCGACGTGATCCGAGACTTTCTGGGAGCTGTCATGAAACACAGCCTCCACTGGCTCCCTAAGGCTCTCCACTTTCTCTCTGACGAACAGTAAAGGAGGTTCATGAGGTTCGTTTGCTTCCCACTGAAACAGCCAGGCTCTGGGGATGCTTTGGCATTCACCTGAGAGTTTCTTACTGCTGGTTGGTGAGCTTCAGTGTTGCGATGTTGTCCTCGTTGATCCAGTGTTGAGTAGAGCAAATCGACGAAGTAAGCAAATACTAAAGATGAAGGAAATACAGTTTCAGAGTTAAAAACTGGTGGCAGTGTTGCTTATCAATTGTTTAGGGGCCAAATAGCCTTTCTGTGAGATGCGTTCCTGTGTCTCTCCGACCGCATAAGTGCTTAACTCACCTTTCCAATTGTCGGGCGCCACAGCGGGCCCTGTACTGGGGTACAAGGAACACTCAATCGCAGCCTGAGTCCATGTACATTACTCAGCCTTTACGGCCCTCTGTATAAGGCAGGTAAATCATTCTTCACTACCGCATTCGATGATGCTAGCGAAGTGCTTTGAAGGTGGTTCAACCTCGATGTACTGCCGCTTCCTCACTTCTTTGATTCAAAGGTTTGGTCAGGAGGTTATGCATTCTGGCTGAACGAGGTACTTGGAGGACGTAGCAACAAATCGAAGTTCTCCTCTTTCCTCTAATCTCAAAACCAAACTAAGTAGAAACCTTTACGTTTGCTAGGCAGTTTGTAGAGAATTTTAGCATCACTTATCTAATTTGATTTACTCAACATTTCTATCTTATAGATGAAAACTTTGAAAATCTATTGATGTTGTAACTCCTGGACCGGAAGTGAGACTTACTTTCCTTGTAGAATGCCTCGGATTTGTTGGAATGGCCTTTTGTCTTATTTCTGGGTAAATTTTTTTTTTTTTTTTTTTGAGCTGACTAGAAAAATCCACGGAAAACCCACGAAAAGAATGTCCAGCTTTCAATTTTTCAAGCCACGCCTGTTCTGCTTCCTCCACCCATGCAGCTCTACGTCAGTGTTTTAAGTCTCGCAATTTGCTCCAGTCGCCATATTCTTCTGTCGAGCCGGAGAGATCTGAACCCCGATGTTTCTGCCTTGGCGTCTCTTTCTGGAAGCGTTAGAGCCCTGAGATGGGCTTCGGGCATATTTCTCTGAAAAGCAAATCACCGAAATTAGTTCTAAAACTAGGTACAAGATCCTAGGGTTTTCGCCACACCTCCCCTTTATTTCTCCGGAAGTGTTGTCTTTGGACTACGTTTTCGTTGATGTTTGCTTTTTGCGGCCTAGCTCTCTTTTTTCCTTTTGTATCCTTTGTCCCTTGTCTATCCGGGCTGCAGATACCTGGTTTAATTTTTTTTTTTTTTTTGGTCTTTGCCCATCGGGGCCGTGGATACCTGCCTTTTATATTTTTTGTTTTCCTCGCCCATCAGGGCTGCGGATACCTGCTTTTTAATTTTTTTTTTCCTTAGCCCGTTAGGGCCATGGATAACTGCTGTGTCCCCCCCCCCCCACCCAACCACTGGCCCATCGGAGCAACGGAGACCTGTTCCTTTTTTCCCATAATTTATTTTTTGGCCCATCGGGGCTGTGGATACCTGCTTTTATTGTTTTTTTTTTTTTTGCATGCCCATCGGGGCCTCGGATACCTGCTTTATTTTTTTTTTCCCCTGCCCATCGGGGTCGTGGATACCTGCTTTATATTTTTTTTTTCCCCTGCCCATCGGGGTCGTGGATACCTGCTTTAATTTTTTTTTTCCTATCTTCCATCGGGTCTTTTTATGGATGTAGAAGTGTTGGGTTTTGTAGTTTATTTCACCATCTGGGGTATCTAATAATTTTGCTCCTGATCAGTTTGTGTCGTGTGAGTGAACCTCCGGCTTTGGCTGGGTGTAACTGCAGTTGGCTGAGATGGTCAGCTTGCAGAGGAAAAATGGCCGCTTTTCTGGATTGCCGCATAGCTGGACTGAGGGGCTAGTTGCTTGTGCTAAGATGAATTAGGGAGGAGAGTTGGAGAGCGAGACAAGCAGAGGCAGTTGTATGTGTTGCACGAGCTAAATGTCCTGAGTGCATTGACTTGCCACTCGTTAGGAGGTTTGCAGGACTTGAAACTGAAAGCAGTAAAACGGGGTCGTCCTGTCAGAGTGAAAGGGGCCAGCCGTGAAGCTAAGGAAACGGCGTAGGCACAGGCTTCGAAGTGGTGGTTTTGGTTAGAGACCTGTTAGGGGATTGGCATGAATCCTACCTGGTGGCCAGACAGCAGGGTCGTCCTGTCAGAGTGAAAGGGGCCAGCCGAAGCTAACGAAGGGCGTAGGCACAGGCTTCGAAGTGGTGATTTTCGTTAGAGACCTGTTAGGGGATTGGCATGAATCGTTATCTGGAGGCTGGACACCGGGGTCGTCCTGTCAGAGTGAAAGGGGCCAGCCGAAGCTAACGAAGGGCGTAGGCACAGGCTTCGAAGTGGTGATTTTGGTTAGAGGCCTGTTAGGGGACTTGCATGACTCGTACCTGGAGGCTGGACAGCGGGTTCGTCCTGTCAGAGTGAAAGGGGCCAGCCGTGAAGCTAACGAAAGGGCGTAGGCACAGGCTTCGAAGTGGTGATTTTGGTTGGAGACCTGTCAAGGGATTTGCAGGAATTGTATCTGGAGGCCGGACAACGGGGTCGTCCTGCCAGAGTGAAAGGGGCCAGCCGTGAAGCTAACGAAAGGGCATAGGCACAGGCTTCGCAGTGGTGATTTTCGTTAGAGATTTGTAAGGGGATTTACACGAATCGTACCTGGAGGCCGGACAGCGGGGTCGTCCTGTCAGAGTGAAAGGGGCCAGCCGTGAAGCTAACGGAATGGCGTAGGCACAGGCTTCGAAGTGGTGATTTTGGTTGGAGACCTGTCAAGGGATTTGCAGGAATTGTATCTGGAGGCCGGACAACGGGGTCGTCCTGCCAGAGTGAAAGGGGCCAGCCGTGAAGCTAACGAAAGGGCATAGGCACAGGCTTCGCAGTGGTGATTTTGGTTAGAGATCTGTAAGGGGATTTACACGAATCGTACCTGGAGGCCGGACAGCGGGGTCGTCCTGTCAGAGTGAAAGGGGCCAGCCGTGAAGCTAACGGAATGGCATAGGCACAGGCTTCGAAGTGGTGATTTTCGTTAGAGACCTGTAAGGGGATTGGCATGAATCGTACCTGGAGGCCGGACAGCGGGGTCGTCCTGTCAGAGTGAAAGGGGCCAGCCGAAGCTAACGGACTTAGGCGCAGACTTCAAAGTGATTTTGATTAGAGACCTGTTAGGGAATTTGCGTAAATCGTACCTGGAGGCCGGACAGCGGGGTCGTCCTGTCAGGGTGAAAGCGGCCAGCCGTGAAGCTAACGAAAGAGCGTAGGCACAGGCTTCGAAGTGGTGATTTTCGTTAGAGACCTGTTAGGGGATTGGCATGAATCATACCTGGAGGCCGGACAATGGAGTCGTCTTGTCAGGGTGAAAGGGGCCAGCCGAAGCTAACGAAAGGGCGTAGGCACAGGCTTCGAAGTGGCGATTTTGGTTGGAGACCTGTTAGGGGATTTGCGTGAATCATACCTGTAGGCCGGACAGCGGGGGGGTCGTCCTGTCAGAGTGAAAGGGGCCAGCCGAAGCTAACGGACTTAGGCGCAGACTTCAAAGTGATTTTGATTAGACACCTGTTAGGGAATTTGCACAAATCGTACCTGGAGGCCGGACAGCAGAGTCGTCCTGTCAGAGTGAAAGGGGCCAGCCGAAGCTAAGGACTTAGGCACACCCTTCAAAATGGCGACTCGAACTGTACGGCACTGCTTAATATGGCCGGCGGCTTTGTGCTGTTGTCTAAAATGGCGGCTCCAGTTTGCCGCAACGGCCAAATGGTGGGATGTCCACTACTTGGTGAGCGACTTTTTGTCCTGGTATGTATGTTGCATGATAGTGTCACATAGTAGTAGATGGCGGCTAAGGCTCTTGCTGCAGAGTAGAACCGGGAGGGGAGTGTTTGTCATGCACACTTCCTGGCATGTTTTGCCGCAGGGACAATATGTTAGGCCTTGTCACATAAGACCTATATGTCACATAAGACCACATGGCTGTTGGTTTCATGATCATGAGAGCGGGAGTTTTGCTCTTTAGTCTTGGCGGGCTTTGCATAAGGTGGGCCTGCTGTATTGTTAAAGATGGCGGGTTTTGCCGCCCGTGCCGCTCAAAATAACAGAAAAGGTAGGTAGAGCAGTGCCGGGTTGCCGCGTAACCAGACCAATCAGAAAGAGGGCGGGAGTTGGCAAACCAATTCGAATAGAAGATGCAAATTGACTGATTATACTGGTCCGCTACTCAACTGGATTTGGGTTAGTTAGCCTAACGGTTCAGCCAGGGGTTCGCGTTGTATGTGTATCACAGTGCGTGTTAACCGCGGTTGTTTCAAGGACATTGAAAGACAATTGACCTTTTAGCCACTACCATCTCCTCCGGCATTGCCTCCTCCAGTGCTGAATATATGGTCAGGCTGAGTTCATCCCATTCTAATGCGTTGGCAGCACCGTCTAAGGCGTCTATATTCTTTCCTGGCCTCTGCTCTTAATTTGCATCATGGTTATGAGTAGTGCCACAGGCGTGTCTGGTGCGGGTAAGGATTGACCTCAGATGATAGTTGACCAACATTTAGCAGAAGAGGAATCCGTGCCTTCTTCAAGAGTAAGGTCTCCCCCTTGGCTAATGGTGGGGTCAGGTTTTGATTTGTATCTATTTGTTCAATGTCAGTATATAGTCATTGTGTGCTTTGCTATTGCTTGAATTTAAGCCTTAAGTGACTAAAATAGGAATGTACTTAGGGGGTTTTATTCATAGAATTGATTTTGCAGTTACCGAGCTGTTTTCTTAAAATTTCTTTGGCTTGCCAATCTCTGTTACTATGAATTACCTTAATTTTTTTCCCCCTCCGGTTTTAGGTCATCAAAGTCAAACTATTTCACATTTTTAAAACCTTACTGAATTTTTTTCCCCAATTTAAATTGGCTCAATCTCCTTTGGAATTTTTTTTTTTTTTGAGTTTTATAGCACAGAAAAAGGTAATACAAAGTTTAACTTCATGACCCATGGTGAAAAGGAATATTTGAAGGTCCACCCCAGTCCAGGCCTTGCTCTAGCCCCCAACCATGATGCTGCACTAATTGACTAATGACCCTCTATCCTGCAGAAAACTTGAATTAGTATGGTCTTGTACTCTATATTCAGATTTACAATGGAGCATTAATGCTCACAATTTTAAATTTTCAGTGGTTTTCGGCTTCCCCCAGCATACAATTCCACTCCGAGCACCCCTACCCCAGCCTAGCCCCCAGCCCCTTGCCCAGCCCCAGCCCCAGCCCTGGCCCCGGCCCCGGCCCCGGCCCCGGCCCCAGCCCCGGCCCCAGCCCCAGCCCCGGCCCCAGCCCCGGCCCAGGCCCCAACCCCAGCCCCAGCCCCGGCCCAGACCCCAACCCCAACCCCAGCCCCGGCCCAGACCCAGGTCCATGTCTCCAGCCCCCACCCTACAGCCCAGTTTCTTCAAGCGCCACTCCACTTTGCACCGGTCGGTGTTCAAAATCAGTTGGCTGTTGCTCACCAACTGATCGGAATACCCAGTGAGTCGGAATCCACTAGAAGGCAACAGGTTTGGTTTTTCGTTTTATGTGTCTCGTTGGCATTGCTAATCCTAAGTGCACTACTTGAGACCCCGTTCTTAGTTAATGCACACAATCCCATTTGTCCATGGCGCTGTGTTGGGACAAAAAATCCCTTGCACTCTATGCGTTAATGTTAGGAGATGCTGATTCATCAAGACTTTTATATCTGACAATTACTGTCCATAATTCCAATTACTCATCATCCTTTCAATCCCCTGCCCCTAAGAAAGGAGAAACCATCCCTCTGTCATTGCTGCAATACTTACAATCCCAATTTTCTGTCTTTTCATTGTTGCGGGGCCGTACTCAGTGGCCTTCTCTTATATGCTGTTAAAAAGTGCTAACTACCTAAGGCTCCTTGCATTGAATCAAATTTTAATTGTTCATAATGTTGCCCACTAGACTTCAGTCCAAACCGTATTTGCATTCCTCATGGGGTGCAGACAGCCCAAGGCGTCTGTCTTCTGTTGGACAGTTGACATGCTCATTTCTAATTGTCATAGTCTTGCCCATCAAACAAAGGGGCACCCTACTTTTTTTGCCTTGTTTCTGGGGAGTCCTGCTCTTCTTGGACAATTAAAGTACAAAATAATAATTGTCCATTGTCTTGCCCCTTAATCACCCCCCATCCCCTTTGCATTGCTACTGGGCAGTGCTGACTACCCGAGACCATGTTTCTTGATTAATGAGTAAAATCTCAATTGTCCATTGTCCTGTTCATTACACTAGGGCCTTTGCAACCTCTTTGTATCACATCAGAGGGCTGATCCTCAAAGTCCCTTCCCTTGGATTATTGAGGGACACAATCATAATTGTTCATGATCCTGCCTAATAGAAAGACCCACCCATACGCTTTTCATTGCTCCTAGATGGAGCAGAACACCCACTGCCTTGCATTAGTAGATAAAATCCTAATTGCCCACGGTCCCACTCGTTAGTCTAGGATGTCCCCCGTCTCTCTGCCTTTGCTGCTGGGGAGTTCTTACTAACCAGAGCCCCTTCTCTTAAACTGTTGATGCAAATAATTGCATATATCCATGGTCCTATGCAATAAAAATGGATTCCCACTCCATCCCACCCTCTGTGGGATGTTGTTAGGGAGAGAAGATCATTCAAGAACCCAGCTCTTGGACAGTTAATTTGCACAGTTTCAGTTGTCCAGAGTCCTGTCCATTTGCAAGGGCCACTATGTCCCATTTGCAGACCATAAGATGGGCTGATCACCCAAGACTCCTTCTCTTGCCTTGTCGATGTCCATAATTGCATTTGTCACGATCTTGTGCATTAGCCCCACCACTCTTTGTATTCTATCAAGGGGCTCTGCTCTGGGAGAGTTTATGTGCACAGTCCTAGCTGATTAGAAATTAATATTTTTTCTCAGTATCCCTTCAAATTTTTACTTTACATCAAGGGGATGCTGATTACCCAAGGCCCCTCTTCTAAGATTGTTCATTTGAAAAAATTGCAGCTGTCCATATTTCCTGTAAATCTGGGATCCCATCCCATCATACTCCTTTTGCATTACTGCAGGGGATCCCAGTGCCGTCGAATCGATTCAGTCTCATAGCGACCCTATAGGACAGAGTAGAACTGCCCGATAGAGTTTCCAAGGAGCGCCTGGCGGATTTGAACTGCCAACCCCTTGGTTAGCAGCCGTAGCACTTAATCAGTACGCCACTAGGGTTTCCCGCTGCAGGGGATACTGACCACCTAAAGATCTTCTCTTGGGACCGTTAATGTACCAAATTGCAGCATGGTCCCTTCCAGTAAACTAAGATCCCATTCCCTCATGCTCTGTTAGCATTATAGCAGAAGGTGCCGATCACCAAGGCCCCCTCTTTTCCACTGTTAATGTGCAAAGTTGCATTTATTCCTCTTTCTGTGCGCTAGATAAAGACCTCACTTCGTTGGTATTGAGCAGTGGAATGCCCTCAAGAGCTTCACACTAGAATAGTTCATTTGAACAATGGTAATTGACCAAACCATGTCTTTCAGATCAGGTACCCCTGTACCCTTTTTGTTGTATTGCAAACGGTGTTAATTACCCTCATAAGTCACCTTTCCTAGGGACTATCAATGTGCAAAATGTCAGTGTCCATGGTCCCTCCCACTAAACTGATATCCCACCTCGTTTATATAACCGGACGCTAGCCACCCAAATTTCATTCTTTTGGGACTTGTGTATATATCTAATTGTCCGTGACTCTTAATGTGCGTGTTTCCGATTCTCCCTGATCTCTCCCAATAAGCTGACATCCTGACTTCTTTTATATAGCAGGAAGTACTAACCACCTAAACTCCTCCTCTTGGACTGTTGTTGTGTCAAACGTTAAGATCTTAGTCCCTCACACCTTTTGCGTAATAGCAGGGGGTGTTAACCCACCCTTCTATGCTGTTTAAAGGTGCATAATTGTAGTAGCCTGTGCTCCCTTGTGTTAGAGTAAGAGCCCGTTCCTTTCCTCCACTTGCATTGTTGCAGGGGTTGCTGCTGGCAAGCCAAGATTTGTTTTCTTGTATGTTAATGCATCTGTTGATGTGCACAACAGTCTTAGTTGTCCTGTGCAAAATCTTATTTGTTCAAAACCATGCCTGTTAGATCAGGATTCCTATTAAAGCTCTTCTCTTGGACTATGAATGTGTGTAATTACAATTGTCCAGGCACATCCTTCAAGTTAGACTGGAGTCCATGACTCTTCACACCTTTGCATTACTGCATGGGGTACTGAGCCCTTAAGGCCTCCTTTGCAAATTGTTAACGCATAAATTACAACTACATTAGAATCCTTCCCCCTCACACTCCGTTTGCAGTACAGCAGGAGTGTGTGACCCCCCCCAAGGCCCTTTTTCTTGACCTGTTCGCGTGCACAGGTGTGTTTGCCCCAGCTCTTGTGCACCAGACAAGTAGCCTCTCTCCCTCATCTTCCTTTGCTGTCCAGCAGGGAGGGCCCACTGCACAAGTCTGCTGCATTTGAATAGTCAAGATGCACAGTTGTAAGTAACCATACCATATCCTTTGGACATTAACTTGAGTAATTGCACACGGTTCATCCTATTTCATTCAGGTCTTATACCATCAGACCCCTTTTGCAATACAGCAAGGGTACTGACTACTAAGGCCTCTTTTCTTGGCCTGTTAATGTGCCCGATTGTATTTGTCAGAGTTCCTGCGCACTAGACAAGAAAGACCTTTCCCTCATCTTCCTTTGGCCTCCAGCAGGGAGGGCCCATTGCATGAGTCCTTTACATTCGGAAAGTCAAGGTGCACAGTTTTAAGTGACCACAATCATGTCCACTGAACATTAATGTGTATAATTGCAAGTGGTTCATCCCATTTGACCAAGGTCCTACCTCCTCACATTCACTTGGCAGTATAGCAGGGCTGCAGACCCCTAAAACACGTTTTCTTGGCCTGTTAATATGCATGATTGGATTTGTCCAGTTCTTGTGCACTGACAAGGAAACTCCCCCCCGCCCCCACCCATCTTCCTTTGCCTTCTAGCAGGGAGTGCCCAGTACATGAGTCCATTAAATTTCAATAGTCAAGGTGCACAATTATATGTGACCACAACAATGTCCTTTGGACATCAATGTATGTAATCGCATATATTTCATCCCATTTGAGTAAGATCCTACCCTCACACCCTTTTTGTGATATAGCAAGGGTACTGACCAATAAGACCTCTTTTCTTGGCTTGTTACTGTGCATAACTGCATTTGTCCGTGTTCCAGTGCACTATATTAGGACCTCATTCGCTGCTTCCTGTTCCAGTGCACTAGATTAGGACCCCAACCCCCCCGCCCCGTGCCTCCCCTTAGAGCACGGAGTGCCAACTACTTTTAAGATCCTTTTATTTGGACAGTCAAGGTACATGACTTTAATTGACCAAAACCGTTGCCCTTGGACATCAGTGTGTATAATTGCACATGGTTCATTCCATTTGAATAAAATTCTACCCACTTACACCATTTTTGCGATACAGCAAGGGTGCTGACCAATAAGACATTTTCTTGGCCTGTTACTGTGCGTAACTGCATTTGTCAGTGTTCCTGTGCACTAGATATGAACACTGCTCCCCTCCCCTCACCAACCCCCCCCCCCCAGTGCTTAGTGCTTTTTCCTTACTGCCGGGAGCACCCCCTAGTTTAAGATCTTTTTATTTGGACAGTCAAGGTACATGACTTTAATTGACCAAAACCATGTCCCTTGGACATCAGTGTGCATAAATTGTACATGGTTTGTTCCATTTGAGTAAGATCCTACCCCTTCACACTCTGCGATACAACAAGGATGCTGATTACTAAGACAAGACCTCTTTTCTTGGCCTATTACTGTGCATGACTACATTTGCCCATGTGCCTGTGCACTGGATAAAAACACTGCTCCACCTCCCCTTGCTAACTCCCCAGCACCTTTTCCTTACAGCAGGGAGCACCCACTGGTTTAAGATCCTTTTATTTGGACAGTCAAGGTTCATGACATTAATTGAATACGATCATGTCCTTTGACATCAATGTATATAATTGCACATGGTTCATCCATTTGCATAAGATCCTACCCCCTCACACACTTAGTGTGATACAGCAAGGGTAGTGACCACGGGGCCTCTTTTCTTGGCCTGTTGCTGTGCATAACTGCATTTGTCCATGCTCCTGTGCACTGGATAAGGACACCAAACCATCTTCCCTGCCCCCTCTACCCTAGTTCCTTTGCTTTACAGCAGGCAGTGCCCACTATGTTAAGATTCTTTTATTTCGATAGTCAAGGTACATGACTTTAATTGACCACAACCATGTCCCTTGGACATCAGTGTGTATAATTGCACATGCTTCCTCCCATTTGAATAAGATCCAACCCCTTCACAGATTTTGTGGGATATAAGAAGGGTGCTGACGACTCAGGCGTCTTTTCTTGGTCTGTTATGGTGCATAACTGCATTTGTCCATGTTCCTGTGCACTGGATAAGGACACAGCCCAGTCCTCTCTGCCCCTTCACCTTCGTAGCGCTTTGTGTTTGAGCAGGGAGCTCCCACTACTTTAAGATCCTTTTATTTGGACAGTCTAGGTACTTTAATTGACCACAACCATGTCCCTTGGACATCAGTGTGCATAAATTGTACATGGTTTGTTCCATTTGAGTAAGATCCTACCCCTTCACACTCTGCGATACAACAAGGATGCTGATTACTAAGACAAGACCTCTTTTCTTGGCCTATTACTGTGCATGACTACATTTGCCCATGTGCCTGTGCACTGGATAAAAACACTGCTCCACCTCCCCTTGCTAACTCCCCAGCACCTTTTCCTTACAGCAGGGAGCACCCACTGGTTTAAGATCCTTTTATTTGGACAGTCAAGGTTCATGACATTAATTGAATACGATCATGTCCTTTGACATCAATGTATATAATTGCACATGGTTCATCCATTTGCATAAGATCCTACCCCCTCACACACTTAGTGTGATACAGCAAGGGTAGTGACCACGGGGCCTCTTTTCTTGGCCTGTTGCTGTGCATAACTGCATTTGTCCATGCTCCTGTGCACTGGATAAGGACACCAAACCATCTTCCCTGCCCCCTCTACCCTAGTTCCTTTGCTTTACAGCAGGCAGTGCCCACTATGTTAAGATTCTTTTATTTCGATAGTCAAGGTACATGACTTTAATTGACCACAACCATGTCCCTTGGACATCAGTGTGTATAATTGCACATGCTTCCTCCCATTTGAATAAGATCCAACCCCTTCACAGATTTTGTGGGATATAAGAAGGGTGCTGACGACTCAGGCGTCTTTTCTTGGTCTGTTATGGTGCATAACTGCATTTGTCCATGTTCCTGTGCACTGGATAAGGACACAGCCCAGTCCTCTCTGCCCCTTCACCTTCGTAGCGCTTTGTGTTTGAGCAGGGAGCTCCCACTACTTTAAGATCCTTTTATTTGGACAGTCTAGGTACTTTAATTGACCACAACCATGTCCCTTGGACATCAGTGTGCATAAATTGTACATGGTTTGTTCCATTTGAGTAAGATCCTACCCCTTCACACTCTGCGATACAACAAGGATGCTGATTACTAAGACAAGACCTCTTTTCTTGGCCTATTACTGTGCATGACTACATTTGCCCATGTGCCTGTGCACTGGATAAAAACACTGCTCCACCTCCCCTTGCTAACTCCCCAGCACCTTTTCCTTACAGCAGGGAGCACCCACTGGTTTAAGATCCTTTTATTTGGACAGTCAAGGTTCATGACATTAATTGAATACGATCATGTCCTTTGACATCAATGTATATAATTGCACATGGTTCATCCATTTGCATAAGATCCTACCCCCTCACACACTTAGTGTGATACAGCAAGGGTAGTGACCACGGGGCCTCTTTTCTTGGCCTGTTGCTGTGCATAACTGCATTTGTCCATGCTCCTGTGCACTGGATAAGGACACCAAACCATCTTCCCTGCCCCCTCTACCCTAGTTCCTTTGCTTTACAGCAGGCAGTGCCCACTATGTTAAGATTCTTTTATTTCGATAGTCAAGGTACATGACTTTAATTGACCACAACCATGTCCCTTGGACGTCAGTGTGTATAATCGCACATGCTTCCTCCCATTTGAATAAGATCCAACCCCTTCACAGATTTTGTGGGATATAAGAAGGGTGCTGACGACTCAGGCGTCTTTTCTTGGTCTGTTATGGTGCATAACTGCATTTGTCCATGTTCCTGTGCACTGGATAAGGACACAGCCCAGTCCTCTCTGCCCCTTCACCTTCGTAGCGCTTTGTGTTTGAGCAGGGAGCTCCCACTACTTTAAGATCCTTTTATTTGGACAGTCTAGGTACTTTAATTGACCACAACCATGTCCCTTGGACATCAGTGTGCATAAATTGTACATGGTTTGTTCCATTTGAGTAAGATCCTACCCCTTCACACTCTGCGATACAACAAGGATGCTGATTACTAAGACAAGACCTCTTTTCTTGGCCTATTACTGTGCATGACTACATTTGCCCATGTGCCTGTGCACTGGATAAAAACACTGCTCCACCTCCCCTTGCTAACTCCCCAGCACCTTTTCCTTACAGCAGGGAGCACCCACTGGTTTAAGATCCTTTTATTTGGACAGTCAAGGTTCATGACATTAATTGAATACGATCATGTCCTTTGACATCAATGTATATAATTGCACATGGTTCATCCATTTGCATAAGATCCTACCCCCTCACACACTTAGTGTGATACAGCAAGGGTAGTGACCACGGGGCCTCTTTTCTTGGCCTGTTGCTGTGCATAACTGCATTTGTCCATGCTCCTGTGCACTGGATAAGGACACCAAACCATCTTCCCTGCCCCCTCTACCCTAGTTCCTTTGCTTTACAGCAGGCAGTGCCCACTATGTTAAGATTCTTTTATTTCGATAGTCAAGGTACATGACTTTAATTGACCACAACCATGTCCCTTGGACATCAGTGTGTATAATTGCACATGCTTCCTCCCATTTGAATAAGATCCAACCCCTTCACAGATTTTGTGGGATATAAGAAGGGTGCTGACGACTCAGGCGTCTTTTCTTGGTCTGTTATGGTGCATAACTGCATTTGTCCATGTTCCTGTGCACTGGATAAGGACACAGCCCAGTCCTCTCTGCCCCTTCACCTTCGTAGCGCTTTGTGTTTGAGCAGGGAGCTCCCACTACTTTAAGATCCTTTTATTTGGACAGTCTAGGTACTTTAATTGACCACAACCATGTCCCTTGGACATCAGTGTGCATAAATTGTACATGGTTTGTTCCATTTGAGTAAGATCCTACCCCTTCACACTCTGCGATACAACAAGGATGCTGATTACTAAGACAAGACCTCTTTTCTTGGCCTATTACTGTGCATGACTACATTTGCCCATGTGCCTGTGCACTGGATAAAAACACTGCTCCACCTCCCCTTGCTAACTCCCCAGCACCTTTTCCTTACAGCAGGGAGCACCCACTGGTTTAAGATCCTTTTATTTGGACAGTCAAGGTTCATGACATTAATTGAATACGATCATGTCCTTTGACATCAATGTATATAATTGCACATGGTTCATCCATTTGCATAAGATCCTACCCCCTCACACACTTAGTGTGATACAGCAAGGGTAGTGACCACGGGGCCTCTTTTCTTGGCCTGTTGCTGTGCATAACTGCATTTGTCCATGCTCCTGTGCACTGGATAAGGACACCAAACCATCTTCCCTGCCCCCTCTACCCTAGTTCCTTTGCTTTACAGCAGGCAGTGCCCACTATGTTAAGATTCTTTTATTTCGATAGTCAAGGTACATGACTTTAATTGACCACAACCATGTCCCTTGGACGTCAGTGTGTATAATCGCACATGCTTCCTCCCATTTGAATAAGATCCAACCCCTTCACAGATTTTGTGGGATATAAGAAGGGTGCTGACGACTCAGGCGTCTTTTCTTGGTCTGTTATGGTGCATAACTGCATTTGTCCATGTTCCTGTGCACTGGATAAGGACACAGCCCAGTCCTCTCTGCCCCTTCACCTTCGTAGCGCTTTGTGTTTGAGCAGGGAGCTCCCACTACTTTAAGATCCTTTTATTTGGACAGTCTAGGTACTTTAATTGACCACAACCATGTCCCTTGGACATCAGTGTGCATAAATTGTACATGGTTTGTTCCATTTGAGTAAGATCCTACCCCTTCACACTCTGCGATACAACAAGGATGCTGATTACTAAGACAAGACCTCTTTTCTTGGCCTATTACTGTGCATGACTACATTTGCCCATGTGCCTGTGCACTGGATAAAAACACTGCTCCACCTCCCCTTACTAACTCCCCAGCACCTTTTCCTTACAGCAGGGAGCACCCACTGGTTTAAGATCCTTTTATTTGGACAGTCAAGGTTCATGACATTAATTGAATACGATCATGTCCTTTGACATCAATGTATATAAGTGCACATGGTTCATCCATTTGCATAAGATCCTACCCCCTCACACACTTAGTGTGATATAGCAAGGGTAGTGACCACGGGGCCTCTTTTCTTGGCCTGTTGCTGTGCATAACTGCATTTGTCCATGATCCTGTGCACTGGATAAGGACACCAAACCATCTTCCCTGCCCCCTCTACCCTAGTTCCTTTGCTTTACAGCAGGCAGTGCCCACTATGTTAAGATTCTTTTATTTCGATAGTCAAGGTACATGACTTTAATTGACCACAACCATGTCCCTTGGACGTCAGTGTGTATAATTGCACATGCTTCCTCCCATTTGAATAAGATCCAACCCCTTCACAGATTTTGTGGGATATAAGAAGGGTGCTGACGACTCAGGCGTCTTTTCTTGGTCTGTTATGGTGCATAACTGAATTTGTCCATGTTCCTGTGCACTGGATAAGGACACAGCCCAGTCCTATCTGCCCCTTCACCTTCGTAGCGCTTTGTGTTTGAGCAGGGAGCTCCCACTACTTTAAGATCCTTTTATTTGGACAGTCTAGGTACTTTAATTGACCACAACCATGTCCCTTGGACATCAGTGTGCATAAATTGTACATGGTTTGTTCCATTTGAGTAAGATCCTACCCCTTCACACTCTGCGATACAACAAGGATGCTGATTACTAAGACAAGACCTCTTTTCTTGGCCTATTACTGTGCATGACTACATTTGCCCATGTGCCTGTGCACTGGATAAAAACACTGCTCCACCTCCCCTTGCTAACTCCCCAGCACCTTTTCCTTACAGCAGGGAGCACCCACTGGTTTAAGATCCTTTTATTTGGACAGTCAAGGTTCATGACATTAATTGAATACGATCATGTCCTTTGACATCAATGTATATAATTGCACATGGTTCATCCATTTGCATAAGATCCTACCCCCTCACACACTTAGTGTGATACAGCAAGGGTAGTGACCACGGGGCCTCTTTTCTTGGCCTGTTGCTGTGCATAACTGCATTTGTCCATGCTCCTGTGCACTGGATAAGGACACCAAACCATCTTCCCTGCCCCCTCTACCCTAGTTCCTTTGCTTTACAGCAGGCAGTGCCCACTATGTTAAGATTCTTTTATTTCGATAGTCAAGGTACATGACTTTAATTGACCACAACCATGTCCCTTGGACGTCAGTGTGTATAATCGCACATGCTTCCTCCCATTTGAATAAGATCCAACCCCTTCACAGATTTTGTGGGATATAAGAAGGGTGCTGACGACTCAGGCGTCTTTTCTTGGTCTGTTATGGTGCATAACTGCATTTGTCCATGTTCCTGTGCACTGGATAAGGACACAGCCCAGTCCTCTCTGCCCCTTCACCTTCGTAGCGCTTTGTGTTTGAGCAGGGAGCTCCCACTACTTTAAGATCCTTTTATTTGGACAGTCTAGGTACTTTAATTGACCACAACCATGTCCCTTGGACATCAGTGTGCATAAATTGTACATGGTTTGTTCCATTTGAGTAAGATCCTACCCCTTCACACTCTGCGATACAACAAGGATGCTGATTACTAAGACAAGACCTCTTTTCTTGGCCTATTACTGTGCATGACTACATTTGCCCATGTGCCTGTGCACTGGATAAAAACACTGCTCCACCTCCCCTTACTAACTCCCCAGCACCTTTTCCTTACAGCAGGGAGCACCCACTGGTTTAAGATCCTTTTATTTGGACAGTCAAGGTTCATGACATTAATTGAATACGATCATGTCCTTTGACATCAATGTATATAAGTGCACATGGTTCATCCATTTGCATAAGATCCTACCCCCTCACACACTTAGTGTGATATAGCAAGGGTAGTGACCACGGGGCCTCTTTTCTTGGCCTGTTGCTGTGCATAACTGCATTTGTCCATGCTCCTGTGCACTGGATAAGGACACCAAACCATCTTCCCTGCCCCCTCTACCCTAGTTCCTTTGCTTTACAGCAGGCAGTGCCCACTATGTTAAGATTCTTTTATTTCGATAGTCAAGGTACATGACTTTAATTGACCACAACCATGTCCCTTGGACATCAGTGTGTATAATTGCACATGCTTCCTCCCATTTGAATAAGATCCAACCCCTTCACAGATTTTGTGGGATATAAGAAGGGTGCTGACGACTCAGGCGTCTTTTCTTGGTCTGTTATGGTGCATAACTGCATTTGTCCATGTTCCTGTGCACTGGATAAGGACACAGCCCAGTCCTCTCTGCCCCTTCACCTTCGTAGCGCTTTGTGTTTGAGCAGGGAGCTCCCACTACTTTAAGATCCTTTTATTTGGACAGTCTAGGTACTTTAATTGACCACAACCATGTCCCTTGGACATCAGTGTGCATAAATTGTACATGGTTTGTTCCATTTGAGTAAGATCCTACCCCTTCACACTCTGCGATACAACAAGGATGCTGATTACTAAGACAAGACCTCTTTTCTTGGCCTATTACTGTGCATGACTACATTTGCCCATGTGCCTGTGCACTGGATAAAAACACTGCTCCACCTCCCCTTGCTAACTCCCCAGCACCTTTTCCTTACAGCAGGGAGCACCCACTGGTTTAAGATCCTTTTATTTGGACAGTCAAGGTTCATGACATTAATTGAATACGATCATGTCCTTTGACATCAATGTATATAATTGCACATGGTTCATCCATTTGCATAAGATCCTACCCCCTCACACACTTAGTGTGATACAGCAAGGGTAGTGACCACGGGGCCTCTTTTCTTGGCCTGTTGCTGTGCATAACTGCATTTGTCCATGCTCCTGTGCACTGGATAAGGACACCAAACCATCTTCCCTGCCCCCTCTACCCTAGTTCCTTTGCTTTACAGCAGGCAGTGCCCACTATGTTAAGATTCTTTTATTTCGATAGTCAAGGTACATGACTTTAATTGACCACAACCATGTCCCTTGGACGTCAGTGTGTATAATCGCACATGCTTCCTCCCATTTGAATAAGATCCAACCCCTTCACAGATTTTGTGGGATATAAGAAGGGTGCTGACGACTCAGGCGTCTTTTCTTGGTCTGTTATGGTGCATAACTGCATTTGTCCATGTTCCTGTGCACTGGATAAGGACACAGCCCAGTCCTCTCTGCCCCTTCACCTTCGTAGCGCTTTGTGTTTGAGCAGGGAGCTCCCACTACTTTAAGATCCTTTTATTTGGACAGTCTAGGTACTTTAATTGACCACAACCATGTCCCTTGGACATCAGTGTGCATAAATTGTACATGGTTTGTTCCATTTGAGTAAGATCCTACCCCTTCACACTCTGCGATACAACAAGGATGCTGATTACTAAGACAAGACCTCTTTTCTTGGCCTATTACTGTGCATGACTACATTTGCCCATGTGCCTGTGCACTGGATAAAAACACTGCTCCACCTCCCCTTACTAACTCCCCAGCACCTTTTCCTTACAGCAGGGAGCACCCACTGGTTTAAGATCCTTTTATTTGGACAGTCAAGGTTCATGACATTAATTGAATACGATCATGTCCTTTGACATCAATGTATATAAGTGCACATGGTTCATCCATTTGCATAAGATCCTACCCCCTCACACACTTAGTGTGATATAGCAAGGGTAGTGACCACGGGGCCTCTTTTCTTGGCCTGTTGCTGTGCATAACTGCATTTGTCCATGCTCCTGTGCACTGGATAAGGACACCAAACCATCTTCCCTGCCCCCTCTACCCTAGTTCCTTTGCTTTACAGCAGGCAGTGCCCACTATGTTAAGATTCTTTTATTTCGATAGTCAAGGTACATGACTTTAATTGACCACAACCATGTCCCTTGGACATCAGTGTGTATAATTGCACATGCTTCCTCCCATTTGAATAAGATCCAACCCCTTCACAGATTTTGTGGGATATAAGAAGGGTGCTGACGACTCAGGCGTCTTTTCTTGGTCTGTTATGGTGCATAACTGCATTTGTCCATGTTCCTGTGCACTGGATAAGGACACAGCCCAGTCCTCTCTGCCCCTTCACCTTCGTAGCGCTTTGTGTTTGAGCAGGGAGCTCCCACTACTTTAAGATCCTTTTATTTGGACAGTCTAGGTACTTTAATTGACCACAACCATGTCCCTTGGACATCAGTGTGCATAAATTGTACATGGTTTGTTCCATTTGAGTAAGATCCTACCCCTTCACACTCTGCGATACAACAAGGATGCTGATTACTAAGACAAGACCTCTTTTCTTGGCCTATTACTGTGCATGACTACATTTGCCCATGTGCCTGTGCACTGGATAAAAACACTGCTCCACCTCCCCTTGCTAACTCCCCAGCACCTTTTCCTTACAGCAGGGAGCACCCACTGGTTTAAGATCCTTTTATTTGGACAGTCAAGGTTCATGACATTAATTGAATACGATCATGTCCTTTGACATCAATGTATATAATTGCACATGGTTCATCCATTTGCATAAGATCCTACCCCCTCACACACTTAGTGTGATACAGCAAGGGTAGTGACCACGGGGCCTCTTTTCTTGGCCTGTTGCTGTGCATAACTGCATTTGTCCATGCTCCTGTGCACTGGATAAGGACACCAAACCATCTTCCCTGCCCCCTCTACCCTAGTTCCTTTGCTTTACAGCAGGCAGTGCCCACTATGTTAAGATTCTTTTATTTCGATAGTCAAGGTACATGACTTTAATTGACCACAACCATGTCCCTTGGACGTCAGTGTGTATAATCGCACATGCTTCCTCCCATTTGAATAAGATCCAACCCCTTCACACATTTTGTGGGATATAAGAAGGGTGCTGACGACTCAGGCGTCTTTTCTTGGTCTGTTATGGTGCATAACTGCATTTGTCCATGTTCCTGTGCACTGGATAAGGACACAGCCCAGTCCTCTCTGCCCTTCACCTTCGTAGCGCTTTGTGTTTGAGCAGGGAGCTCCCACTACTTTAAGATCCTTTTATTTGGACAGTCTAGGTACTTTAATTGACCACAACCATGTCCCTTGGACATCAGTGTGCATAAATTGTACATGGTTTGTTCCATTTGAGTAAGATCCTACCCCTTCACACTCTGCGATACAACAAGGATGCTGATTACTAAGACAAGACCTCTTTTCTTGGCCTATTACTGTGCATGACTACATTTGCCCATGTGCCTGTGCACTGGATAAAAACACTGCTCCACCTCCCCTTGCTAACTCCCCAGCACCTTTTCCTTACAGCAGGGAGCACCCACTGGTTTAAGATCCTTTTATTTGGACAGTCAAGGTTCATGACATTAATTGAATACGATCATGTCCTTTGACATCAATGTATATAATTGCACATGGTTCATCCATTTGCATAAGATCCTACCCCCTCACACACTTAGTGTGATACAGCAAGGGTAGTGACCACGGGGCCTCTTTTCTTGGCCTGTTGCTGTGCATAACTGCATTTGTCCATGCTCCTGTGCACTGGATAAGGACACCAAACCATCTTCCCTGCCCCCTCTACCCTAGTTCCTTTGCTTTACAGCAGGCAGTGCCCACTATGTTAAGATTCTTTTATTTCGATAGTCAAGGTACATGACTTTAATTGACCACAACCATGTCCCTTGGACGTCAGTGTGTATAATTGCACATGCTTCCTCCCATTTGAATAAGATCCAACCCCTTCACAGATTTTGTGGGATATAAGAAGGGTGCTGACGACTCAGGCGTCTTTTCTTGGTCTGTTATGGTGCATAACTGCATTTGTCCATGTTCCTGTGCACTGGATAAGGACACAGCCCAGTCCTCTCTGCCCCTTCACCTTCGTAGCGCTTTGTGTTTGAGCAGGGAGCTCCCACTACTTTAAGATCCTTTTATTTGGACAGTCTAGGTACTTTAATTGACCACAACCATGTCCCTTGGACATCAGTGTGCATAAATTGTACATGGTTTGTTCCATTTGAGTAAGATCCTACCCCTTCACACTCTGCGATACAACAAGGATGCTGATTACTAAGACAAGACCTCTTTTCTTGGCCTATTACTGTGCATGACTACATTTGCCCATGTGCCTGTGCACTGGATAAAAACACTGCTCCACCTCCCCTTGCTAACTCCCCAGCACCTTTTCCTTAACAGCAGGGAGCACCCACTGATTTAAGATCCTTTTATTTGGACAGTCAAGGTTCATGACATTAATTGAATACGATCATGTCCTTTGACATCAATGTATATAATTGCACATGGTTCATCCATTTGCATAAGATCCTACCCCCTCACACACTTAGTGTGATACAGCAAGGGTAGTGACCACGGGGCCTCTTTTCTTGGCCTGTTGCTGTGCATAACTGCATTTGTCCATGCTCCTGTGCACTGGATAAGGACACCAAACCATCTTCCCTGCCCCCTCTACCCTAGTTCCTTTGCTTTACAGCAGGCAGTGCCCACTATGTTAAGATTCTTTTATTTCGATAGTCAAGGTACATGACTTTAATTGACCACAACCATGTCCCTTGGACATCAGTGTGTATAATTGCACATGCTTCCTCCCATTTGAATAAGATCCAACCCCTTCACAGATTTTGTGGGATATAAGAAGGGTGCTGACGACTCAGGCATCTTTTCTTGGTCTGTTATGGTGCATAACTGCATTTGTCCATGTTCCTGTGCACTGGATAAGGACACAGCCCAGTCCTCTCTGCCCCTTCACCTTCGTAGCGCTTTGTGTTTGAGCAGGGAGCTCCCACTACTTTAAGATCCTTTTATTTGGACAGTTTAGGTACTTTAATTGACCACAACCATGTCCCTTGGACATCAGTGTGCATAAATTGTACATGGTTTGTTCCATTTGAGTAAGATCCTACCCCTTCACACTCTGCGATACAACAAGGATGCTGATTACTAAGACAAGACCTCTTTTCTTGGCCTATTACTGTGCATGACTACATTTGCCCATGTGCCTGTGCACTGGATAAAAACACTGCTCCACCTCCCCTTGCTAACTCCCCAGCACCTTTTCCTTACAGCAGGGAGCACCCACTGGTTTAAGATCCTTTTATTTGGACAGTCAAGGTTCATGACATTAATTGAATACGATCATGTCCTTTGACATCAATGTATATAATTGCACATGGTTCATCCATTTGCATAAGATCCTACCCCCTCACACACTTAGTGTGATATAGCAAGGGTAGTGACCACGGGGCCTCTTTTCTTGGCCTGTTGCTGTGCATAACTGCATTTGTCCATGCTCCTGTGCACTGGATAAGGACACCAAACCATCTTCCCTGCCCCCTCTACCCTAGTTCCTTTGCTTTACAGCAGGCAGTGCCCACTATGTTAAGATTCTTTTATTTCGATAGTCAAGGTACATGACTTTAATTGACCACAACCATGTCCCTTGGACATCAGTGTGTATAATTGCACATGCTTCCTCCCATTTGAATAAGATCCAACCCCTTCACAGATTTTGTGGGATATAAGAAGGGTGCTGACGACTCAGGCGTCTTTTCTTGGTCTGTTATGGTGCATAACTGCATTTGTCCATGTTCCTGTGCACTGGATAAGGACACAGCCCAGTCCTCTCTGCCCCTTCACCTTCGTAGCGCTTTGTGTTTGAGCAGGGAGCTCCCACTACTTTAAGATCCTTTTATTTGGACAGTCTAGGTACTTTAATTGACCACAACCATGTCCCTTGGACATCAGTGTGCATAAATTGTACATGGTTTGTTCCATTTGAGTAAGATCCTACCCCTTCACACTCTGCGATACAACAAGGATGCTGATTACTAAGACAAGACCTCTTTTCTTGGCCTATTACTGTGCATGACTACATTTGCCCATGTGCCTGTGCACTGGATAAAAACACTGCTCCACCTCCCCTTGCTAACTCCCCAGCACCTTTTCCTTACAGCAGGGAGCACCCACTGGTTTAAGATCCTTTTATTTGGACAGTCAAGGTTCATGACATTAATTGAATACGATCATGTCCTTTGACATCAATGTATATAATTGCACATGGTTCATCCATTTGCATAAGATCCTACCCCCTCACACACTTAGTGTGATACAGCAAGGGTAGTGACCACGGGGCCTCTTTTCTTGGCCTGTTGCTGTGCATAACTGCATTTGTCCATGCTCCTGTGCACTGGATAAGGACACCAAACCATCTTCCCTGCCCCCTCTACCCTAGTTCCTTTGCTTTACAGCAGGCAGTGCCCACTATGTTAAGATTCTTTTATTTCGATAGTCAAGGTACATGACTTTAATTGACCACAACCATGTCCCTTGGACGTCAGTGTGTATAATCGCACATGCTTCCTCCCATTTGAATAAGATCCAACCCCTTCACAGATTTTGTGGGATATAAGAAGGGTGCTGACGACTCAGGCGTCTTTTCTTGGTCTGTTATGGTGCATAACTGCATTTGTCCATGTTCCTGTGCACTGGATAAGGACACAGCCCAGTCCTCTCTGCCCCTTCACCTTCGTAGCGCTTTGTGTTTGAGCAGGGAGCTCCCACTACTTTAAGATCCTTTTATTTGGACAGTCTAGGTACTTTAATTGACCACAACCATGTCCCTTGGACATCAGTGTGCATAAATTGTACATGGTTTGTTCCATTTGAGTAAGATCCTACCCCTTCACACTCTGCGATACAACAAGGATGCTGATTACTAAGACAAGACCTCTTTTCTTGGCCTATTACTGTGCATGACTACATTTGCCCATGTGCCTGTGCACTGGATAAAAACACTGCTCCACCTCCCCTTGCTAACTCCCCAGCACCTTTTCCTTACAGCAGGGAGCACCCACTGGTTTAAGATCCTTTTATTTGGACAGTCAAGGTTCATGACATTAATTGAATACGATCATGTCCTTTGACATCAATGTATATAATTGCACATGGTTCATCCATTTGCATAAGATCCTACCCCCTCACACACTTAGTGTGATACAGCAAGGGTAGTGACCACGGGGCCTCTTTTCTTGGCCTGTTGCTGTGCATAACTGCATTTGTCCATGCTCCTGTGCACTGGATAAGGACACCAAACCATCTTCCCTGCCCCCTCTACCCTAGTTCCTTTGCTTTACAGCAGGCAGTGCCCACTATGTTAAGATTCTTTTATTTCGATAGTCAAGGTACATGACTTTAATTGACCACAACCATGTCCCTTGGACATCAGTGTGTATAATTGCACATGCTTCCTCCCATTTGAATAAGATCCAACCCCTTCACAGATTTTGTGGGATATAAGAAGGGTGCTGACGACTCAGGCATCTTTTCTTGGTCTGTTATGGTGCATAACTGCATTTGTCCATGTTCCTGTGCACTGGATAAGGACACAGCCCAGTCCTCTCTGCCCCTTCACCTTCGTAGCGCTTTGTGTTTGAGCAGGGAGCTCCCACTACTTTAAGATCCTTTTATTTGGACAGTCTAGGTACTTTAATTGACCACAACCATGTCCCTTGGACATCAGTGTGCATAAATTGTACATGGTTTGTTCCATTTGAGTAAGATCCTACCCCTTCACACTCTGCGATACAACAAGGATGCTGATTACTAAGACAAGACCTCTTTTCTTGGCCTATTACTGTGCATGACTACATTTGCCCATGTGCCTGTGCACTGGATAAAAACACTGCTCCACCTCCCCTTGCTAACTCCCCAGCACCTTTTCCTTACAGCAGGGAGCACCCACTGGTTTAAGATCCTTTTATTTGGACAGTCAAGGTTCATGACATTAATTGAATACGATCATGTCCTTTGACATCAATGTATATAATTGCACATGGTTCATCCATTTGCATAAGATCCTACCCCCTCACACACTTAGTGTGATACAGCAAGGGTAGTGACCACGGGGCCTCTTTTCTTGGCCTGTTGCTGTGCATAACTGCATTTGTCCATGCTCCTGTGCACTGGATAAGGACACCAAACCATCTTCCCTGCCCCCTCTACCCTAGTTCCTTTGCTTTACAGCAGGCAGTGCCCACTATGTTAAGATTCTTTTATTTCGATAGTCAAGGTACATGACTTTAATTGACCACAACCATGTCCCTTGGACGTCAGTGTGTATAATCGCACATGCTTCCTCCCATTTGAATAAGATCCAACCCCTTCACAGATTTTGTGGGATATAAGAAGGGTGCTGACGACTCAGGCGTCTTTTCTTGGTCTGTTATGGTGCATAACTGCATTTGTCCATGTTCCTGTGCACTGGATAAGGACACAGCCCAGTCCTCTCTGCCCCTTCACCTTCGTAGCGCTTTGTGTTTGAGCAGGGAGCTCCCACTACTTTAAGATCCTTTTATTTGGACAGTCTAGGTACTTTAATTGACCACAACCATGTCCCTTGGACATCAGTGTGCATAAATTGTACATGGTTTGTTCCATTTGAGTAAGATCCTACCCCTTCACACTCTGCGATACAACAAGGATGCTAATTACTAAGACAAGACCTCTTTTCTTGGCCTATTACTGTGCATGACTACATTTGCCCATGTGCCTGTGCACTGGATAAAAACACTGCTCCACCTCCCCTTGCTAACTCCCCAGCACCTTTTCCTTACAGCAGGGAGCACCCACTGGTTTAAGATCCTTTTATTTGGACAGTCAAGGTTCATGACATTAATTGAATACGATCATGTCCTTTGACATCAATGTATATAATTGCACATGGTTCATCCATTTGCATAAGATCCTACCCCCTCACACACTTAGTGTGATACAGCAAGGGTAGTGACCACGGGGCCTCTTTTCTTGGCCTGTTGCTGTGCATAACTGCATTTGTCCATGCTCCTGTGCACTGGATAAGGACACCAAACCATCTTCCCTGCCCCCTCTACCCTAGTTCCTTTGCTTTACAGCAGGCAGTGCCCACTATGTTAAGATTCTTTTATTTCGATAGTCAAGGTACATGACTTTAATTGACCACAACCATGTCCCTTGGACGTCAGTGTGTATAATTGCACATGCTTCCTCCCATTTGAATAAGATCCAACCCCTTCACAGATTTTGTGGGATATAAGAAGGGTGCTGACGACTCAGGCGTCTTTTCTTGGTCTGTTATGGTGCATAATTGCATTTGTCCATGTTCTGTGCACTGGATAAGGACACAGCCCAGTCCTCTCTGCCCCTTCACCTTCATAGCGCTTTGTGTTTGAGCAGGGAGCTCCCACTACTTTAAGATCCTTTTATTTGGACAGTCTAGGTACTTTAATTGACCACAACCATGTCCCTTGGACATCAGTGTGCATAAATTGTACATGGTTCCTCCCATTTCAATCAGATCTTACCCCTTCACAAACTTTGTGGGATATAACAAGGGTGCTGACCACTAAGGCCTCTTTTCTTGGCCTGTTGCTGTGCATAACTGCATTTGTCCGTGTTCCTGTGCCCTAGATAAGAACACAGGCCTGTCCTCCCTGCCCACTCTCCCCCAGTGCCTTTGCTTACAGCAGGGAGCGCTCACTACTTTAAAATCCTTTTATTTCGACAGTCAAGGTACGTGACTTTAATTGACCACAGCCACGTCCTTTAAGCATTAATATGTATAATTGCCTCTTTTTCATTCTATTTAAATAAGGTCTTACCCCCTCACACCCATTTTACAATATAGCAGGGGTGATGATGACTAAGATCTCTCTTGGCTAGTTAATGTGCATGATTGTATTTGTGACGGTTATTGTGCAGTAGACAAAGATGTCCCCATCAAACTCTCCTTGCCTTCCAGTAAGTGGTGTCCACTGCTGGAGACCCTTGCATTTGATATGTAATATGCATAATTCCAACTGTTTGGTCTTCATTATTAGCCTGAGGTCATTCCTTCTTACATTTCCTTTGCGTTATAACAGGGCTTACTGCTCAACAAAGGCCCTCCTTTTTGGACTGTTAGTGTATGTAGTTACTTTTGCCCCTGTTCTGTGCACTACTTGAGGGCCCTACCTGCTTCCTTAGCATTTTTAGCAGGTAGTTCCCACTATTCAAGATCCCTACATCTGAAAAGGTCACATACACAATTTTCTACAAGCATGTCTTACACCAGAAGCCCTGCACCCTCTTTGCTTTAGAGCAGGGAGTGCTGTTCACCTAATACCCCTTTGGACTTTAATGTGCATAATTGCAATTGTCCATCTATTTAGTTTGGCTAGGATTCTGTCCCCTCAACTCTTTTGCATTAAGATATGTTAGCCATACATGTTCCCTTCTCTTGGGAATATAAATATGAATAATTATATTTGTCTGTGGACTTGTGCAGCTAAAAAAAGACCCTATGCTCCTACCATTACCTTTGGATTGCTGCTGAAGGGTACTAGTTATTCAGGTCCTCAGCTCTTGCACAGTTAATATGCACCAATAACAACTGTGGCGAATACTGATCACTATAATCCTTGTACCCTCTTTGCATAGATGCCTTTGGAGTACTTAAGGCTCCTTTTCTTAGACTGCTAATGTGAATATTTGCAGTTATCCATGTCCCCTTTTGTTAAACTAAGATAGCGTCTCCTCACATCCCCTTTACATTACTGCAGAAGCTTCTGACCACCCAAAACCTTCTGGACTGTTAATGGGTACAGTGGCAATTATCAATATTTTTCTCTCCCCAGCCCTGTTATGCAAGCACCCCACCGCCAATTTCCAATGCCATAATAAAGTGTAAACATTGCAAAAGGCTATGATCTTATCCAACAAATCCATATAGGGACTCACACTCTCCTTTTGCCTTGCTCCAATGTATAAAGTTCCAAGTATTCATGGTCTCAACCTTTATAAAAGGTCTTTTCCCCCGCCCCTTGCCTGCCCTTGGACCTTTCTTATGAACTATTATTAATGCTCACAATTTCAGGTATCCATGTATCTAGCCAATAGATAATGTCGTGCTCTCCCCTTTCCCTGCCCTTTTTGCACTGTTGGGGAATGTTGACTGGCAAGGTCCTTTCTCTGGGACTTTTAAAAGTTTAACAATCCCGGAGGTCACTGGTTTACCAACTTTGTATTGCTGTAATGCATCAGTTGTACTTCCCTTGGTCCTTCCCATGCACCCTTCCACTTCCTTCTTTGAGTTGCTTTTGAGTAGTGCTGACTTCTCAAAGTCCCTTCTTTTGTATTATCAATGAGCACAATACCAATTGTCCCATTTTTCAGCCCATCGATACTAGATCCCCCTACCATTTTGGTTGTATGTGCAGTGTTGACTACCAAAAGCAGGACTGGATTAGGTGGCTGGGCCTTCACTTTTTTTTCTGCATTGTTAGTGATTCAAGTTACTGTCAATTCTGGGGCAGGAACCATTCTTGCCCAGCTGTTACTACTCTACAGTGCAAAATACCAAGGAGCTGGATTGCCATCCTTTATTTTGGGTTTTCAATATATAGTATCGCTGAAAAGAGTCTCCCAGGAAGGAGATTAGCCCTTTCCTTGCATTCTTCCTTCCAAAGGAGATTGTCTGACCAAGAATCTGTCCTCCCCTTTTTTTCTGTATATTGGTATTGTGCAGTGCCAATTGCCAGGATACAACTGGAAAAATTGGTGTTAATTTTTTACTTTTTAAGGAAGACATCAGGATTGCAAGAAGGAATTGATAACCTGGTCATTAATATTTCGAAGTCAAAAATTCCATTTATAGCACATACCGATAAACAGTGTCTCTTATTTTACTGAGGGTGGTGAGTCTGTGGACAGACCACTGTGACTCTTGCTATATTAGTATTATCAAAGGAGTTCTGGAGTGGAACTCTCTAAGACCAGTGTCCTTGTTTGGGCTGTACCACCATTCACTTTCAGAAAAACCATCTGAACTTTCTAATCCTTACATTTCTTCACCTGGAGCAGTAGCCCATACTTATTTCAAGGGGATTCCTGTAAAAGGTTTACATGAGAGAACATATGCTGAGGTGCTTTTGAAAACCATAGACCACCCTGTTTGATTATTAGGCACCTTCTTATAGTTCTGGAGATAATTTGAAGTAGCCTGAAGCACTACACCGAAGTGAAGCGCTATCTTAGGAATGATGGGACCTGTTTCCCTATTTTATAAGAAAAATAAGCCAAGATCTAATCATTCTTCTGGATATAAATGTCAACAGTGAGATAGCTTTGTAGTAAAAATGACTAGTGTCCCAACCTCTAGTGTACAGGGTGCTTTGTGGCAGAGGAGTATTTAGTATGGAACTGCTGAAGCAAATAACTAGTCATCACAACAGCGATTACCCTGTAATCACTGAAAAAGGATACTGTTCTTATGAGAAGGATGTCAAAAGATCGGCTCAGCTCAGGGTGCAGTTTGCACTACTAGCTCCTTGGACAGCTGTAAGAAGAGTCTCTGGCTCTTTAGAATACTGTAAGTACCACTTTGCAGATATTAAGTAATCTTTTTCCCTGTTCTATTTTCTATCTTTTAGATGCCGCCCATAGAAAACTCAGTAGGTCCAGAAAGTCTCTTAGTTTCTTTCCTTGTTCCCACTTCATCTACAATATATATGTCTGCCTATCTATGCATCCATATATATCACCATGTAAATTAACCAGCAGAATTTACCCAGCCCTATGCTAGGTTACACAGAGGTGAGGGACAGAAATGGTATAGTCCTATATAATCCCATCATTAAGATGGTTATCTTGTTGAGCTAATATAAATAAGCACACTTGAAATAAGTTGATGATAATCAAGGCTATCTTGCATGAATTACAAATTACAGAGTTTTCTTTTTTAAAGGAGCCCATTGAAGTTTGAATTTGATAGCATAAGCTTCAAGATGGTTTACTTTTTCTCTGTGGGCCAGGATATGATTAATATTTCAGCCATCTGGGTAATCCAGTTGGTTTATTTTAATGTCTTTTTTTTTTTTTTTTTTTTTTTACCTGTGTTGGAGACATGAAAAGAAATTAAACAGGGACTAGCTATTGCATTTGGCTGTATATACTAAGTCTGGCAAATGGTGATTATTAAGTCTCATTGTAACTTTAACTTTTAAAGATAAAGGGATTGGGGGTATAAGTCTGATACTTTGGCTCTTTGCTCCATTTTATTCTATTTCTGCCTAAGAACAGATGACCATGGCTAATCCAGAGCAGAGTAGAGAGACCTTCTTAGTTTGGGATATTTGTGGAACCTTTTTGGCAGGAGAGCAGTGAAGAAGTGTAATAATTTTACAAGAAAACCTTGACCTTGCCTACTTTATGCTCTAGTTTACATACCTTCTTCCCTTTCCCTTTTTCAACAGTGTCTTGGTAAGCAAGAAGAAGCTTAGCCTCTCTGATGTAAAACAAACACAGAGGCCCAGTCAAGGAAATTCCTTAACATAAAACTTGAAACATTTCTTGTACATGCACATGCATCCTAGCAGGAACAAAAAGAACCATTTTAATTTATATCCATAGCTCCTCACAGCATACTTTTTCCCCAAGGCCTAAAGATATTATTTGTCTGACTGACTGGGGTAACACATATAATAGTTCTGAGCCTTCTTGGAAACATGGTCTGTGACTTGTTTCTTAAACTCAGGTATGCTTCTGGATGAAACAGCTTTCATAGGAACAACATTTTCTGGGATCCTGAAGCAAATGGGTTTTGAGGAACCCTGACTTAAGAAAGTTATTTGAAATGTAAACATGTTTTCCACCTTCAAGTTATCTTTGTCAAAGACCCATTTTATATAATGTAGAATTTGGGGATCCATAAGAATATGTACACAAATCTCCAGGGTTCTTATCACCTCGATTTGAGAAACACTGGTCTATGCCTATGAAATCTTTTATTGCTAATGGTTAAGTTGCCATTCAGTATCAGTACGTAGCTATAACTATTGCCGGATTTTGTTTTAAAGGGATGAATTCACAGCCAGTTCTGTACTCCACTCAAGGAAGAATGGATCAATTTTAGGTGGATGGAAGCCTACACTAGATGGCATCCAAAGGTGAATCTTGGTGTTTTATTTGTTTCATTGCTTGAAATTATCTCTACTCTTAAGAAAAATCTCTAGCTGTTGTGCAAAGGATGCTCTGGAAATGTGGGCATCAAAATTGAGATAATCCTTGTGTTGACGTATATTTATTGTGCCAGGCACTGGAAGAATAGCAAAAGCAAAGACATGATTCCTTTCAAGGAATTTGCTGTTTCATGGAGGACACAGAAATGAACAAATCATTACGTTGGGTATAAAATGCTTGGAAGTTACGTGGAGCATAAAAGAAGAGTGGAAAAAGTATCGAACATAATTTTAATATGTTAGGTGTTAGACTGAGATAGTGTTTTTGAAGAAAATCTGAGCAACGAGTTTGACAGTACTGAGCTGTTTTATCAAACTTTCCCTTTTTCCCCCCAATATTTTATTATGGACAATTTCAGAAAAGTTGAAAGGATTGTACAACTAACACCCGTAAACCCACGACTTAGATTCTACAGTTAATATTTTGCTATATTTGATTAAACTTTTTCTTTAAAAGGAAAAAAGAGGGAGAGAGAGCAAGACTGGTGATACAACATGAAGAATGTGACCAATGTCATTGAACTGCACATGCAGAAATTGTTGGATGGGTGTATGATCTGCTGTGTATATTTTCACCAAAACTAAAATAAATACTTAAAAAAGGGAAAAAAATTCTTATAGTCCCAATAAGTTTATGGAAATAATTTTTAAGCTAAAGTGAATGAACAGAATACCCATAGGAGTAAAATATTTTTGCTTAGATCTCTAGTTAAACTGTAAAACATAGCAAATTTACAAAATAGTAGCAAATAGCTCCTAAAATGTGACTATGGTACCTACTAGTTTGATATTGCTTCTTTTCAGTATGGCATATCACATGCTGTTCATGTACTTAAGCAAATTTGGCACAAAACACATTTATATATTATTTGCCTCTGTTCTTTTCTATAAGCTCCAGGCAATAAAACTAGTACCATATGCCACCAATCTGTCAATGCAGTCATCCATTGTGAGATAGCCCTGTGGCTAATGTAGACTATCATTACAGTAAAATGAAAATATGATAATATTTTTGTGGAAGGCTTCCATATCTCTTAGAATCCTTGCCTAGACCCCAGAATTAAAAGATCTCTGATTGACAAAAGACTTGGGTTTAAGTGCCACTCTGCCATCTACTGATTGCAAAACTTTGGGAGAGTTGCATCTTCTGAGATGCCAGTTTATCTGGAGAGTGAAAATGTTGGATTACATGATCATTTAATGTTCCTTCTAGCTTTGATGATTCTGTGACTTGCTTAGTGCTCGAGTATTCTAACCAGCTGGCTGCCTATACCATTTGGTTATTATGTCCAAAGTACCTTGACGTTTTGTTGGGCCATGAGATGACAGATCAGGAATCTCAAAATTCTTATCAATGAATATTGAACTCTAGTAAAATTTGGTTCTATACCAGCTTCCAAATGTAACCACTTTCCCTGGCTTTAAATTCCCTTTAAAGGAAAGGGAATGTTTCTTGAGTATTTCATCACTGGAATAACAAAACTAGAGGACTTTAATGCTAAAGCAGTCATACTCAGCCATTATGGTTCAGAAGATTTGGAGAGGCTGGAATGGTTATTTCTTTTTTTTTTTTTTTTAATAATTTTTATTGAGCTTTAAGTGAATGTTTACAAATCAAGTCAGTCTGTCACATATAAGCTTATATACACCTTACTCCATACTCCCACTTACTCTCCCCCTAATGAGTCAGCCCTTCCAGTCTCTCCTTTCGTGACAATTTTGCCGGTTTCTAACCCTCTCTATCCTCCTATCTCCCCTCCAGACAAGAGATGCCAACACAGTCTCAAGTGTCCACCTGATACAAGTAGCTCACTCTTCATCAGCATCTCTCTCCAACCCATTGTCCAGTCCCTTCCATGTCTGATGAGCTGTCTTCGGGAATGGTTCCTGTCCTGGGCCAACAGAAGGTTTGGGGACCATGACCACCAGGATTCCTCTAGTCTCAGTCAGATGGAATGGTTATTTCTTTCTAGGTACTCTAACCTTGGCAGCGTATAAAAGAATTTGAGCTTGGATCCATTTACTTAAAAATTCTTTGGATAACTTTTCTTGGAAACATGGGGTGTCCACTTACCCTCATTAATGGAGTTTCAGGAAGGAGCAGAGTCAAATATATATCAAATATAATCCGAGCTCCTATCCTATAGTAAAGTGAGCTAGCTAATTAGTAAAAACAGTCGAAGCTGTTATACTTCCAGACAGTAGTAGGAGGAACTTCTCTGCCACCTTGTGCTTGAAGTATTTTCAACAACAGGATAACCTTTAGACCATAAATTTAGTCAGTCCTTAAGGAGGGCATTGGCTTGACCCATATTTTCATATAATTCTTTTTCTTCACTTGCCTAATCCTTATGCAATATTGCTAATGCTTGCAATTACAGGCCCTTGTGGAGACCAAATAAGCTAAAAAGTAGAGACAGGAGACACCTATATCTAATGCTTTAAGACGATGCATCCTAGTTTTATTGTTATTGTTGAGATTTTCTCAACAGTTTTGGTATCCTACTGGTGCCTTCTTCTGAACCCTGTTTTCCTCCTCAAGGATGATCCTACCACGTAAGACCTGAGGACTGCAAGCTGCTCTAAGAAGAAATCCAGCAGATCATTCCTTTTGAGAATCTGGACACACTCCAACTAATCCAAAAAGTTGATTTGCAGGCCACTGGAGAAAAAGGTAGTTTGGGGAGCTCATTGTTGTGGGATTTCCGTGTTTGGCTTTAAGGGCTCTACCTTTCTGCATTGCTTCTTTTTAAAGCAGAATATGACACAGTTTTTGTCAATTGTTATATAATTTCTTTGATGTACATACACATACATACTATTAACTTTCTACACTGAATTTTGCATATTATTTCCTTTAACCCTCAGAGGTAGGCTCCAGTAGATCAGTAAATCCAGGCATAATTTATCCCCATTTCATAAATGAAAAAAAAAATTTTTTTTTTTTTTAAGCGAAGAGAGATGCAAAACAAGAAATTACTGCCTGTCGCATCACATAGTTAGTGGAAGGAATAGAATGAGCCTGTTCCTTCTGATTAACAGGCTTTTTTTTTTTTTTTTGTAACTTTTATTGAGCTTCAAGTGAACGTTTACAAATCAAGTCAAACTGTCACATATAAGTTTATATGCACCTTACTCCGTACTCCCACTTGCTCTCCCCCTAATGAGTCAGCCCTTCCAGTTTCTCCTTTCGTGACAATTTGGCCAGCTTCCAACTCTCTCTATCCTCCCATTCCCCCTCCAGACAGGAGATCCCCACACAGTCTCAAGTGTCCACCTGATACAAATAGCTCACTCTTCATCAGCATCTCTCTCCTACCCACTGTCCAGTCCCTTTCATGTCTCATGAGTTGTCTTTGGGAATGGTTCCTGTCCTGGGCCAACAGAAGGTTTGGGGACCATGTCCTCCGGGATTCCTCTAGTCTCAGTCAGACCATTAAGTATGGTACTGACAATATTTTTAATTTTGTTGAGGATTTTTGCATCTATGTTCATGAGGGATATAGGTCTGTAATTTTCTTTTTTTGTGATGTCTTTACCTGGTTTTGGTATCAGGGAGATGGTGGCTTCATAGAATGAGTTAGGTAGTATTCCGTCATTTTCTATGCTTTGAAATACCTTTAGTAGTAGTGGTGTTAACTCTTCTCTGAAAGTTTGGTAGAACTCTGCAGTAAAACCATCCGGGCCAGGGCTTTTTTTTTGTTGGGAGTTTTTTGATTACCGTTTCAATCTCTTTTTTTGTTATGGGTCTATTTAGTTGTTCTACTTCTGATTGTGTTAGTTTAAGTAGGCAGTGTTTTTCCCGGAATTCATCTGTTTCTTCTAGGTTTGCAAATTTGTTAGAATACAATTTTTCGTAATAATCTGATATGATTCTTTTAATTTCAGTTGGGTCTGTTGTGATGTGGCCCATCTCGTTTCTTATTTGGGTTATTTGTTTCCTGTATTTCTTTAGTCAGTCTGGCCAATGGTTTATCAATTTTGTTAATTTTTTCAAAGAACCAGCTTTTGGCGCTGTTAATTCTTTCAATTGTTTTTCTGTTCTCTAATTCATTTTTTTTTTAATTCATTTAGTTCAGCTGTAATTTTTATTATTTGTTTTCTTCTGGGGCCTGATGGATTCTTTTGTTGCTCACTTTCTATTTTTTCAAGTTATAGGGACAGTTCTCTGATTTTGGCTCTTTTTTCTTTTTGTATGTGTGTATTTATTGGCCTCTGAGCACTGCTTTTGCTGTGTCCCAGAGGTTTTGATAGGAAGTATTTTCATTCTCGTTGCATTCTATGAATTTCCTTATTCCCTCCTTGATGTCTTCTATAATGCACTCTTTTTTCAGGAGGGTATTGTTCAGTTTCCAAGTATTTGATTTCTTTTCCCTAATTTTTCTGTTATTGATTTCCACTTTTATGGCCTTGTGGTCTGAGAAGATGCTTTGTAATATTTCAATGTTTTGGATTCTGCAAAGGTTTGTTTTATGACCTAATATGTGGTCTATTCTAGAGAATGTACCATGTGTGCTAGAAAAAAAAAGTATACTTTGCAGCAGTTGGGTGGAGAGTTCTGTATAAGTCAATGAGGTCAAGTTGGTTGATTGTTGTAATTAGGTCTTCCGTGTCTCTATTGAGCTTCTTAACTGGATGTCCTGTCCTTCTCCGAAAGTGGTGTGTTGAAGTCTCCTACTATAATTGTGGAGGTGTCTATCTCACTTTTCAGTTCTGTTAAAATTTGATTTATGGATCTTGCAGCCCTGTCATTGGGTGCATAAATATTTAATATGGTTATATCTTCCTGGTCAATTGTCCCTTTTATCATTATGTAGTGTCCTTCTTTATCCTTTGTGGTGGATTTAAGTTTAAAGTCTATTTTGTCAGAAATTAATATTGCTACTCCTCTTCTTTTTTGCTTATTGTTTGCTTGATATATTTTTTCCATCCTTTGAGTTTTAGTTTGTTTGTGTCTCTAAGTCTAAGGTGTGTCTCTTGTAGGCAGCATATAGACGGATCGTGTTTCTTTATCCAGTCTGAGACTGTCTCTTTATTGGTGCATTTAGTCCATTTACATTCAGCGTAATTATAGATAAATAAGTGTTTAGTGTTGTCATTTTGATGCCTTTTTATGTGTGTTGTTGACCATTTCATTTTTCCACTTACTTTTTTGTGCTGAGACGTTTTTCTTTGTAAATTATGCGATTCTCATTTTCGTAGTGTTTGACTTTATGTTTGTTGAGTTGTTACGTTTTTCTTGGTTTTTATATTGAGTTATGGAGTTGTTATACCTCTTTGTGGTTACCTTAATATTTACCCCTATTTTTCTAAGTAAAAACCTAACTTGTATTGTCCTATATAGCCTTGTATCCCTCTCCATATTGATTAACAGGCTTTTAAATTATTCCCACCTTCCTTTGGCAAGAGTGGTAGTACTAAGCTCTGAGGATTTGTTGTACTTGCAAGTGATGAACTTGGATATTTAGCTGAGGACATTTCTAAGCAAGATCCTAAAGGGGCCATGTGGTTTCTTCTTGTCATTTTTAGAAGATATGAGAGGGAAGATGATTGACTTAAAAATAAACTGTGCAGATCCTTGAACATGGCACTATAGACACGAGCACCACACCATCCCCCCACAGCAAAGAACCAAAAAACTAAGTAAAGCAGAGACAGACAACAATCCTGGAACCCTAAGCATCAAATGAAGAGAGAAATAATTCAACCAAGCACCGAATGGAATAAGAACCTGACAGAGAACAGAGAGCTAGGGGAGATATGGAGCGGAAGTCACCTATCAGCTAATGCACCATGGATTCACCATCTTGGATTCCTGTTGGAAACTGGCATACAGGGAGTATGGGAAAGCAGCTTCATGCAGCCCCCAGCAGGAGACAGAGCACCTGCTGGACATGCCCTGCTGTGCCATTGCTAAGTGACTGGCCATGCCCATTGGAAAAGGTGGTGAGAAAAGGTGGTGAGAAGTAACATGCCCACATACAAGCAAACGACAAAGAACACAGTGCACCTGCTCAGGCCTAACCAAATAAAACAAAAAAGCAGGACAAACAAATCTAGAATTAATAAATGAAGAAAATAACTACTGACCGTCCAGAAGACAGCAGACAATATAAAAAAATATTTAATAAAAAACAAGACAGGATGGTTCCAGTAGGTGTCCAAAATAAAACACCAGATGACATTCCAGTAGAAAAAAAGGCACTGGAACTACCCAATAATAATAATAATAATAAAAACCCAATAGGGAATACAAATCTCTCATACTCAGAGCTATCCAAGAGTTGAAGGAAAAAGGAGACAAAAATGATGAAAAAAAAATAGACAAAGTCATGGAAAAAAAACTGACGAAACAGTGGAAGAATTCAGGAAAATAATACAGGAACAAAATGCCAAAATAAATTCACAACTAGAAATCATACAAAAACAGCAATTAGAAATCCAAAAGATAAATCAGAGAAAACAATGAAGAAAAATGTAGAAACCCTGAGAATGATGTGGGATACAACAAAAAGCAAAAAATTTACAAGTGACCAAGTTGCAGAAACAGGGGAAGAAAATGGACAACACAGAGGAGATCATTGAAGAATTGCTGACAGAAAACTTACCTAATATCGTGAAAGATGCAAAAAGCTGACCCTTCAAGAAGCTCAGCAAACCCTGTATAGGATAGGCCCCAAAAGAAAATCACCAAGGCATATCGTAATCACACTCACTAAAACCAAAGACAACGAATCCTGAGAGCAGCTCGAGAAAAACAAAGAATCTTGAGAGCAGTTCTAAAAACAAAGACTCCTGAGAGCGGCTTGAGAAAAACAAAAAGTCACATACAGAGGGGAAACAATAAGCCTAAGCTCTGATTACTTGACAGAAACCATGCAGACAAGAAGGCAATGGGGTGACATATATAAAACCTTGAAAGAAAAAATTGCCAACCAAGAATAATATATCTTGCAAAACTGTTCAAATATGATGGTGAAATTAGGACATTTCCAAATAAACAGAAGTTAAGGGAATATGTAAAAATCAAGCCAAACTTACAAGAATTATTAAACAAAGCCCGTCAGTTTTAGAACACCAGACAACACCACTTTCAAGTTCACAGATGAAGAGGAATTTTGCCCCAGGCGGAATACACCTAAAGTCTCACCCATATTTGATTTAATGATTCAGAAGATGAGATTTTGGACTTGGAGTTGATTTAAGATTTGTGGGATGATGTGGTGGAGTGAATGTGTTTTGCATGTGGCAAGGACATGAATTTTTGGGGGCCAAAGGATGGGATGTTATGGATTGAATCGTGTTCCCCAAAATGTGTGTTGTAAATCCTAATCTCTCTACCTGTGGTTATAATTGCATTTAGGAATTGGTTGTCTTTATCATGTTAATAAGACAGGATTCCTGTGGGGTGTTCTTGAGTCAATCTATTTTGTGATATAAAAGAGATTAAACAGGCAAGCAATAGAAATAGAGATGAAGGAAGAGAGAGGGATGCCAAGCCACATGAAGACTGCCCAGGAGCAGAAGCGTAGAAAAGATAAGGACCTTCCTCCAGGGCCAACAGGCAGAGAAAGCCTTCCCCTGTAGCCAGCATACTGAATTTGAACCTCTAGCCTCCTAAACTGTGAGAAAATAAATTTCTGTTTGCTCAGGCCACCCACTTGTGGTATTTCTGTTATAACAGCACTAGACAGTCTTCATCAGTAAGTGCTTCAAAAGTCCTCTTCACTTTCAACAAGCAAAGCTCTGTCATCTGCATAATGCAGGTTGTTAATGAGGCTTCCTCCAATCATGATGCCACATTCTTCTTCATATAGTCCAGGTTCTCGGATTATTTGCCCAACATATAGATTGCATAAGTATGGTGAAAGCATGCAATTCCGATGCATACCTTTTCTGATTTTAAGCCACTCAGTATCCTCTCGTCCTGTTTGAATGACCACCTCTTCATCTATATACAGCTTCCGCATGAGCTCAAGCAAATATTCTGGAATTCCCATCTTTGTAATATTATCCATAATTTGTTATGATCCACGCGGTTAAATGCCGTTGCGTAGTCAGTAAAACACAGGTAAATATCGTTCTGATATTCTGCTTTTAGCCAAGATCCATCTGACATCAGCAATGATACCCTAGTTCCATGTGCTCTTCTGATGCTGGCTTGAATTTCTGGCAGTTCCCTGTTGATGGACTGCTGCAACTTTTTTTGAATCACCTTCAGAAAAATTTTATTGGTGTGTTAATTACCCTTGGTTAATTCATGGTGAATTCCACCACTTGTTGCCCATTGAGGCATATTTTTCCAGTTCACGACATTTCAGTAATATACTTTTCTTTTTTCTCTTCTCCAGGTCTTCCATAAAATAATAGGCTTGTTGTCTTACAGTGTTAGTGACCCATTCCCTTTGAAGATCCTTAGGTGGAGATGGGGCATGAGGATCTTCCAGGGGAAATGCTCACTAACTCTGGTCAACAACTCTATGCCAAGAAATTGTACCAAAATACTTCCCTGCACCCAGATAGGAGGATGGAATCTCAAAAGACAACCACCATATATCAAGTGGGTAAGCTCTGTAGTCTTATTTTTTATCTTGCTTTCAGGTGTATGTTGCACTTAGCTTTCTATTGACATTTGTATTCTGCATTATTCTGTGTCTGCAGTGGCAAAAATAGCTTCTTAACTAACTTGGGAAGCATCTGGGTATGAGATTGGCAAAAGTTATGGTGTGAAGAGGGGAGCAGATTGCATGAGTACAGTTGTATAGGGTAGGACTATTGTAAGTGATAGAGTCCTACGTATAAATTGTCCTTCCTTTTTGGAGAACATGAGCAATATATGCCACGTTGGTGACCTAGATCATGGGCAAATCATCATACCATTCTATCTGGTCCCCAAACTCTACCTTGAGGCTTAGCAAGAGAACTTTGCCAATCATTTACATACTTCAGGATGCCCTAAGATATCAGTGGGATGAAGCACACAACAAACTGTTTGAGAAGATAAAAATAAGTTGTATCTTTTTAATGTTGGGCTCGTTGATGGAAGCCTTCATACTCTAGTTTAGTGATGGGCCAGGCTGATTAAGAGAATAAGGGTTGGGAGATGGAGGTGACCATTCAGTATGATAAGTCCTGATCATACAGGCATTGTCTACCGTTCTTTATAAAGAGTGGATGCCCTAGAAATTACATAAGATTTTTCACCATGTAGAAATTCTTGAAATGTAATTGCTGCTAGTTGACTAGAAAGATTCATGGATTTGAAAATAGATAAAGTTAAAAGAACTTGTTAGAAAGCCTAGAAATAGAAAGCTAAGGTGAGAGTTATCTAGGAGGATCTCTCTTTATTCAAAATTTTTAAGTGAGTTCTGCTAGGGCAGCCAGTACTCTATGTGAATTCTCTTACTTTGAGAACTTCTGCCTACCAGAGTGACTCACTTTTATCTCAGAAAGCTATTAATAGTTTTGAAAATGCTGCCTTCTGTGGCTATCCTTGTCGCTATTGGTATCCTTGCCTCTAGACAAACAAGAGCCAAAGTGTCATGGCCCATAACCAGGGGTCTTAAATAACGCTAACTTGAGATAGTCCTGTTCTTAGACCCTACTCTCTTTACCTTAATATCTACTGTTGGTTTTTGTGGTCTCATTTATTAATCATTTAAAGGGACTCATTCCTAGCTGATTGACATTGTAAACAGGATTCTAGTCTTTAACTACAGGAGTGAGGCTATGATTAATGTTGATATTTTCAGTGACCTTACCAAGTGATGTTGAGCGAGTCATTTTCCTATGTGCCATAGTTTCCTATTCTGTTGGATGAGGAAGTTGTATTAGTTTTATCTCTAAGGACCTCAAAGCTTCAAATTTGTTTCTAAGTTCTGTGGAGACAGTTCCCATGTCCCATTAATTTGAATCCTATGTAACTCTAGCACAGTACTCAGTTAATACTTCTTTACGGCATTTACAGTTTTTCTCTCCTGCTTTTTTTTTGTAGCTCTTGGTCGTTTCGTCCATATCTGCCAAATCATTATCCTTCCCAAAAGCAGTGCATCCAGGGCTTCCACAGAATCAGGAGATTTGAAGACACCAAAGGAAGTCAGCCTTTTGCGTGAATATCAATATGCCAACCTCTTCAGCAGCTTAGAATAGCAGGATGAAGTTAGTTGGTGTTACAATCCTGTGAGGATCACTCCAGAACTATTGAGGTGTGGTGGTTTAACGTGAAGTGGTGTGAAATGTGAGATGGAAGGGGTTTCAATGAAGTAACTCAGAGACATTGCATATATTCTAGTTGTATCAGAGTACTTTAGCCTCTACTTGTCTGCTCTATACATTTACTCCATAAGTCCTTTGCACTCTTAGAGACCTAAACATATAGAAGCCTTAAACATAGTTTTTGGTTTCTACTAAAAGGGTTGGCCCTTTGTCACCTCCCCTTGTAAGAGATTCTAATTGCAGTTAGGATTTAATAGTGAAAGAAACCCAGACCCTGAAGCAACCATTATACACTTGAAGGGTGTGAAAACCAAGTCAGTTTTCTAAAGGGATGGGGAAAATTAAAGATATTTCAAGACCTTCATTTGCTGATGTGGCACGACTGAAAATGAGAAGAAACAGCTACAAGTATCCATTAATAACCAGAATGTGGAATGTATGAAGTATGCAATCTAGGAAAATTAGACCTCATCAGAAATGAAATGGAATGCATAAACATTGATATCCTAGGCATTAATGAGTTGAAATGGACTGGTATTGGCCATTTTGAATCAAATAATCATATGGGCTACTAGGAAGGACAACTTGAAGAGGAATGGCATTGCATTCATCGTCAAAAAGAATATTTCAAGATCTGACCTGAAGCACAATGCTGTCAGTGATGGAATAATATCCGTACGCCTACAAGGAAGACCAGTTAATACAACTGCTATTCAAATTTATGCACCAACCACTAAGGCCAAAGGTGAAGAAATTGGAAGATTTTTGCGAACTTCTGCAGTGTGAAATTGATAGAACTTGTAGTCAGGATGCATTGATAATTACTGGAGATTAGAATGTGAAAGTTGGAAACAAGAAGGATCAGTAGTTGGAAAATACGGCCTTGGTGATAGAAAAGATGCCGGAAATCAAATGGTAGAATTTTGCAAGACCAAAGAGTTCTTCATTGCAAATACCTTTTTTCACCAACATAAACAGTGACTATACAGGTGAACCTCTCCAGACAGAATCCACAGGAATGAAATCTACTACATCTGCGGGAAGAGGCAATGGAAAAGCTCAATATCATCAGTCAGAATAAGTCCAGAGGCTGACTGCAGAACAGGCCATCAATTGCTCTTATGCAAGTTCAAGCTGAAACCAAAGAAAATTAGAACAAGTCCATGAGACCCAAAGTATGACCTTGAGTATATCCCACCTGAATTTAGAGACTATCTCAAGAATAGATTTGAAGTGTTGAACACTAATGACTGAAGACCAGATGAATTGTGGAATTACATTAACGGCATCATACATGAAGAAAGCAAGAGGTCATTAAAAAGACAGGAAAGGAAGAAAAGACAAAAATGGATGTTAGAAGAGACTCTGAAACTTGCTCTTGAACGCCAAGTAGTTAAAGAAAAAGAAAGAAATGATGAAGTAAAAGAATTGAACAGAAGATTCCAAAGGGTGGTTTGAGAAGAGAAAGTAAAGTATTTTATAATGACATGTGCAAAGACCTGGAGATGGAAAACCAAAAGGGGAGAACACGATCTGCATTTCTCAAGCTGAAAGAACTGAAGAAAAAATTCAAGCCTCGAATTGCAACAGTGAAGGATTCTATGGGGGAAATACTAAATGACTCAGGAAACATCAAAAGAAGATGGGAGGAACACACAGAGTCACTATACCAAAAAGAATTGGCCAATGTTCAACCATTTCAGGAGGTAGCATATGATCAGGAACCGATGATACCGAAAGTTGAGGTCCAAGCTGCACTGACGGCATTGGTGAAAAGCAAGGCTCCAGGAATTGACGGAATACCAATTAAGATGTTTCAACAAAGGGATGCAGCGCTGGAAGTACTCACTTGTCTATTCCAAAAAATATGGAAGAAACCTCCTGGCCAACCAACTGGCAGAGATCTAAATTTATACCTATTCCTAAGAAAGGTCGTCCCACCGAATGCGGAAATTATCAATATCATTAATATCACATGCAAGAACTTTTGCTGAAAATCATTCAAAAGTGGCCGTGGCATTGTATCAGCAGGGAGCTGCCAGAAATTCAAGCTGGAATCAGGAGAGGTCACAGAACCAGGGATATTATTGCTGATATCAGATGGATCCTGGCTGAAAGCAGAGAATACCAGAAAGGTGTTTGCCTGTGTTTTATTGACTATGCAAAGGCATTCGACTGTGTGGATCGTAACAAATTATGGATAACATTGCGAAGAATTGGAATTCCAGAACACTTAGTTGTGCTCATGAAGAACCTGTACATAGATCAAGAGGCAGTTGTTTGAACAGAACAAGGGGATACTGCATGGTTTAAAGTCAGGAAAGGTGTGTGTCAGGGTTGTATCCTTTCACCATACCCATTCAGTCTGTATGCAGAGCCGATAATCCAAGAAGCTGGGCTATATGAAGAAGAATGGGGCATCAGGATTGGAGCAAGACTCATTAACAACCTGCGTTATGCAGATGACACCACCTTGCTTGCTGACAGTGAAGAGGACTTGAAGCACTTACTGATGAAGATCAAAGACCACAGTCTTCCGTATGGATTACCCCTCAACATAAAGAAAACAAAAATTCTCACAACTGGACCAATAAAAGAAACTCTGGTGGCATGGTGGTTAAGTGCTACGGCTGCTAACCAAAAGGTTGGCAGTTCAAATCCACCAGGCGCTCCATGGAAACCGTACGGGGCAGTTCTACTCTGTCCTGTAGGGTCGCTTTGAGTCAGAATCGACTCAACGGCAATGGGCAATGGGCTTATGGACCAATAAGTAACATCGTGATAAACGGGGAAAAGATTGAAGTTGTCAAGAATTTCATTTTACTTGGATCCACAAGCAACACCCGTGGAAGCGGCAGTGAAGAAATCAAAAGACGCATTGCATTGGGCAAATCTGCTGCAAAAAAACCTCTTTAAAGTGTTGAAAAACAAAGATGTCACCTTGAAGACTAGGGAGCAGCTGACCCAAGCCATGGTGTTTTCAATTGCCCCCCTTCCTATGTGTGTGAAAGCTGGACGATGAATAAAGAAGACCAAAGAAGAATTGATGCCTTTGAATTGTGGTGTTGGAGAAGAGTATTGAATATACCACGGGCTGCCAAAAGAACGAACAAATCTGTCTTGGAAGAAGTACAACCAGAATGCACCTTAGAAGCAAGGATGGCAAGACTGCATGTCACATACTTTGGACGTGTTGTCAGGAGGAATCCGCCCCTGGAGAAGGACATCATACTTGATAAAGTAGCGGATCAGCAAAACAGAGGAAGACCCCCAATTAGATTGATGGATTGACACAGTGGCTGCCACAATGGGCTTAAGCATAACAATGATTGTAAGGATGGCGCAGGACTAGGCAGTGTTTGGTTCTGTTGTACATAGGGTCGCCATGATTCAGAACCAACTCGATGGCACCTAACAACAACAACGAAGATACAGATGAGGGAAAAAGTGAAGCTATAAAATGAGAAGATTGACTAGATGCTATCTAAGGGCCCTTTATTATAATATTCACTGATCTGTGACATCTCATTTGGTTCTTATGGAAATCCTAGTGAAAGCATTTGTAGCCGAATGTTAGAGTCAGGCATTCTGTATAAATTCTGTCTGCTACTCATTAGTCTCTGATTAGACTTATCTTTTTTGTGAGGGTTAAATGAAGTCATGTATGTAAAGTGCTTAGTATAATGTCTGGCCCATGGTAAGTAAAAGGTAACACAAGAAGTTTCATAAATTCATTTGACACAGTGTAACAGTAACCACTAATACCATCTGGTGGCAGGCAGAGTTGGTATGTTTTGGTTTTATGTAAGAAATTTGTAAGGTTGAAGTTTATAAATAGATGAAATGTGTGTTGGTGGTTGCTGTTGTTATTGTTATTATTGGTAGTAATATAAATAGTACTGGTACTAGTAATGGACCTTTGGTGGCACAGGTGGCTAAGAGCCAGGCTGCTAACCAAAAGGCCGGCAGTTTGAATCTACCAGCAGCTCCCTGGAAACCCTATAGTCCAGTTTTACTCTGTCTTATAGGGTCACTATGAGTCAAAATTGACTCAACAGCAATGGGTTTGGTTTGGGGTTTGGTACTAATATTATGATTATTAATGGCACCTTTTGGTTTTCTTTTATTGTCTTTGCTTTGTGATGGCTTTTTGTGCCTCTGTTAGCGCCTCGCTTTATCTTGTCTCTTTGGCTTTTTTCCCTCTCTTGCTTATCTCTTTCACGCCTATGTGAGTATTTCTTTGCTTGTCTATTTCTTCCTCGAGTGTCTTTGCTTTTTCTTCTGTATGTTAAGTGTGTCTTAACTATTTCTCTTGCTACTTTCTTCCATGCATGCCTTTGTTTCATTTTCTCTTTTTGTTCCTAAGAGCTGTGTGGTTTGTGCTTTGTCTTAGATGTGCCTCTTGTGTTTTGTTGTGTTTTTCACTTTCTTGTTTCTTCTCTTTACTCTCCTTTATCTGGCCTTTTTTCACTTGTTTTGTGTCTGCTGAGTCACGTGCTGTGTTCTTTTTGCTCTTTTCCTGTTCTTCCTACCTCTCTTTTTCTCTCTGTGAATCCTGATTGTTTGTTACCCCCTCTGTTGTTTGACTTCTTGTTTTTGATTCTAGCCATCCTTCTGCTGTTTCTACTCTATACCTATCATTTCTCTTTTCCACATTTCCTCTCTGCCTCTCTTGGGCCATTTTCTCTCTGTTTTCCTTCTCTGTGTGTCTTAGTGTTTCTTTGCTCTTTGTCATTTTTCCATTTCAGCATTCGTCTCCCTGTTCTCTTGTGTTGTATTTCTCTGCTTTTTTCCCTTCCTGCTGTCTTCTCAGTATTTCAGCCTCTTCATGTGAGTCTATATGTCCTCTTCTTCGATTTCATGTAATCCTCTCTCAGATATTTCTTTGTGCCTGTGCATCTGTATGTGCATGTGACAGAGGGGCTTCCTAGCTCCTTTCCACTAGGTGCAGAGTGTCAGCTATCAAAATGCTTTGCAGAGCTGTTCCTTATGCCACGCTACCCTGTGAGATGATCCAGGACGAAAAGAAGGCCCAAGGCCCTAAACTGAAGTAAAACCCAAGACTGAAGGAGAACAAAAGGCAGAAAGCCCAAAATAGATGGGAAGCTACGAATAGATGGTTTGAGACTTGAGATCTAAGGGCTAAAACAGAAAGCCCATGTCCCAAGGAAAATGAAGCCTTAGCCCTGAAACCGACAGAAGCCCAGAGAGCCAAGATGTACAGAAGGTGGCCGGAGTTTGATGTAAGGCTCAAGTCAGGAGTTAAACAGAAGGCCTGAGAGCTAGGATGCGTAAAAGAACCAAGAGCCAGGACACATGGAAGGTCCAAGAACTGAGACCTAAGATACACAAGACCTTGGATGGAAGGCCCAAGATACACAAAAGGCCCAGGACCTATGGCCCTAGATGAACAGGAGGCCCAAGGAAAATAGACAACTCAAGAGCAAAAGCAGGAAGCTAGAGACCCAAGACCTAGAACTCAGTATAGAAGCTCCAAGACCAGAGGAAATCCCATTATGAGAACCTAAACCTTAGCTTTTCTCAGCTCTTTTCTATTGCTGTAGCCCCTACTTTTGAACATTTGTAGTTCTCCCCTTCCTGGTCTCCTATCTCCATTTAAACACTTTTTTTTTTAATGTCCTTTTGTGATGTGATTACTTTAAAGGAACATTACTTGAGGACAACATCAAAAATTGGTGATATTATCCCTGAGAGAATATTTTGAACCATTTCTTATCTTAGTTTTAAACTACTCACTAGATTTTTCTAAAGTGGTTTTTTTTTTTTCCCCCTCCTAAACACTTATATCTCTCGTCACCTCTCCATTTGACAGACATACCAATATCCAGTCAATATCTAGTCTGGATTGTGTTATTACTCTCAGGAGCAAGCATCCATATAGGTGACATTGTATTTAAGTCCTCCCTTTTCCTCAGAAGCCCTAAGCTGATGGGAAGAGGAAAGCATAAGCTGTTGGGGGGAAAAATGCCAGGCTATCTAGAGACAGTGTGAAGAGATTCTCTCAGCCACTGAGAAGAACTTAAACAAGAAATACCCAGATGTGCTAACCTACTAAGAAGCACCAGCCAACAACTCCTTACTTTCTAGAGCCTGGAAGAGCAGGATTCTTGAGATTTTGAATTTCTAATAATGGTTACAGAAAGGGTGATTGGCCCTAGGACAAAGTGAGTCCCCGAGGAGACAGCCTGAACTCCCTGCTCATGGTAGTGGCCAAATAGGTGGACTGTGCCAATCTGGGTTTAATACCCACCTCTGGACTTGAAGGTGAGAGAAATTGGGGCTATTTAGCAGGTTCAATCCTTTTCTTGAATTTTCTTTTTCCCTTCTATGTGGGAAGATGGTTTAAATGATTGATAATGTATATGAAAACACTTTTCAGACTAAAACGTGAGAGGAAAGCAAGGCATTCTCATTAATAGTGTTTTGGCAACCAGGCACAGGTAACATCTGAAAGTGCCCTGTAAGCTGTAATGCATTACGTAAATCAGGGGTCAGTAGGCTTTTTCAGTAAAGAGCCAGGTAATAAATATTTTTAGGCATTGGAGGCTGCATAGTCTGTGTTGTATATTCATTTTTTACAATTTTTTAAAAATGTTAAATTCATTCTTAGCTTGTCAGCCAAGCGGATTTGGCCTGTGGGCCATAGTTTACCAACCCCTAATGTATGTGCCAAGGACTATGTGCTGAATAATATTAAATTCCTTCTCTGTGCCTGTCCCTGTGCTAGGGCACTGGGGATGCAAAATTATTTATGATCACATTCGGATGACTTGAGGAAAAATATATGTGAACTTGCTTTGCAAAGTATAAAGCACTTAAAAAAGAATGAGTTTCAGTGTTTGATGAATGCGTATTGATTACCTATTAATTCGCTTGTGCTAGACACTGTGAATACAAAGATTAAAGGAAGCATGAATAGAAAATTCCTTTGTTAAAAGTATGTAGCACTATGCAGACTTAAGGAATTATGTGTTGGGTAAATGAATATATATCAGTGTCCAACACTTTTCTGCTACTATGATGATTTTCAGTAAAAAGATTTACAGTATTGTAGATAGCAGAAAAGAAAAAAAAAAACATGGAAACTGCTTTTAAAGCATAAAATATACTAAAAATATTAAGGATTAATCTATTGTGATAATCTATGAGATGCCAGATGCCATACTAGACTCCAGTTATACCAAGGAGAGAAAAATATATATATATTCTCGTTATAGAATTAAAGATTTCAGAAAGGAAATACATATTAAAGTGCTTTGTAAACTAAAAAGCACTATACAAATACTAATGGAGTACATGTTTATGAATAAATAAATATTCATCCCCTTTTTTGTGCCAGCCATTGTCTTGGGTACTGTGGATTGATTCTATGATTACTAATTATCCCAAGTAATAAGAGGCAAGTTTTCTGTAATTGGTAAATCATTATCCAAAGACCAGGTCGTATATATTTGACAAATGAATATTAATAGTACATAGCAGGCACTGGAGCTAAAATGAATTCTCATTGTATGCTTGAACCACAATGAGAAAGGTAATGTAAAAAACCAAAAAAAGAACCAAACCCATTGCTCTCGAGTCGATTTTGACTCATAAAGACCCTATAGGACAGAGTAGAACTGCCCCCACAGGGTTTCCAAGGAGCAGCTGGTAGATTCAAACTGTCAACCTTTTGGCTAGCAGCCGAGCTCTTAACCACTGCCCACTCATTTCTTGTGCCCACAGCTGAGAATAAGGAAATATTAGCATGTTTTAAACTATAAAATAGAAAAAAAAATAAAACAGAGCACCATATAAATATAATTATTGGTTTTATTTGGTGCCAAGTAGTAAGTTTATAAAATTGTATCTCAGTTACCAGTATACTCTGGGGGAAAAAAAGTATTAAAAAAAAAAAAGGTTTGAGGAAGAATTGTTAACTAGACACTGAATATAATATGTAAAGTATTAAATTTCTGATGAGTGTAAGGATGGATAGTGATTGTTTTATTATGTGCCAGCCTCCTTGCTAGACATTGTATCCTGGGTAGTAGAAGATCGTATGTGTAAAATCAATAAGTTGTAAACTGCTACACATATATAAGTAATGTCTGCTGAATAAGTGTTGATTTTTGTTTTTAGTATTTCTTATCCCCAGAGATAACAAACGGGGTACAAAAATTATCATCATTGAGCCTACAACAAAGATCTGTGTGAATTTACAAAGCCTACTGTTCTATACAGACATAAGGAATTAACTGTCGGCTTAATGAATGAATATTGATTACTTGCTGTGAGGCTCAGAACTGTGTATACCATTGGATATAAAAATGATTTTATCATTATGGTATGCTCACAGGAGGAGATGAATTAGTAGATGTGAGATCCAGATTAAAGTCACTTAACCACTACTAAGCTTATTCGTTAATGAGAATATACGGGAAAAATGGATTTGGATCTCTTTGTATCAATTAACAATGTACTGGGCAGTGTACTAAATACTGAGCTACATAAAGAGATAAAATCTGGCCTGGAATGCCACTTGCTCCTTGGCCTAATTTAAGAGAGGAAAATTTTAGAATAGAAACGGGTTGTGGTTTTCCAGTCCTAAATGGAAGATGGAGGTGAGTAGATTCACCTTGGCTTGGCCTAGAGACAGTAAAGGAGTAAAAATAAAGGGCTCGGCTTTGCTTTTTAATTCATTTGACAAAGCATCTTCTATGTGGAATATACTACTCTAGGTCCTGAGGATGGGCGTAGTCTAAAAGTTGATCTAATTTAAAAAGTAATCTAATGATTACTCATCACAGCTTAAGACAGGAAAACATCTTTTGTTTATTCAGTGAATATTTCAGTGGCTGTTTTCCTGCAAGGTACTATGCTAGATGAAGTAGTTAAGTAGGTCTGGTCTAGAAGACTCATTGTCTTGCCTTGGAGAATTAAAAAAAAAAAAAAAGGCAAGGTTCTTTTAACACAAAATGAAAATATTTTTTCTAGTTCCATGAAGCCCCAAATTATTTTTTCATTGGCCTGGTTTAAAGCCAGAAGAACAGTAAAAGGGCTAAGGGTTTGTTCTTTCATTCTTTAACTTAAAAATGGTTTATAATTAGACTCAAAATGAAACAGCTGGCTTTCATGTTGATTGGCCTGGCTTAGAGTCAGGAAGACACTTGAGCAATAAAGGGAATTCTTTTTTACATTTATTAAATTTAGTAAAAATGTATTGATTAAACCTCAATAAAGTACTGCTCCTAAGTATTGAGAATGAAAAGATTTAAGAGACCTAGAGCCAAATGCACTGCATCTCACAGAAGCTTATGGTGGAAACACAAGAACAAATTTAATAAGGGACTGCTTTAGTTGAAAAAAAATTTATTGAACAGCTGTGATATGAAAGACACTGAGAAGGTGTGATTAAATAGATCGCCTCTTTGGCATGCTTTGTAGAGGGGGAACAGTGGAGGGCTTTTATTTATTTTCTGAATTCATACAAACAATGAAGGTGATGCCAGATGAAATAGATCTGGTCAAAAAGGCACTTAGTCTGACTTGGAGATGAAATTAAAAAGTAAGAAATGGAGTGATATTCTTTTCACCAAACAGAAATACCTGTTATATCAAGGCATTATGTTAAATCCTAGACAAAAATAAATGAAAGATCATTTATTTATTCATTATGCAAGTATTTTTTTTAATTGAGTATAAGACCTTTTACTAGATTCTCAGTTGACCCCAAAGATGAAAACATGTATACCATCCCAGAGCTCTTGTAAAACTTTCCTTAGGGCCTGTTTTCTTGTTACGGGCATAGTTTAGTCCCTCATTAACATGGCACGGTTTAATTTCTACTCCAAATCTCTTCTACCACTCTGGCCACTACAGTAAGCAGGTAGCTGGGTTATATACTGAGCTTGCTCCTTAAGTTGCAAGAACCCTCCTTACAAACTTCATTTTTTCTGACCCATCCCTCATAAAAAAAAAATGGCTGCAACCACTATTGGGCAGAAGGAGGGATGGTAACAAATTCCCAAACCAGACGCAGGGAACCAATACCCCATACTCAGGCCACAACTAATTTAGAAAAACATTTACAAGTTTTGTCTATTTTCAATTACTTTCCCTCTATCTGCTGACAAAAAGTATATGCCAAAATAGGTCCCTTTCAGGAACAATCTCAGCATAAAATTGGAGATGGAGACATGACTTCTCCTTTGCAATAGCTTCTCGACTTACACCTTAGAAATGTTGCCTTCTTTTCAAAACCTGCCGAAGAATTTGTTATGAGTAGCGTAGTGTCAGGGGATGAAAACAGCTTAAAAATGTTACCCTACTTGCTTAAGTTTTAAGGTGTGAATAATAAAATAAAAATTGGAAATAATTGGCAAAAATTGGAGCAAAAACATGACTAAAAAAAAAATTCTTTCAACTAGGCCCAAGAAGGGTTTGACCTTTTCTATTTTTAAATCACTCAAAGAGGGTGGGCTAGGAGGATGAGTGAAAGAAAAGGTCAAACCTGTTGTCTAAGGGCAGCCAGCCTTTGTTCTGGGTTGATCTTAAGAGCATTACCAGCTCCAGGTCTAACTTGAGGTTGTTTTTTTTAGTTTAAAGAAATCCCAATAACTCTGGTCATTGCTGAGACAAAGACAAAATCTCTGATCCTCATTTGTTTATAAGTTTTTGAGAAATAACTAGTTTTGTCTGAAAGGTTATCAATTAAACCTGATTTATCTGGGAGTAGAATTTATTAATTGAGTCAATGTGACCGCTTCATCGTAAGGTGGCCTTAAGACTGACTGAAGTTAAAATTCACTGCAAAGGATGAGAGCTTCATTGTAATTCATACGTAATTTCAAAGCATCAAAACTGTTATTTCACATAAGAAGCCAACAATAACATCCAGAAATGGAGGAGGAAACAGATTAATGACAATGGACAATTGATGGAGGAAATGATTGAAGAGGATTTGGGGGTAATATTTCTAGTTTTTGCTTTGTACATTTTTAGTTAAGCATCAGATACATCTGAAATAATAATGTCTAGCTTTTAATGTGGTATCTGCTGGATTTGGTAACACCCCTTTCTTCAGATAGGGGTGGGAAGTGCATTATTGGGAAGTAGAAAGGAGAAGTAACTAAAAGCCTTCTTTTCACAGTTTCTGGCATCATAAGACTACCACTACTGATTAAACAAGAATAAGAGGGCATGTTACTGTCTATTTTTGTTGCATAAATGAAGTTGTGGTGAACAAACCCGTTTTTAAAGGAAATGACTTCTCTACTCTTCTACCTCAAAGGAAAGCTCTGCCAAAATTCTAAGATAAATGGAAGACCCTATGACTAGTGAACTGATGTGAAATCTAGAATCTCCATTGACCCTGAGTGTGTTGAAGATTGAAGAATCTTACTCAGCATGGATGACTGCCGAAAAGCACTTCGAACTTAAAATGTTTTTATAGCTTTACTTTTGTAGGTAATGACAGGTGTTTGTGTGTTCCAAACTCAACCTGAGATCTTGAACTTGGTTCGAATAAGCTATTTTGCTTCCTTTGCCCATGTTACCCCAACCCCAAGCAAGCAAATAACTTCACCTTTATCAAAAGCCATATGTATGTCACAACTGAGACAAGTTGTGGAGTTTGTTGTCTAACGTAAAATAAAATGTACCATTCTAAACCTTTGTATTTCGATAACTTCTCACTGTCTATCCTTTCCCAACCATAGTACCTTAAGTTTCTTTTACAGTCACCCAGTTCGAGTAAATGATTTAAGGTCTTATTTTGTATAGCTGCATACTTTGGTCAGATATATTGAGAAGCACGAGCCTAATAAAAAATGAAAAAAGCAAAAAACTATTGAGCAGTGGTGGAATAGAAATAGAACATAAATGAGGTATTTGTAAGGTTGTGGGAAGTAGGGCACACGCAAAAAGGAAACCACAGTACTAATTAACAGGCCCAACCCTTGAGCAGGCAAAGGGAACTTTGGTATTCATAGGTTTTTGAGTGACTAAATACCCAAATGCTAAAATGGCAATTTCACAGGCATATAACCCAGGGCAGTGTTTGTAGATGAGTTTCTACTGCTTTGTTCACAATTAGCAATATTTCTCACAAGTGGCAACGAGCATTTTTGGAAGATGGCTTTAAGCTGTCTTGGTCCAAGTAACCATTCAGTATATGTGCTTTTAATCTGAAAGTCTAAAGAGCTCTTGCGTTTTGTGTTAGTAATTCTTGTCATTAGTGATTGGTAGGGTTTTCATTGGCAATATTGACCCATTATCTTGGGGTGTTGGTTTTGAACTGCGATGGTCCTAGGGCGCTGGGTTAGTCCTAGGTGGCTTTTCCATTTTCCTGCAAAGCTGGGTGTGGGATAAAGCGGGAGAGTACGTGGGGAAGAACACGAGGCTGGTGAGGAAAGGCTTCTCCCTGAAGTTATTCTTTGATGTCCACCGTGGCTCCGATTCCCTCAGGGGTTCTGACTTCAGTCTCTTTATTATATGTGCTGCACTTACACGTTGTGTTTGGTTCATTTGGCCCTCAAAATTGCTTCTGTACTTTGCAGATGAAGAGGAAATGAAAAACACTGTCTCTTGGTTAGTGAGGAAAGGTCAGACAAGGCAATTTTTAAAAAAAAATAATTTTTATTGTGCTTTAAGTGAAAGTTTACAAATCAAGTCAGTCTGTCACATATAAATTTAACACCTTACTACATACTCCTATTTACTCTACCCCTAATGAGTCAGCCCGCTCCCTCTTTCCAGCCTCTCCTTTTCTGACCATTTTGTCAGTTTCTAACCCCCCCCACCCTCCCATCTCCCCTCTAGACAGGAGATGCCAACATAGTCGCAAGTGTCTACCTGATACAAGTAGCTCACTCCTCATCAGCATCTCCAAACCATTGTCCAGTCCAATCCATGTCTGATGAGTCGTCTTCAGGAATGGTTCCTGTTCTGGACCAACAGAAGGTTTGGGGACCATGACCGCCGGGATTCTTCTAGCCTTAGACCACTAAGTCTGGTCTTTTTATGAGAATTTGGGGTCTGCATCCCACTGATCTCCTGCTCCCTCAGGGGTTCTCTGTTGTGCTCCCTGTCAGGGCAGTCGTCGGTTTGTGGCTGGGCACCATCTAGTTCTTCTGGTCTCAGGATGATGTAAGCCTCTATTTCATGTGGCCCTTTCTGTCTCTTGGGCTCTTAGTTGTCGTGTGACCTTGGTGTTCTTCATTCTCCTTTGATCCAGGTGGTTGAGACCAATTGATGCATCTTAGATGGCTGCTTGTTAGCATTTAAGACCCCAGACGCAGACAAGGCAATTTTAATGGGGCAACAAGAATATTTAGAAAATGTGAAAACATTTGCCAATATTTTTCAGCTTCTCTATTTTCTATAGGGTAGTCACTGCATTGTATTTAACAGTTATTTTATGCCAGGCCATACCCACACATTTTTAACTTGTGCCTTCTATCAGTTTACTATTCTCCCCTTAGGCAAGAGAAGTTACTTTTATCCCCTCGGGTTTTTTTTTTTTTTCTTTTTTGAAACGATAATGGTTTTGGGACTGGTAACCAAAAACAAACAAACCAAACCCATTGCCATCAAGTCGAATCTGACTCATAGACCCTATATGACAGTAAAACTGCCCCATACAGTTTCCAAGGAGCTGGTGGATTCAAGCTGTCAACCTCTTGGTTAGCAGCCTAGCTTTTAACCACCACTTCACCAGGGATCCTCTGGGACTGGTAGACTTAGGCAAACTCTTATTTCAATTTGAGAGTTGGACAATTTAAGCGGGATCTAAAATTGAGCTAGCCATTCCACTCTGGATGGTAGAAAAATTGCTAATTTCAGGGACAAGTTTCTCACAAAGTCGAAGGGAGTTAGTCAAAGCCAATTGAAAGACAGCTTCTAGGGCTTATGCAAAATGGAATACCATAGGAACCATTGGAATAGGCTTTATACCTTTAATTTCTTGGCTATATTGCTTCCTTTCGCTTGACAAATTGATATTTTGAGCTTTTTTTTTTTTAACCAACAGTAAGTTCTAGGTTTTCCACAGTCTTTCCCAGTACCCATGTTCCAAGTGGTGATTTTTTTCCCCATTCCAGTTTGTCTCCCCTGTGTACTCAGTCAAAAATCGTACCTCCCTCTTTGAGTGCTGTAGCAAAAGGTTTCATCACTTGGGGGTATAAGGAAAGGAAGGAGAAAGACAAAGTAGGATGTGAAATAAATGTTGGATTACAGTAGTTTTACTGGTACCTATTTTTTTTTTTTTAACTACTTAGATAGAACCCCTCACTTCTCTGGGGAGCTTGGCAGTAAAAAAAAAAAAAAAATTGCAAGTAGACTTTGCAGGCAGGATGAAAAAAACTCTTTAGAAGAAGAGTTACATAGAAGAATGTCAAAGGCAGGATGGATTGTGAGGGGGTACCTTTGGGTGGCCCCACTTTTATATTCTATAAGACACAATCAAAAGCTTCGAAGGCCGAATAGCAGGGAGGGGGGTCTTGGGACCATGGTTTCAGGGGAAATCTAGGTCAATTGGCATAATAAAATGTATTAAGAAAACATTCTGCATTCCACTGTGGTGAGAGGCATCTGGGATCTTAAACGCTAGCAAGCAGCCATCTAAGATGCAGCAATCAGTCTCAACCCACCTGGAGCAAAGGAGAATGAAGAACACCAAAGACGCAAGGTAAACATGAGCCCAAGAGACAAAAATGTAGCCGCCTGCCGCAAAGCCAATACTGAGACAGGAGGACGTATGCAGCAAGAGGCCTTTATTGAATACCGATGTCCAAGAGACAGAGGGGGTTAAATTTCTGTCTAACTCTAAAGGGCTAACTGGAGGGTTTTATAGGGAGGAGGTCAGGGCTTAGAGATTTCTAGGAATGTTGATTGTTCTTTGAGGTGGACATAATGATAAAGTGATCTATTGTTGAAGTCTTGCAAGTCTCTTCATGCTATCCTGGAGTCTTGCAAGTCTCTTCACCCCATCCTGGTTTCAGTCACAAGATGGATCTGAGTTTCGTTCACCTACTTTGGTCCTGTGTGTTTTGCCCCCTGGGAGAGGAACATAGTTTAATCAAAGACAAAAAATTGATTACCTTATTTTTCTTCAAAGGAACAATCGTGGGACAGATTCCAGAGCAAGTAATTACGTTTCAAAGACTAGCTTATACAGTTATACTAAAACATTAGAAAACATATTCTCTCTACTTCAATACTAAAACACTAAAGAAAATATATCTTCTCTACTTCGGAAAGGGCCACATAAACCAGAGACTCCATCAGCCTGAGTGCCCGGGTACCACCGATCACTGCCCTGACAGGGAACACAACAGAGAATCCCTGATGGAACAGGAGAACAGTGGGTTGCAGATCTTAAATTCTCATAAAAAGACCAGGCTTAATGGTCTGACTGAGATAGCCTAAGATTGGAACCACTCCTGAAACCAACTCTGCAGAGAGGGATTGGCCTGGAGTATAAGACAGACAATGATGCTGGTGAGGAGTGAACTCCGTGGCTCAAGTAGGCACATGAGACTCTGCAGGCGACTCCTGTCTGGTGGCGAGGTGAGAAGGAAGAGGGAGACAAGAGCTCGTTGAACGGACACGGGGAATATGGGGTGGAGAGGAGGAGTGCGCTGTCGCATTAGGGAGAGAATACCTGGGAATGCATGGCTGGGTGTGTATGGCTCTTTGTAGGAGAGACTGACTTGATTTCTAAACTTTCACCTAAAGCACAATTAATAAATTAAAAACAAAACAAAACATATATTGCAGACCTAGAGCGAATCCCCCTTTGTCTTTTAGATTTTACTTTTTGAAGGTTGACAAACTGGTCTTCATCTGCATAGTGTGCTGGTTTTACCCCCTCTAACTAAATTTCACTGAATTTTATTTTCATGCATCAGGTCTTAGCCACGTAATTACCAACAGAGTAATTAAAATTGTTTGTATAAATAAACACAATAAAGATCAGGCACCAAAGGCCCAGAGAAATAAAATAACTTGCTCAATGTCACGGTCCAAAATAATAGCTGAGGTGAACCTAGATCTAAGGTCACTTATTTCTAGACTAGTGCTTTTCTCACTATTTATTATGATAGCACTTTTTTATGACAAAAGGGATACATTCTGATCAGGAATGAGTTTGGATTATAAGTAATTTCCATTTAGGCACAGCTCTCCCTAATCATAGCTACTCTCCAGTGGACTACTTCATGCCATTATACTTAAGGGGAGACAAAGCCTCAGGGAATATCCAAAGGATGGGTGTATAGTAATTCTGAGAGCAGGCTTGGAAATCATATTGCCTGTGTTTATATTTTGGTGCTGCTACTTATTGAATCTGAACAAGTCACTAAATCTCTTTGCTTTTGTTTCCTTATCAGTAAAATGAGGAAGATGACAGTACCTACCTCATAGTGTTGTAGTGAAGTTTAAATTTAGAAAATGCATGTAAGCATAATAGTACTTGTCATATAGTAAGCAAATAAATGCTGTATATCATCATATCATTTAACTACAAAGGAGCCCTGGTGGCACAGTGGTTAAGTGTTTGTCTGCTAACCAAAAGGTTGGCAGTTCAAATCCACCAGCCGCTCTTTGGAAACTTTATGGGGCAGTTCTACTCTGTCCTACTGGTGGCTATGAGTCAGAATCAACCTGACAGCAGCGGGTTTGGGTTTTTTTTTTTTCAAATGTATATGGTTGAAATGGATAGGGCCACTTTTCTGATTGAACTTGGCTTAGTAAATTAGGTCTTATGCGTGGCAACCCTGGTGGCATAGTGGTTAAGCCTATGGGTGCTATCCAAAAGGCTGGCATTTTGAATCCACCAGCCACTTCTTGGATATCCTGTGGAGCAGTTGCACTGTGTCCTATAGGGTCATTAAGAGCTGGAATTGACTCAGTGGCAGAGGGGTTTTATTTATTTATTTTTTAATGACTGGTAGAAGTAGAATTTTTATAAATGGATTTCTATTTGGATTGGGGGTGTGACAACACGTGGAGTCCGTATTGTCCTAAACGATAAGCCAGAAAGCCCTGGGCAAGCCACAATTTGCTAATGATCCTAAAGCTATACCTATACATGTGGTCATGTTGGACTTCTTGGGAAAAACTTGCCATTTTTACTGGTTGTAACTATGTGGTTCCAAGAGGACAGATAGATTATATTTAGGTGAAAGAATTGTGGAAAATATGTGAGCCTTCCTAACAAGGACAAGATTTGAAACTTAAAGTCTTTGTATACCTCTTCTCTTTGTGTGAATTATATTCTTTCAACTCAAAGCAAATGCAGGGGACTACCAAGCAAACCGTGCTTTAGTAATTAATAGGAAACCAAATGCAGTGAACCCCAATCACTGACAGTGAAGAAGCTCTAGTTTAAGGTGACTGTTTTAATCTTGGTAAATGAATAATTTCTTTTATAAGGATGAACACAAAGCTGGTTCCTATAAGGCAGAAGTTAAAGATGTCCCAAATGTCCAAATTTTCCAAACTGCTGTGCCACTCCATCATCTCTAACGTAAACTACTCCCTCTCCTCAGAGTACTCTCCCTCCTGTCTGTAATTCGCTGCAACGTCTCACAGAATTCATGGACCATATAAATGAAATAGCTCATGCAGTCGTGGAGGCTGGCAAGTCCCAAATCCCTGGGACAGGCATAGGATTCTTCTGACCCATGTGGCTGCAGGATCTGAGGAACACAAACTGGCATTTCAGACCACAGACTGCTGGCTCATAAGGCTATGGAAAATGATGAATCAGGTCAGACGATAGGCTGCCAACCTATGGGGCTGTGGAGGCCGGCATATTCCAGAATTGGCAGGTCAGACAGCAGGCCTCTGGCTCAAATCCCAAGAACTGGAGGTCAATTGATCATGAACTGAAGGTAGGATCCAGAAGCAGAGAGAGAGAGACCCACCAGGTCACCCGCAATATACCTTCCATGTAGACCATACCCCAGGGAAGGATGTAACTTGAGTAAGTGTGGAACTTGATTCATGCCCTGCTGCAAGGCTGCGACCCAAGACACACCCTATACCAACCCTGCCTCATCAACATGTAGAGGTCAGGATCCGCAATGCATAAAACGGAGGACAACCATACAATATTGGGAATCATGGCCCAGCCAAGTTGACACATAACCCCAACCATCACAGGTTACATATTTGCATAGTCCCACATTGTGTGTGAGTCCCAAAGACCCTGACTAGAAGGGCCATATTAAGTAATTCATTACACCACAGGCCACCCCCTGGCTCTTCTAGCCATTGACCCTTCCCTACTTGAGTCATTTTACCATCCCAAAGCAGTCATTAACAGTTAGTCCTTCAGTAGGGAAAAAGAGTCCTAAGGGTGCAGTTATTCAGATACCAGTCATTCAGGTATGCTGCAGGTGTCCATCTGAATTGGTCAGGTACTCCAATAGTTTGTCTTGCCTTTACCCTTTCTGGCCTCTAATAAAATTTAACTGAGAGAAGATTATTCCCTTGCTCTGAGTCTCTCTGGAGGTATCAGCATAATGTTAGGTTAAAAACCCCAGTGCCGTTAGGTTACACGTTGCATAACCCATTTATTCATTCCTTTAGCTTCAGCTAAAATTTCTCCCTCCATTCATTTGTCATATATTTTTACCCAATCTTTTCCACCTTGGGAAGGAGCTGACATGAGGTTCAGCTGTTGTGCTAGTCCAGATTGCTGGTAGCAAGACCAGTCTAGCAAGTGCTAGACTGTGAGGACCCATTTGTAGCCACCTGGTGCCACCGGCATCATTTGTCCAATGTAATTAACTTGCCAGCTATATGCAGGACTTCCCCCTCCCCTGGGGAATCTGTCCCAAAGCCATGTACAACCTCTGTCTTTCTTGCTGGCAGACACAGCAGTCTTTATTGGCAATTTGTGCCTCAGAGGGTGCAAGGGGGATGTGTCTAGATTCAGCCCATGTCTGCATTGTTGCAGCACCTGCATGTTCACTCATTTCATGGACCCAAATGGCCACCTCAAGTGAGCATACCAACAGGTCCACTTGCTGATTCCAATTGCCTTTTGATCCAAGAACAGGGTTTTTCTGATGGGCATCGACATGTCCTATTCTGATGTGCCCTCTAAGTTCCCAAGGTGATTTCCATAAGTTCATGCCCCACACAGGTGTTCCCCTAACAGTCCAATTTTCCATCCCCCATTTGCCTGATCATATAGCCAGGCCATTGGACACTGCCCTTAAATGAGTAAAAATCCAAATATATGAGCTTTCACCGTTGCACAATTCTTCCATCACAGCTAGGAAGACAGCATGCAGTTCAACCCATTGGGCTGACCTGTTCTCACCTTCTTCAATCAGTCTGTCCACCTGTTGGTCTCAATGCAGCAGCTTTCCACATTACATGTAGTCCACGTACTCTGGAACTGCCATCTGTGAACCAAGCAACCTTCTGCTGGTCAGCAGAAAGTTGTTCATAGAGCACCTTTTACCTAGCAATGGACGCTGGGAGCTTCTCAGGTGTTTCCAGGGTAGAACCTATGGGAAAAGAGGCTACCCACTCGTGGATATGGTGGCTGCCTCCTTGCATGCCCCCAGTAGCTTGTTCTTGTATGAGCCATTTCTATTTTATTATGGGACAATTTGGGGCACTGCCTTACTTATTAGAGTGATTCTCTGACATCACCCAAGACATTATGGGTATTTCAGGTCTCATGATGATTTTATGTCTTTCGGTCATTGAGGCAGTCTAAATGCCCAAGAGCAGGTGAGTAATTGTCTTTCAAATGACATGCATTGTGTTGCAGCATCTGGAGACTTTCTAGTCCAGAATCCCAGTGGTTGCTGTAGGGCGGCATTCTCAGCTCTTTGCCATAAGCTCCAGTCTGCCTAAACACGTGTGGCAGATACCTCCAAAATCATGTCTGAATGTGGATCATAAGGGCCTAAAGGCAGGCAGAGTGAAACTTCTTTTTGTAATTCAGACATAGCCTGCTGTTACTCTGATCCCCATTCAAATGTAGTTTTCTTTTGAGTGGTTTTATGGATAGAAGTCAGCAATATTCCAGATATGGAATATGCATTCTCCAAAATCCAAACGTTTTGGGCCTCTTGCTTAGTCTTGGGGGTAGGTAGCAACAACAGCTTATACTTTGTTGCCTGTGAAATGTCATCGGTGGCTCCAACCGAATTACTCCCAAGAATGTCACCATTTGGGCAGTGTCCCGGATTTTTGCTGAATTTGTTAGCCAACCTTGTTGGTCCTGTGGGCTACAACTGTATTCAAATCAGCTCTAGCCTGTTCTTAGGTGTTTGATATTAACATAATATCAACAATGTAATCTATCATTACACTTGAGATCCACCCCAAGTCTCTTCTAACCAAACAATGAAAGCAAGCTGGTGAATTCAGGTAACACTGTGGCAATGTAGTGAACGTAAGTTGAGATCCTGCCCATGTGAAAGCGAACTGAGGCCTGCTATTTTCTGAGATTGGTATGGAGAAAAAGGCATTTGCAAGATCAGTTACTGAGTACCAGGCTCCTTTAGTTTGCTGTATTTTCTGCACCGTTGATACCATGTCTAGAACAGCTGAAGCCACAGATGACACTATTTAGGGCCTGGATAGTCTACTGTCAGCTTCCATGAGCCATCTGCATTTTTTACAGGTCAGACAAGGGCTGTTACACAGAGAATTTGTTGGCACCAATACTCTAGCCTTTAGCATGTCTTTAATCAAAGCAGTAATCTACTTTTGTCAACCAGGTATGCTATATTGTTGCAAATTAACAACCTGAGTGGAACTGGGCAATTATAATGTTTCCTATTTCTTAGTAACCATCTAAAAATCTCTGTCCTGCTAGGGTAAGTTCTTTCCCTATTGTCTCTTCCCATTTTCATATATATCACCCTTGTTTCTTGCATCTGTAAGACCCATGTGGGAAAGCTATGCCAACAGATCTGACAAGGCTTCTAGAATTGTTGTTTTTTTTCACAGTAGCAAGGTTACATGGGGTGCCCATGTAGAAGGGCTCAGTTTATTACTGTATCTACCATGACCTGTGTAAGGAGCATACTCATTGGATAAATAACATGATCATCATAAAGCTATTTCAGCATGGCCTGCGTAAGCAGCACATCAGCTACTTCATCTGGAGTGTTCCACTGGGTATTTCAGAGTGGGTGGAGAGGGGCAGTTTCCCTTCTCAGAGTAAACAAATCTCACTGCAAATTTTATCCAGTCCACCAGGCTGGCCGTCCCCTCTGGGTTAACCTGCTCTGTAACTGAATCTTGTGTCATCATTTGTGACCATTTCATAGTGATTTGTGGGTCTTGCATCAACCCAAACATACGCTTCCATTCTGCAGCATTCAAAAAACTACAGACACTGCCCCTAAATTAGTCACTCTCACAATCCATTTTAGTAACGGTTCCTCAAGAAGCTGATGATAAATAAATATATATATATATATATATATATATATATATATACACCAATCTAAAAATTGAAGCAACTCCTTTACACTATACCACCCCGCTTTCTATAGTATGTTGGTCTTGCCCACTTCCCTCCCGGACTACCTTTGTGGTGATCAACAGTTATAGAGGAACTTCTTCTTGTTCTCACATCTTTTTTCCTTTCTTGAGACTAGCAGTCAGTCATAGCTCTCACCAGTCCAGATCTGGGCTTAGTTCAGTGCTAAATCAGCCCCTACATTCTTTTTTTCCTGCCATTGCAGCTATTACTGATAACATAAACCAAGGAATTGTATATCTGGCCTTTTCCTTATCACTCTTTCATATTCATCCAACTGGCCAATTCTTCAGGAGTTAGATCCACACCTCTTAAATCCCATGAAGAGCTTTTGCCTTGGGTAACTGATTGCAATATAACAGCTGCTTCAATCTGTGGGTGTTTATTATCCTATCCAGAAACCAAAGTTTTATCATTCTCCTGTTTATCCCCTTTTTATCAAAACCACGTATTCCAGTGAGTCTATGCTGTCGCAGTGAAACCCACCATTCTGACACCAACTAAACAAATAATTTCTTTTACAAGGATCACCACAAAGCTGGTTTCAGTGATGCAGATGTTAAAGATGTCCCAAGTGTCTGACTTTTCCAAACTGCTGTACGACGCCATCATCTCTAACATAAACTACTCCCTCTTCCCTCAGTACCCTCCCTCTCATATTTGAGTTCCATAGTTCCCCACAATATTTCACAGAACTCATGGACCGTATAAAGGAAATGGATCATGCAGATGTTGTAGTTGTTGTTAGGTTCTGTCAAGTAGATTTTGACTCATAGCGACCCTTTGTACAACAGAACAAAACACTGCCCAGTCCTGCACCATGCTCATAATTGTTATTCTAGAGCCCAATATTGCAGCCACTGTGTCAATCCATCCACCTACCTCATCGGGGGTCTTCCTCTTTCCCATTTACCCTCTAATTTAACAGGCATGATGTCCTTCACCGGGGGCTGGCCCCTCCTGATAACATGCCCAAAGTATGTCAGATGAAGTCTTGCCATCCTTGCTTCTGAGGAGCATTGTCGCTGTACTTCTTCCAAGACAGGTTTGTTCATTCTTCTGGCAGTCCATGGTATATACAATATTCTTCATCAACACCATAATTCAAATGTATCAATTCTCCTTCAGTCTTCTTTATTGTCCAGCTTTTGCATGCAGATGAGATGATTGAAAATACCATAGCTTGGGTCAGGACCACCTTAGTCCCTAAAATGACACCTTCACTTTTCAACACTTTAAAGAGGTCTTTTGCAGCAGATTTGCTCAATGCAATGCCTCATTTGATTTCTTGACTGCTGCTCCATAGGTGTTGATTGTGGATCCAAGTAAAATGAAATCCTTGACAACTTTGATACTTTCTCCATTTATCGTGATGTTGCTTACTGGTCCAGTTGTGAGGATTTTTGTTTTCTTTATATTAAGGTGTAATCCATACTGAAGGCCATAGTCTTTGATCTTCACCAATAAATGCTTCAAGTCCTCTTCACTTTCAGCAAGCCAGGTTGTGTCATCTTCATATAACAAAACCAAAACCAAACCCACTGCCGTTGAGTAGATTCCGACTCATAGCAACCCTGTAGGACAGAGTAGAACTTCCCCATAGAGTTTCCAAGGAGCACCTGGCAGATTTGAACTGCCAACCTCTTGGTTAGCAGTCGTAGCACTTAACCACTATGCCACCAGGGTTTCCCATCTTCTTATAGCATGTTGTTAATTAGCTTCCTCCAATTTTGATGCCAGGTGATTGTGGGGGCTGGCAAGTCCCAAATCCATGGGACAGAAATAGGCGTCTCCTGACTCACAAGGCTGAAGGGTCTGATGAACCCATACTGAACTGCCAGTTCAGACCACAGGCTGCTGGTTCACAAGGCTGTGGAAGCTGGTGAGTCAGGTCAGATGATAGGCCACTGCCCCACGGGGCTGTGGAGGCCAGGGAATCCCAGAATCGGCAGGTCAGACACTAGACCTCTGGCTCAAGTCCCAAAAAACCAGAGATCAATCGATCACGAACCAGACGTGAGATCCAGATGCACAGAGAGACAGACCAAGCAGGTCATCCACACATATATTTTATGTGCAGGCCACACCCCAGGGAAGAGTGTAACTTGAGTAAGGGTGAGACTTGAGTCACGCCCTCCTGCAAGGCTGTGACTCAAGACACACCTATACCAATCCTGCCTCATCAACATGTAGAGGTCAGGATCCACAACAGATAAAATCGAGGACAAGCATGCAGTATTAAGAGTCATTGCCTAGTCAAGTTGACTCATAACTCCAACCATCACAGGTTCCATAAACCTTATTTGCATAGTCCCACTCAATCATTCTGTGTGAGTCACAAAGACCACGGCTAGAAGGGCCATATTAAGTTATTCCTTACACCACACTTGGGATAGGACTGAACCTAGCATTGAAAGTGAAGAGGTCTTTAGGGGTCCCCTTTTGGCATTGACATTAATAAATTTCTCCTCTTAAAAACATGAAAAAAAATGGGCAATTAAGGATCTTCTGTAAGAGAATCACAAGCCTTTGTCTCCCAGAGACTAGGTTGTGGCTAAATCTGGTGCCTGAAACAGACAGCAATCTTGACTACTTGAAGGACGGTAGGAAGATACTCCATCCACTCATAAACCCCAACCCCATGCCTCCTAGCTTGGAGAGATAGGGTTTGAACTGAGCAAAAATCAGCTAGTTTATCTTCTATTACTGTAAATGAACCTGAATTCTCATCCTGTCCTATTAGCTCATAGAAATAAGATGGACGCCACACCACCAGTTGCAAGGGAAACAGAAAGTGGAAATTTATTGTTTGTGAAAATAAGGAGCAACGTGGGGCCTCATGAGTGAAAGACCACGAGCTCCCCACCCCAAGGGAGCTGGGATTGGGGCCCCAAATCTGAAACCCCAAGCCCTCCCATGCTCATATTTGGAGATCAGGGCCCTGAGTCACCTTACAAAGGAAGGGACCTTTTGCTTTGCAAATAGGCTCGGGAACCCTGGCGTGCTGGAAAATATCTTCCTCTCCGGCGATGCTTAGCTCCAGGATCAGGCTGAGGGGGACACAGCTCTTCAGGTCCTGGGCCAGAATCCTGGTTTATGTACGTGCAGGTTTCTGGCACCAAATTCAAACAGCAGTTAGGGCCGCGGCCTGGTTGGGCTGAACTGCAGCTAGAAGCCATGGCTTGGCAGGCTTCAGAGGAGCAGGGAGACCCGGTGGAGCAGGGGAAGCCTCGGCGGAGGCTTCATTACTACTGGACTGTTGAAATTACCAAAGTACTATTTGCCCCTTCCGCTTTCCCATTGTTACTTCTGTTTTTATACCCATGTTATGACTGCTACTTTACCACAACAAACCAGGAAAAGAGGTGGGTAAGAGTGGAGAACTGAGGAGCAGGCAGACTCAGGTAAATTCTTAGTTGTACTCATTCATGGCTGGAGTCCAATTATTGGGCTGCTCCCATCTTGAGTGAAAGTACTCCCAGTTGCTACTTCCTGAAGACCTGGAGATTGTTTCCACCTTAGTAATCCATGCATTCGGACTGTAGACATGGGAGGACAGCAGGTGAAATCTGAGTCTGCAGGGAGGTAGTAAGACCATGAGAAAAAGGTGGATGTTAGATTACCTTTGATGATACTATCCTATGATCCCAAACCTCCCATCTTATTACTGTCACCCGGTTCTTGTTTGAATAACCATTGGAAAGAACAGGTCTCAATGGGGAGTAAAGTTGCTTTTGAGCTACAAAAGTGGTGAAAAAAGATAGAAATAGATTCTAGCTGTCCTTCCCACCTTACTAAGCTGTTGCCTCCAAAGGAAGTGAATGAACCAAGAAGAATGTAACTGGCACTGACTAAAATTAGTTCACCCAACCACTGATGGAAGGGACTTTCTGCTTTCAATATAGCAAGAAGACATTGGAGTTTGGATTTTGTGACTCCAATGGCCCTGGGTAGCAGAATGTTGAGAAACGGCATGAAGTGTAGAACTTACCTGAACTATAGCCAAACGGAAGTGTCCTCTGATTACTGTGGATAGCAGATTGGCTTTGGAAAGTATCCAAAATAAATAGTAAATCCCATCACTTTCAGCAGAATAATCTGTCAGGAGTTTACAAAGTTCACATAAAATAACTTTAGTGACCTAGTCACTGGATTGGTTATTAGTCCCCAATGATATAACAGTCATATCATTAGATATACTAAGACTAGGTAAAAGCCAAAGAAAAGCCCCAACCATGACTTCCCTTCAAAATCTAGTCTGGAATGAGAAGTCCCTTTATTCTTCTCTTCTATTTTTTGCTCTTTCCCTGCATTACTAAATAAGGAGTACAATGACCAGGGGGAAGGCTGGATGATCTATAAAAGTCCCCTAGATTTACTAGTGAATGTTAGAGAATGTTCCCACCCTGTAGCAAAAAAAAAGAATAGTACATTCTATTAAATAGCAGTATTATTCTAAGTAAGACCCCTACCCTATCTTATGCCATTCTCAATTTAGCCAAGGACACTGCTCAGTTCCCCCTTTCCAGTGCCAATCCCTACTCAATTCCCCATACATCAAAATGTTCTACTTGTCCATATTTGGAATAAGAAATGCTGGAAGAGCGGCCAGCGTTGGAGGAAAAAAAACCTGTAAGGGAAGACACAGAAGATAGCAGTAGGGTTTAAAATAGCAGGCACAGAAAGACCTGGTATTAAGAGATCCCATATCCTAGAGGCCCAAAACAGATGTTAGCTTGGTTAGGAAGTAGGTAGGCAGTTTTACCTGATAAGTTTATCAGCCAGATACTTATGCTACTTAGTTGGTTTTATAATCTTTGCCTATGTTCTGTTCCTTTCTCACCTTAGCGCTTGCAGTTTTTGCCCCGCCAACTGTGGTCTCTGTCCATTTCCTAACTAAATCTCTGAAACAATCTCATCTGCATAGTATCACATGTATGTATAGGTAGATCTGTCTTGCATCTGTGTGATGTGACTACCAACATGCAAGAAGACCTTCTTTTCCAAGCCTATATTTTCTCTTTTTGTAAATGATATTATGAAATTCCATTATAGATAGGTAAATCTTTGATTCCACAATAAGTGATAAAGCAGGGACTACATTTTATTTTTGTACCTGCTGAGAACCTACTGAGAGTGTTTTGCTCATGGGAGATGCTCAGCAAATGTCTGTTGAATTGATTTTTTGAATTAGGTTTAAACTTCAGAAACTTCTAAGAGAGAAAACATGATTTCACTCTTCATGTAAGGCAAGATCAGCTAATACATAACATGTATGGATGCCACGGTTTCTTTCTCCCAGGTCATGGCACATATCATTAATCAATCATGGTGCTTGCTAAGACTAGTGAGGGGTAGACTGCTAGTTACCCACCAAAATACATTCTCCCCTTCTTGCTTGACATGTGGCTGCCCAACTAGACTACATCTCTCAGCCTTCGACACAGTTTTATGCAGCCAAATAATTAAGTTGTAGCCAATGAAATGTGAGTGGAAGTGATGTGTGGCATTTCTGGACCTGGGTTTCAAGACATAGGTTATGCTCTCCTCTCCACTTTCATCCCCTACCCACCAACTGCAACCCATATATAATGGCTGTACACCTTTAGCCATACAGGTGACAGCAAATCTCTAAGAAATTGAAATGCAATGACTTGAAAGGGAATCAAGTACCGGAATGTCTCCAAGAAATGGAGCTGAACAGAGCCCTTCTGACCTGAATATTTTACGTTGGGACTATCATGTGGGAAAGACCTTTCTTTTTCTTTAAGCCATTGAATATTGATCCTCCTTCTTAAAAAGCCATTCTTCTTTCCACAACTAATTCAAATGGATGCAGCCCAATAATCCTTCCTAATATAACATTTGAGACAGCTACTATCAATAATTTAGGGCTAACATACAATTTATTTAACATTCTTGCACTAGAGGATAAATTATTGAAAGCAGATCCTGTTTTAAAAGCAGATTTTGAATAACCTGGAAAATAGAAGATCTTTAGTCACTGAGAAGTACCACAGAGAAAAGAATAGGGATTAAAAGAGACTGGGGCAATATAGACCAACTTTACTATAACCTTCCCCTAGTCCTGTTCTATGGCTCACTGAATAGGTGAGAAAGATGTTCTTGTCTTCATGTCCAATCAAATGGTCAAAAGGAAAAAAGAATCTCTTATCTGAAATAGATCATGAAATCTATGGCGGCAATCTTAGGGAGAAAAGAAGGCAGCAAGTGAAAATATAAAAACATCATGCAACACTAGCTCAGGAATAAAAGATAAATGGGTCCTGCAAACAAGTCAGGGTGAGGTTGAAGAGTTTACTGTAATCTTTTATCATCTTTGGAAAATAAGAATTGACACTAGCTCATGCACTGCTCTCCACTGACGTGTCTTTCAATTTGTCGTACTATGGTGGCTTGCATGTTGCTGTGAAGCTGGAAGCTATGCCACCGGTATTACAAATACCAGCAGGGCCACCCATGGTGGACAGGTTTCAGCACAGCTTCCAGACTAGACTAAGTCAGACTAGGAACAAGAACCAGGTGGGCTACTTCTGAAAAAATTAGCCAGTGAAAAACTTGTGAATAGCAGTGGAATACTGTCTGAAACAGTGCCTGAAGCTGAACCCCTCAGGTTGGAAGGCACCCAAAATACAACTGAGGAAGAGTAGCATCCTCAAAGTAGAGTGGACTTTAAAGATGTGGATGGAATAAAGCTATTGGGACCTTCATTTGCTGATGTGGCATTACTCAAAATAGGAAGAAACAGCTGCAAACATCCATTAATAATAAGAACATAGAAAGTATGAAGTATGGGCCTAGGAAAATCGGAAATCGCCAAAATGAAATGGAATGCATAAACATAGATACCCTAGGCATTAGTGAGCTGAAATGGACTGGTATTGGACATTTTGAATTGGACAATCATATGGTCTACTATGCCAGGAATGATAAACTGAAGATTTCAAGATCTATCCCGAAGTACAACACTGTCAGTGATAGGAAAATATCCATACCCCTACAAGGAAGACCAGTTAATACAACTATTATTCAAATTTACATGCCAACCACTAAGGCCAAAGGTGAAGAAATTGAAGATTTTTACCAACTTCTGAAGTCTAAAATAGATCAAGCATGCAATCAAGATCCTTTGATAATTACTGGCGATTAGAAACGAAAGTTGGAAACAAAGTAGAATTGGTAGATTAAAAATATTGCCTTGGTGATAGAAACAACACCATAGATTACATGATAGGATTTTGCAAGACCAATGACTTCCTCACTGCAAAAACCTTTTTTCAACAACATAAATGGTGACTGTACATGTGGACCTCACCAGCGTCAAATTGACTACATCTGTGCAAAGAGAGGAAGGATAAGTTCAATAATATCACTCAGAACAAGGCCAGGGGCCAACTGTGGAATAGACCATCAGTTGCTCATACGCAAGTGCAAGTTGAAGTTGAAGAAAATTAGAACAAGTCCACGAAAGACAAAGTAGCACCTTGAGTATATCTCACCTCAATTTAGTGACCATCTCAATAATAGATTTGATGCATTGAATACTAATGACCGAAGACCAGAAGAGTTGTGGAATGGCATCAAGTACATCCTACATGAAGAGGTCATAAAAAAGACAGGAAAGAAAGAAAAGACCAGAATGGATGTCAGAAGAGACTCTGAAAGTTACTCTTGAACGTTAAGTAGCTAAAGCTAATGGAAGAAATAATGAAGTAAAAGAGTTGAACAGAAGATCTCAAAGGGTGCATCGAAAAGACGAAGTATTATAATGACACATCCAAAGACCTGGAGATAGAAAATCAAAAGGGAAGAACATGCTCAGCCTTTCTCAAGCTGAAAACACTGAAGAAAATATTCAAGGCTGGAGTTGCAACATTGAAGGATTCTACAGGGGAAATATTATATGACACAGGAAGCATCAAAAGAAGACGGAAGGTGTCATGGATTGAATTGTGTCCCTCAAAAATATGTGTACCAACTTGGCTAGACCGTGATTCCCAATATTGTGTGATTGCCCAACATTTTGCCATCTGATGTGATTTTTCTATGTGTTGTAAATCCTATCACTATGATGTTAATGAGATGGACTAGTGGCAGTTCTTTTTGATAAGACCTACAACATTAGATTGTGTCTTAAGGTAATCTCTTTTGAGATGTGAAAGACAGAAGCCAGCAGAGAGACAGGGGGACATCATACCACCAAGAAAGCAGTGCTGGGAGCAGAGCGTGCCTTTGGACCTGGGGTTCGTGCATTGAAAAGCTCCTAGACCAGGAGAAGACTGATGTCAAGGACCTTCCTCCAGAATCGACAGAAAGAGAGAGCCTTCCCCTGGAGCTGGCACCCTGAATTTGGACTTCTAGCCTTCTAGACTTGATGCCTTTGAATTGTGGTGTTGGCCAAGAATATTGAATATACCATGGACTGCCAAAAGAACAAACAAATCTGTCTTGGAAGAAGTACAACCAGGATGCTCCTTAGAAGCAAGGATGACGAGACTGCATCTTACATACTTTGAACATGTTGTCAGGAGGGGTCAGTCCCAGGAGAAGGACATCATGCTTGGTAATGTACAGGGTCAGCCGAAATGAGGAAGACCCTTAACGAAATGGAATGACACAGTGGCTGCAACAATGGGCTCAAGCATAACAACGATTGTAAGGATGGCCCAGGACCAGGCAATGTTTCATTCTGTGGTCCATAGGGTCGCTGTGAGTTGGAATCAACTCAACAGCACATAACAACAACAACAGCCTTCATATCTATATCCATTTCAAAGAAAAGTGATCCAACAGAATGCAGAAATTGTTGAACAATATCACACACAGGTAGATTTTTGCTAAAGATCATTCAAAAGCATTTGCAGAAGTACATTCACAGTGAACTGCCAGAAACTCAAGGTGGATTCAGAAGAGGATTTGGAACAAGGTAAATCATTGCTTATGTCAGGTGGATCTTGACTGAAAGCAGAAAATACCAGAAAGATGTTGTCTTAGTCATCTAGTGCTTCTATAACAGAAATACCACAAGTGGATGGCTTTAACAAAGAGAAATTTATTCTCTCACAGTTTAGTAGGCCACAAGTCCAAATTCAGGGCTTCGGATCCAGGGGAAGGCTTTCTCTCTCTGATGGCTCTGAAGGAAGGTTCTTGTGTTGCGTCAGTCTTCCCTTGGTCTGGGAGCGTCTCAGCATGGGAACCTCAGGTCCAAATTATGTGCTGTGCTCCCTGCACTGCTTTCTTGGTGGTATGAGGTCCCCAACTCTCTGCTTGCTTTCCTTTCCTTTTATCTCTTGAGACATAAATGGTAGTGCAGGCTATACCCCAGGGAAACTCTGTTTATATTGGATCCGGGAGGCGACGTGGTAAAGGTGGAGTTTCAACCCCACCCTAATCTTCTCAACATAAAATTACAGTCACAAATGGAGGACAACCACAGAATACTGGGAATCGTGGCCTAACCAAGTTGGTACACATATTTTGGGGGGACGTAATTTAATCCATGGCAGATATTTACCCGTATTTTATTGACTATGCAAAGGCATTCGACTGTGTGGATCATAATAAATTATGGATGGCACCACAAAGAATGGAAATTCCAGAACACTTAATTTTGCTCATGTGGAACCTGTACATAGACCAAGAGACAGTCGTTCCAACAGAACAAGGGGATACTGTTGTGGTTTAAAGTCAATAGAGCTGTGAGTCAGGGTTGTATACTTTCACCATACTTATTTAATCCGTATGCTGAGCAAATAATCCAAGAAGCTGGACTAAACGAAGGAAAATGGGGCATCAGAATTGGATGAAGACTCATTAATAACCTGCGATATGCACATGACACAACCTTGCTTGTTAAAGGTGAAGAGGACTTGAAGCACTTACTAGTGAGGATCAAAGACTACTGCCTTCAGTATGGATTACACCTGAACATAAGGAAAACAAAAATACTCACAACTGGACCAATAAGCAACATTATGATAGATGGAGAAAACATGGAAGTTGTCAAGGATTTCATTTTACGTGATTCCACAATCAACGCCCATGAAAACAGCAGTCAAGAAATCAAATGACACAGGGGAGGTGGAGCCAAGATGGCAGACTAGTGAGTCACACTAATCCAACCCACTGCAACTAAGACCCAAAAAACCAAGTAAGACAGATACAGACGACCATCCTAGAACCCTGAACTTTAAATGGAGGGGTAAACTATTAGATTGGAAGTGACTGAGGAGAAGAAGCTGATAGAAAATGGGCAAGGAATAGAGATATGGAGTAGAGGTTCCTGATCAAATGGCATGAGTCAACATTGCCATCTTCAAGTAAAGGCAACAACCCCACAAGAAGAAAGGCATCTTCACAGAATTCCCAGTAGGAGATAGAGGTGTGGCGAGGACACACCCAGGACTAAGTAAGACCACATTTACTTGCTGCAACTCAAGGAGAAGCCCAGACTCTTTCACCCATTCACCACAGAAGCAAGCTCCTACAACTCCCACCACTCTGGTGAACAGTGGCTTTAACAGACAGGTTCCCCTGCCCCTGCCTTCACCCCCCTCCTACCTTTCTCTTCTGCTCCGCCACCCATGGCCCCAAGGGTACTGGACCTAGACCCCAGACCCCTTCCCACCAGCTCTGGACCCCTCCTGCCAGCCACCACCTACAGCCTGAGGGGACCCGACCTGGTCCCAGGCCCCTTCCCCTTGCCTCCGGGCCCCTCTAGCCACCCATCACAGGACCCAGGGCACCCAGCTCAGACACCAGGTCCCTTACCACCAGCTTGGGACCCCTCCAACCACCTGCCGTGGCAACCTGGACCCCTGTCCCAAAACTCATGCCCCTTCCTGCCAGCTCCATACCCTTGAGGCCATGGGTGTCAGAAGGAGAGGACTTTGGGTCAGGGTTGAGTCTGTCTGGGCTGCTCCATTTATGAATTCTGGAACTGGGTAAATCACTACAGGATGGGTTCTGGGACCCACTGGGCCTAATGTGAGATGCACATGAGCTAAGACTCCATTAATAACCTGACCGTCATATGCCCCACTCTGACTGGTGGGCCACAGCGATGTTTTGGGTCTCCTGGAATTAGTGTCAGTTTAGAGCCAGTATCCAGTAATCCCCCAAATTTCTGATTATTTCCTTTTCCTCAATGAACAGTCACTCTCATAAAAGGCTGAGATCCTTTTGGGGAAGGCTGGAGAAAGATTAATAGTATAAATTTTTGGCAATGTATTGGAGTACTACCTGAGGGGGACCTGACCTCCTCTTCATTCAAGGGGTTATGGGTCTTTAAACTCGCTCATGACTGGAAATTGATTGAGGGGATGTGTCATGGATTGAATTATGTTCCCCCAAACAATTGTTTTGGCCACAATTCCCCATATTGTGTCGTTGTCCTCTATTTTGTGATTGTAATTTTATATTAAAGAGGGTTAGAGTGGGATTGTAACGCCCTTACCAGGTCACATCCCTGATCCAACGTAAAGGGCATTTCCCTGGGGTGCGGCCTGCACCACCTTTTATTTCTCAAGAGATAGAAGGAAAGAGAAGCAAGCAGAGAGATGGGAACCTCATACCACCAAGAAGGCAGCGCTGGGAGCAGAGGGCGTACTTTCGACCTGAGGTTCTGGCACTGAGATGCTCCCAGACCAAGGGAAGACCGATGACAAGGACCTTCCTCCAGAGCCATCAGAGAAAGAAAGCCTTCCCCTGGAGCCGGTACCCTGAAGTCGTACTACTAGCCTATGGGACTGTGAGAAAATAAACTTCTCTTTGTTAAAACCATCCACTTGTGGCATTTCTGTTATGGCAGCACTAGATGACTAAGACAAGCCGTGACTCTCTTTTCTGGTGGTTTGAGTTACAGTAGTATTCACCTGACCTAGAATTCTTGTGCATGTACAGATCAAGTAAATACTTAGTAGATTTCCTAGCTGTCACTTCTAGGGACACCATAACTAAGTAGCCAACGCCATAAGTCCATATGAGTCCAAGTATTCTGATTAGTTTTGACTCTGCTGTCTACTATGGTAACCACACCTACCTTGTCTTTGGCTGAGTGTTGCCAATTGGCCCATACTACCCCAGGGTCAAATCAGCCCCATTGTAGGTAGGTGTCTTAACTCAGTTAAGACAGTTCCCACTGTCAAATCTGACTTGCGTAAAATATCAATCACTGCGTTCTTCAAGGATGCTGGGGTTCCTTTCACAAATTTGCTCCTCACTGTTGTGGTAAAAGGTGTGTCGTCCGGGCACTCCATTTGTGGGTCTGTAGGTCTAACCTGATAAATGCACCTCAGCATGCCAATTTCCCTAAGTCTTTGGATACCTTCTTCTACAGTATACCAAGGCAGGTCTGGTACTTCAACTAGATTTAGTGTAGGCCATCATGTAATCCATGCTTCAGCGATACAACCACATATATTATTAGATCATTTCCTAACTTCTTGAGCTGAAAAATTGAATGAATTATCTGTGCTTAGTGGGCCCATACTAATAAACCCAGGCTGGTCCATTTTTATGTTCCTTGCACCATTACCTCACATCCTTAATAGCCATTGGTACACATATTCCCCAGGTTTCTGTTTGCACATATTAGAAAAGTCAAGCAGTTCTTTTGGAGTGTAGCATACCTCCTCCTGGGTCCCACTTTGTGCTTCACCTTTTGGGGCTTGCTGGGACTTAAGTCTAGTTATAGGGCTAGAAGAGAAAATCAGTGGTGGAGAAGTATTTTGTAAAGCATCTGCCTCAGGCAATGCCCCAGGAAATGACTCTGACAAAGGCTCTTTAGACACAGGTGAGTTAATGTGGTCAGATGGGGGTGGAGGGGCTAATGGTTTTACTGGGGAGGGTGGCTTAGGAGACAGATGGGAGTCAGGGGGCTGGTTCTGTTGGCAGGAGTGATTCAATGGAATTTAGGGGCTCAGTGTCTCCAGCTTCCTCGTTATCTTCCCATATATCCCCATCCCAAGTTTCAGGACTCCATTTCTTCCCAATTAATGCCCTCACTTTAACTTCAGACAGCTCTCGAGTTTGGCAGTTGAGTTGGCATTGTAATTCAGCCACTCTTACAATAATGCTCTGGGTTTGGTTTTCAGCAATATCATTACTACTTTCAGGGCACAAGTGGAAACTTTGAGGTCATGTACATGGCACTTGAGCTTTGACTCTGAAGCCCTGAGCTCCTCTCTTTCTTTCACTGGTTTGTCTAGTGAAAGTAGGACCAACCATCCAGCTACCTTATACGTCTCATTATTACATAATTGTAGAAAAGTACCACACATTGCAACCACCCAGAGCCTCACCTTTCATCAATACCCGATCTATTGGTGGTGATATTTTGTGTATTTGTATTGCCACCTCATGCTATGGATTAGCAGTGCCCTCTTTACTATCATAAGCAGAGTCATCAACATCTTTAACACTAACCAGACTTGAAAATCAATTTAGAAAACTCACCCATACAATTTTGTTTCTCTAGAACCAGTCTCTGGTCCAAATATCTTAGGCACTACTTTTCTGTCCTTAGCCTGAAGGACTAACTTTTAACTCTTCACTCTTAACTTCATACCTACAGAGTAGAGGTCTCACAGGGAAGTTCTTCAAAACCTCCACGTTTTCACTTCTTCATCATTATATCATTCCTCAATCCACTATAATCAGCCTACCACCCACAACCCCATTGAAAGTGCTTTGGTAAATGTCACCGATAGTCTAATAGACTCTCCTATGTACATCTGAAATGGCTGATTTATGTCTATGGATGTGCCCCACCCTCTTTTTTTTTTTTTTTTAACTCTTTCCCTTGGTTACTATAACATCTTCCTCTACTGTTTTACTTTCAATCTGTGCTATCATTTTTTTCTGAATCTCCTTGGGCTTCTGCTGGAAGGATTTATCATTGTCTTTCTAGATTAAAGTGTTTTAATAACAGAAACCTGATCTGTTAGAATGCTATCTTTTAGATAGAATCAAAGAAATATTTACTTACACTATAACAAGAAAAATACATATTAGCAAGGACAAATAACTTCCTGGCATGCAGAGAAGTGAGGCTTACTGTTACTTTAAAACTACCTAGATCAAGAAGATTCTATACTTTTCGGATTTAGTTAAAATTGATTTATCTGGGGAGTTTAGGTAGTTTTCTGCCTGGAAGCTGGAGCCTTGGCTAGGTGACTTGTTGAATATTCTTTCTATCCATAGCATTCTACCATTTCTCCCACATTTTATGTGTCTTTTTTTATTACGCCATAGCAGCTGATCACTCTACTCATGTGTTGGACTGTGGACCTGCCTTTAATTACTCATCAGCAAAGGGATTGAAATTTGTATTAAGCTCTGTCCCAAAGATGGTCTCAGGTTCCTTCTCCACATTGCTTGTATGTTGTTTTTGTTTTTGTTGTTGTTGTTAGGTGCCGTCGAGTCAGTTCCGACTCATAGTGACCCTATGCACAACAGAACGAAACACTGCCCGGTGCTGTGCCATCCTCACAATCCTTGTTATGCTTGAGCTCATTGTTGCAGCCACGGTGTCAATCCACCTCTTTTTCGCTGACCATGTACTCTGCCAAGCATGATGTCCTTCTCCAGGGACTGATCCCTCCTGACTACATGTCCAAAGTATGTAAGACACAGTCTCGCCATCCTTGCTTCTAAGGAGCATTCTGGTTGTACTTCTTCTAAGATAGATTTGTTCATTCTTTTGGCAGTCCATGGTATATTCACTATTCTTCGCCAACACCACAATTCAAAGGCATCAACTCTTCTTCGGTCTTCCTTATTCATGGTCCAGCTTTCACATATCAGCTTTCACATGCATATGATGCGATTAAAAATACCATGGCTTGGGTCAGGCACACCTTAATCTTCAGGGTGACATCTTCACTCTTCAAGACTTTGACGAGGTCCTTTGCAGCAGATTTGCCCAATGCAATGCCTCTTTTGATCTCTTGACTGCTGCTTCCCTGGCTGTTGATTGTGGATCCAAGTAAAATGAAATCCTTGACAACTTCAATCTTTTCTCCGTTTATCATGATGTTGCTCATTGGTCTGTAAAACAAAGAAAGAGCAGCCAACACTGTTCATACACACGGGACCCTGGCTTAGTGAATGCTCTGGGAACAGAATAAGGGAATGTGACTTAGACTAACTACTCTGCTGTCATAGACTCTATATTTTCTCTCACTAAGAAATGAGGTCATAACTGTCTACTACCATGGTGAAGGGGTTTTTATAGAGAAGTTGTACAAGACACACTTTCCTATCCAATATGCATTAGCCTATCCCATGCCTCTTTTACCGGTTGTGTCCATGGCTTCCTTAACTCCTGTAAGAGGATATAAATACACAGCACTCGAATTTAAGCTCTAAAAGGGAAGAGAATTCCATCTGTTTGATATGGATGTATCCACAATGCTTGGTGAAAGGCATGTGCTCAATAAATATTTGTTAAGTGAATTATCAGCATATGCTAGTAGGGAAATTCTTGTAAAACTCAACATAAGAAAAACAGAATTCATTCTTCTTGTTATTATCACTTCTGATCTGATTTATTTCCCTCTTATCTGGTGTTTACCTATTTGGAAACAACACTAGACATCATAGATAATTTCAATAACACAAGAAGGTATAGCAGGTTATATCTGAAGCCTCTAGTCAGAGACCCAGCATACTGATTTTTCAGGAAATTTTCTGCATGCTCCCTAGAAATACATTTATTTCTTCTCTTGCTCCTTGCCTCTTCTAGAAGCCAGCTACATTCCTTGGCTTGTGGCTCCCTCCTAAATTTTCCAAAAAACAATGGTTGGTAAAAGTCTTTCTCATAATGTGTCACCCTAACACTGACTCTTCTACCTCCATCTTTCACTTATAAGGACCCTGTGATTGCACTGGGCCCACTCAGATAATCCAGGATAATCTCCTCATCTCAAGGTCAGCTGATTATCAACCTGAATTTCCATTCCCCCTTACCATGTGACATAACATATTCACAGGTTTAAGGGATTATAATGTGAACATCTTGACATCTTTGAGAACCATTATTCTGCCTGCCACCAATGTCTATTCATCTGCGTTAATACAGTGAAGAATATGTATGGGTGTCTTAGTCATCTAGTGCTGCTTTAACAGAAATACCAAAAGTGGATGGTTTTAAAAAGGAGAAATTTATTCTCTCACAGTCTAGAAGGCTAGAAGTTCATATTCACAGTGCCAGCTCTAGGGGAAGGCTTTCTTTCTGTTGGTTCTGGAGGAAGGTCCTTGTCATCAAATTCGCTCTGCTCCTGGCACTGCTTTCTTGGTGGTATGAGGTTCCCATGTCTCTCTGCTAGCTTCTCTCTTTTATATCTCAAAAGGGATTGACTTAAGACACAATCTAATCTTGTAGATCTCATCAATATAAGTGCCAGTAATCCGTCTCATTAACATCATATTATAGTGATAGGATTACAACATATAGGAAAATCACATCAGATGACAAAATGGTGGACAATCACACAATACTGGGAATCATGGCACAGCCAAATTGCTATACATATTTTTTGGGTACACGATTCAACCCATGACAATGGGTATTATAAATCTGATAATTCCCAAATACTTCCTGTCTCCTGACATTTAGATACTCAACACTAATGTTTTTTTTATTTAGAGGCTGGGTCCATTCCTGAGTTAGCGCTATTATTGGTGATCTGCGGTTCATCTGGACACTCTCAGTGAGCAAGGGAAGGGATGTGGACTGCCCACAATGTTATGGGTAATGAATTTGAAGACACAGTCTAATAAAAAATCTTTTGTCTTGGAATATTGTTTGAAGGACAGGAAATATTTTAAAACAATGGATAAGAAAACACTTTGATGATGTGTGAATTTCAATTATGCCATAGCTGGGAATACCATCTCCCTCAGAGAAAAAGGAGACTCCAGAACAAGAATACTAGTTCTCAATTTCCAGTCTCTGTCTTTGACAGTAGGAAAAAATTCAAGCCTCCAGTTGCAAAAGTGAAGGATTTTGTAGGTAATATATCAAACGATGCAGGAAGCATCAAAAAAAGATGGAAGGAATACACAGACTCATTATACCAAAAAGAATTAGTTGAAGTTCAACCATTTCAAGAGGTAGCATATGATCAAGAACCAATGGTACTGAAGGGAGAAGTCCAAGCTGCACCGAAGGCATAGGCGAAAAACAAGGCTGCAGGAATTGCCGGCATATCAGTTGAGATATTTCAGCAAATGGATGCAGCGCTGGAAGTGCTCACTCATCTATGCCAAGAAATATGGAAGGCAGCTTCCTGGCTAACTGACTGGAAGAGATCCATATTTATGCCTATTCCCAAGAAAGGTGGTCCAACTAAATGCGGAAATTATAGAACAATGTCATTAATATCACATTCAAGCAAAGTTTTGCTGAAGACCATTCAAAAGATGCTGCAGCAGTATATTAACAGGGAACTGCCAGAAATTCAAGATGGATTCAGACGAGGACACGGAACCAGGAATAACATCATTGCTGATGTCAGATGGATCCTGGCTGAAAGCAAAGAATACCAGAACGATGTTTACCTGTGCTTTGTTGACTATGCAAAGGCATTTGGCTGTATGGATTGTAACAAATTATGGATAACATTGCGAAGAATGGGAATTCCAGAACACTTAATTGTGCTCATGATGGACCTGTACATAGATCAAGAGGCAGTTGTTCGGACAGAACAAGGGGATACTGATTGGTTTAAAGTCAGGAAAGGTGTGTGTCAGGGTTGTAGCCTTTCACCATACCTATTCAATCTGTATGCTGAACAAATAATCTGAGAAGCTGGACCGTGTGAAGAAGAACGGGGCATCAGGATTGGAGGAAGAGTTATTAACAACCTGTGTTATGCAAATGACTCAACCTGGCTCGCTGAAAGTGAAGAGGACTTGAAGCACTTACTAATGAAGATGAAAGACCACAGCCTTCAGTATGGATTACACCTCAACATAAAGAAAACAAAATTCCTCACAACTGGACCAATAGGCAGCATCATGATAAAGGGAGAAAAGATTGAAGTTTTCAAGGATTTCATTTTACTTGGATCCACAATCAACAGCCATGCAAGCAGCAGTCAAGAGATCAAAAGAGGCATTGCATTGGGCAAATATGCTGCAAAGGACCTCTTTAAAGTGTTGAAAAGCTAAGATGTCACCTTGAAGACTAAGGTGTGCTTGACCCAAGCCATGGTATTTTCAATCACATCATATGCATGTGAAAGCTGGACAATGAATAAGGAAGACCGAAGAAGAATTGATGCCTTCGAATTGTGCTGTTGGAGGAGAATATTGAATACACCGTGGACTGCCAAAAGAATAGATAAATCTGTCTTGAAAGAAGTACAGCCAGAATGCTCCTTAGAAGCAAGGATGGTGAGACTGCATCTTACATACTTTGGATATGTTGTCAGGGGGAATCAGTCTCTGGAGAAGGACATCATGGTTGGCAAAGTACAGGGTCGGTGGAAAAGAGGAAGACCCTCAAGGAGGTGGAATGACACAGTGGGTGCAATAATGGGCTCAAGTATATCAACGATTGTTGAGGATGGCGCAGGACCGGGCAGTGTTTTTTTCTGTTGTGCTTAGGGCCGCTACGGGTCGGAAGAGACTCGATGGCATCCGACAACAACAACAATAGGAAGCTACTCAAATAAGAATGAACATTCACCCTTATCCCATTCCTTCATCCCTTAATTCGTTTGTAGTAGGACCAAAGTATTCAATGAGAGTGAATTTTAATCTGAACGTATGCCTTCAGTCCGAAGGTGTTGAGGAAAATATTGAATATACCATGGACTGCCAAAAGAACAAACAAATCAGTTGTAGAAGAAATACAACCAAATGTTCCTTAGAAGTGAGGATGGCAAGACTTTGTCTTGCTTACTTTGGACATGTTGTCAGGAAAGACTATTCGATAGAAAAGGATATCCTGTTTAGTAAAATAGAGGGTCAGTTAAAACAAGGGAAACACTCAGTGAGATGGGTTGACACAACAGCCACAACAGTGGACTCAAACACACTAATAATAATGAAGGTGGCACAGGACAGGACAATGTTTTATTCTGTTATACATAAGGTCACCATGAGCTGGAGCTGACTCGATGGCAACTAACAACAACAACATATGTTGAGGTAGAAAGCACATTGTTTTCTAAGAAAATAGCAAAGAGGGATGAATTTGAATTCTCAGATCTAATCCCAAGATCAGTTGAGAATTTAACCATAAGGATTTGGGCAAGTTATTCCACCTCCTTAAAGTTGATTTCTCCACCCTATAGTCTACACCCAAAGGCAAATACATGGACACTTCCCCCAGTCAAACCTTTGGACAGAAAATGAGAATATTGATTTGCTATTTTCACCCTTATGGCATTTACTTACCTAACTTTCAGTTATGACCTCATAAAGAAGGCCCCTCTTTCTCACTCTACTGTCTTCAATATATGTAAGATTTTAGCTATGCCCTTGGAACCAACTACTAATTTTTCCACTGTTCTTCAAAAAAATCAAAGAAATTCTAGAACTCAAATCTGACCATTTTTACAGCTCATACACCTAGCATGAAGTTGTTGTGTGTGATGTGAAAGGGGGGAGGTGATGGATCTAGGTTAAGCTGAACGTACCACTGCTTGGCACAATAAGCCTTCAGGTATCTTCAGCGCATCCATAATTAAAATAATCAGATGAAAAAATGTTCAGCGTTCATGGATTACCAAAAAAACCAAACCCACTGCCGTCGAGTCGATTCCGACTCATAGCGACCCTATAGGACAGAGTAGAACTGCCCCATAGAGTTTCCAAGCAGTTCCTGGAGGATTCAAACTGCTGACCTCTTGGTTAGCAGCCATAGTACTTAGCCACTACGGCACCAGGGTTTTCATGGATTAGAAGACTTAATATTGTTAAGATGTCAATACTACCCAACGTGATCTATAGATTAAACACAATCTCGATTAAAATTCCAACAGCCTTCATTACAGAAATGGGAAAACCAATCCTTAATTTATATAGAATGGCAAGAGGCCCTGAATAGCTAGAGCAATGTTGAAAGAGAAGAATAAAGTAGGAGAACTCACACTTCCTGATGTTAAAACATATTACACAGCTACAATAATCAATCCCACATGTCTGTCAGTTTGTTGTACTGTGGTACCTTGTGCATTGCTGTGATGCTGGAAGCTATGCTATTGGTATTTCAAATACCAGCAGGGTCACCCGTGGTGGACAGGTTTCAGTGGAGCTTCCAGACTAAGACAGACAAGCAAGAAGGACCTGGTGGTCTACTTCTGAAAAAATTGGCCAGTGAAAACCTTATGAGTAGCAGTGGAACACTGATATAGTGCTGGAAAATGAACCCCTCAGGTTGGAAAATGCTCAAATACAACAGGAGAAGAGCTTCCTCTTCAAAGTAGAGTTGACCTTAAAGATGTGAATGGAGTAAAGCTTTGGGGACCTTTGTTTGCTGAGGTGGCATTACTGAATATGAGAAGAAACAGTTGCGAATATCCATTAATAATTGGAACTTGGAATGTATGAAGTATGATTCTAGGAAAATTGGAAGTCATCAAAAATGAAATGGAACACATAAAGATTGATATCCTCAGCATTAGTGAGGTGAAATGGACTGGTATTGGTCATTTTGAATTAGACAATCATAGGGGCTACTATTCTGGGGATCAGCAGTCCAAATACACCAGGTGCTCCTTGTAAACCCCACGGGGCAGTTTTACTCTGTCCATTAGGGTCGCTATGAGTCAGAACTGACTCGATGGCAATGGGTTTACTATGCTGGAAATTTATGCAGCAACCACTAAGGCCAAAGAACAGGAAAATGAAGATTTTTATCAACTTCTGCAGCTGAAATTGATCAAACATGTAATCAAGATGCGTTGATAATTACTGGCAACTAGAAAGCCAAAGTTAGAAACAAAGAAGAAGGATCTGTAGTTGGAAAATATGGCCTTGGTGAGCGAAATGACACTGGAGATCCCATGACAGAATTTTGCAAGACCAATGATTTATTCATTTTAAATATCTTTTTTCAACAACATAAATGGAGAGTACACACGTGGACCTCACTGGATGGAAAACACAGAAATCAAATCAACTACATCCCTGGAAAGAGACTATGGAAAAGCTCAGTATCATCAGTCAAAACTAGTCCAGGGGCCAACTGCAGAAGGGACCATCAATTGCCCTTATGCCAGTTCAAGTAGAAGCTGAAGAAAACTAGAACAAGTCCATAAGAACCAAAATACAACCTTGAGTATACATTACCTGAATTTGGAGATGACCTCAAAAATAGATTTGACACATTGAACACTAATGACTGAAGACCAGATAAGTTGTGCGATAACATCACTTACATCATATATGAAGAAAACAAGGGATCATTAGAAAGACAGGAAAGAAAGAAAAGACCAAAATAGATGTCAGAAGAGACTCTGAAACTTGCTGTTGAATGTAGAGTAGCTAAGAGAATGGAAGAAATGATGAAGTAAAAGAGCTGAGTAGAAGATTTCAAAGGGTATCTCGAGAAGACAAAGTATTTTAATGACGTGCAATTAAGTGTTCTGGAATTCCCATTATTTGCAATGTTATCCATAATTTGTTATGATCCACACAGTCAAAAACCTTTGCATAGTCAATAAAACACAGAAAAACATCTTTCTGGTTTTGTCTGCTTTCAGCCAGGATCCAACTGACATCAGCAATGATATCCCTGGTTCTACATCCTCTTCTGAACCTGGCCTGAATTTCTGGCAGTTCCCTATTGATATACTGCTGCAGACACTTTTTAAATGATCTTCAGCAAAATTTTGCTTGCATGTGATATTAATGATACTGTTTGATAATTTCCACATTTTGTTGGATCACCTTTCTTGGTAATATGCATAAATATGGATCTCTTCCAGTCGGTTGACAAGGTAGTTGTCTTTCAAATTTTCTGGCACAGACAGTGAGCACTTCCAGCGCTGCATCCATTTGTTGAAACACCTCAATTGTTATTCCGTCAATTCCGGGAGCCTTGTTTTTCACCAATGCCTTCAGTGCACCTTGAACTTCTTCCTTCATGTCATCAGATCCTGATCATATGCTACCTCTTGAAATGGTTGGAAGTCGACCAGTTCTTTATGCTATGACTCTGTATTCCTTCCATCTTCTTTTTTTTTTTTATTAACTTTTATTGAGCTTCAAGTGAACGTTTACAAATCAAGTCAGACTGTCACATATAAGTTTATATACACCTTACTCCGTACTCCCACTTGCTCTCCCCCTAATGAGTCAACCCTTCCAGTCTCTCCTTTCGTAAGCATTCAGTTTATCCCGGAAACTTCTTTGCTTTTGGTCCAGTCCAGTTGAGCTGACCTTCCATGTATTGAGTATTGTCCTTCCCTTCACCTAAAGCAGTTCTTAAGCTACTAATTAATCAGTAAAAAACCCTCTCCCACCCTCCCTCCCTCCCCCCTCTTGTAACCACAAAAGTATGTGTTCTTCTCAGTTTATACTATTTCTCAAGATCTTATAATAGTGGTCTTGTACAATATTTGCCCTTTTGCCTCTGACTAATTTCGCTCAGCATAATGCCTTCCAGGTTCCTCCATGTTATGAAATGTTTCACAGATTTGTCACTGTTCTTTATCGATGCCTAGTATTCCATTGTGTGAATATACCACAATTTATTTACCCATTCATCCGTTGATGGACACCTTGGTTGCTTCCAGCTTTTTGCTATTGTAAACAGAGCTGCAATAAACATGGGTGTGCATATATCTGTTTGTGTGAAGGCTCTTATTTCTCTAGGGTATATTCCGAGGAGTGGGATTTCTGGGTTGTATGGTAGTTCTATTTTTAACTGTTTAAGATAACGCCAGATAGATTTCCAAAGTGGTTGTACCATTTTACATTCCCACCAGCAGTGTATAAGGGTTCCAATCTCTCCGCAGCCTCTCCAACATTTATTATTTTGTGTTTTTTGGATTAATGCCAGCCTTGTTGGAGTGAGATGGAATCTCATCGTAGTTTTAATTTGCATTTCTCTAAGGGCTAGTGATCGAGAACATTTTCTCATGTATCTGTTAGCTGCCTGAATATCTTCTTTAGTGAAGTGTGTGTTCATATCCTTTGCCCACTTCTTGATTGGGTTGTTTGTCTTTTTGTGGTTGAGTTTTGACAGAATCATATAGATTTTAGAGATCAGGCGCTGGTCGGAGATGTCATAGCTGAAAATTCTTTCCCAGTCTGTAGGTGGTCTTTTTACTCTTTTGGTGAAGTCTTTAGATGAGGATAGGTGTTTGATTTTTAGGAGCGCCCAGTTATCTGGTTTCTCTTCATCATTTTTGGTAATGTTTTGTATTCTGTTTATGCCTTGTATTAGGGCTCCTAAGGTTGTCCCTATTTTTTCTTCCATGATCTTTATCATTTTAGTCTTTATGTTTAGGTCTTTGATCACTTGGAGTTAGTTTTTGTGCATGGTGTGAGGTATGGGTCCTGTTTCATTTTTTTGCAAATGGATATCCAGTTATGCCAGCACCATTTGTTAAAAAGACTATCTTTTCCCCAATTAACTGACACTGGTCCTTTGTCAAATATCAGCTGCTCATATGTGGATGGATTTATATCTGGGTTCTCAATTCTGTTCCACTGGTCTATGTGTCTGTTGTTGTACCAGAACCAGGCTGTTTTGACTACTGTGGTTGTATAATAGGTTCTGAAATCAGGTAGAGTGAGGCCTCCCACTTTCTTCTTCTTTTTCAGTAATGCTTTGCTTATCCGAGGCTTCTTTCCCTTCCATATGAAGTTGGTGATTTGTTTCTCTATTACCTTAAAAAATGACATTGGAATTTGGATTGGAAGTGCATTGTATGTATAGATGGCTTTTGGTAGAATAGACATTTTTACTATGTTAAGTCTTCCTATCCATGAGCAAGGTATGTTTTTCCACTTAATTATGTCCTTTTTAATTTCTTGTAGTAGAGCTTTGTAGTTTTCTTTGTATAGGTCTTTTACATCCTTGGTAAGATTTATTCCTAAGTATTTTATCTTCTTGGGGGCTACTGTGAATGGTATTGATTTGGTTATTTCCTCTTCGGTGTTCTTTTTGTTGATGTAGAGGAATCGAAGTGATTTTTGTATGTTTATCTTATAACCTGAGACTCTGCCAAACTCTTCTATTAGTTTCAGTAGTTTTCTGGAGGGTTCGTGGGGGTTTTCTGTGTATAAGATCATGTCATCTGCAAATAGAGATAATTTTACTTCCTCTTTGCCAATCCAGATGCCCTTTATTTCTTTGTCTAGCCTAATTGCTCTGGCTAGGACTTCTAGCACAATGTTGAATAAGAGCGGTGATAAAGGGCATCCTTGTCTGGTTCCAGTTCTCAAGGGAAATGCTTTCAGGCTCTCCATTTAGAGTGATGTTGGCTGTTGGCTTTGCCTTGCATACCTGGTATAAATCCCACTTGATCAGGGTGAATTATTTTTTTGATATGTTGTTGAATTCTATTGGGTAGAATTTTGTTGAGGATTTTTGCACCTATGTTCATGAGGGATATAGGTCTGTAATTTTCTTTTTTTGTAATGTCTTTACCTGGTTTTGGTAGCAGGGAGATGGTAGCTTCATAGAATGAGTTGGGTAGTATTCCGTCATTTTCTATGCTTTGAAATACCTTTAGTAGTAATAGTGTTATCTCTTCTCTGAAAGTTTGGTGGAACTCTGCAGTAAAGCCATCCGGGCCAGGGCTTTTTTTTTTTTTTTTAATAACTTTTATTAAGCTTCAAGTGAACGTTTACAAATCCAATCAGTCTGTCACATATAAGTTTACATACATCTCACTCCCTACTCCCACTTGCTCTCCCCCTCTTGAGTCAGCGCTTTCAGTCTCTCCTTTCTTGACAATTTTGTCTGCTTCCCTCTCTCTCTATCCTCCCATCCCCCCTCCAGACAAGAGTTGCCAACACAATCTCAAGTGTCCACCTGATATAATTAGCTCACTCTTCATCAGCGTCTCTCTCCCACCCGCTGACCAGTCCCTTTCATGTCTGATGAGTTGTCTTCGGGGATGGTTCCTGTCCTGTGTCAACAGAAGGTCTGGGGAGCATGGCCGCCGGGATTCCTCCAGTCTCAGTCAGACCATTAAGTTTGGTCTTTTTATGAGAATTTGGGGTCTGCATCCCACTGATCTCCTGCTCCCTCAGGGGTCCTCTGCTGTGCTCCCTGTCAGGGCAGTCATCGATCGTGGCCGGGCACCAACTAGTTCTTCTGGTCTCAGGATGATGTAGGTCTCTGGTTCATGTGGCCCTTTCTGTCTCTTGGGCTCCTAGTTGTCGTGTGACCTTGGTGTTCTTCATTTTCCTTTGCTCCAGGTGGGTTGAGACCAATTGATGCATGTTAGATGGCCGCTTGTTAGCATTTAAGACCCCAGACGCCACATTTCAAAGTGGGATGCAGAATGATTTCATAATAGAATTATTTTGCCAATTGACTTAGAAGTCCCCGCAATTCCATGTTCCCCAGACCCCCGCGCTTGCTCTGCTGACCTTTGAAGCATTCATTTTTTTTTTTTAATTTTTATTAAGCTTCAAGTGAACATTTACCATTCCAATCAGTCTGTCACATGTAGGTTTACATACATCTTACTCCCTTCTCCCACTTGCTCTCCCCCTGTTGAGTCAGCCCTTACAGTCTCTCGTTTCGTGCCAATTTTACCTTCTTCCCTCTCTCTCTATCTTCCCACCCCCCCTCCAGTCAAGAGTTGCCAAAACACTCTCCCGTGTCCACCTGATTTAATTAGCTCACTCTTCATCAGTTTCTCTCTCCCCCCCACTGACCAGTCCTTTTCATGCCTGATGATTTGTCTTCGGGGATGGTTCCTGTCCTGTGCCATCAGAAGTTCTGGGGAGCATTGTCTCTGGGATTCCTCTAGTCGCAATCATACCATTAGGTGTGGTCTTTTAATGAGAATTTGGGGTCTGCATCCCATTGGTCTCCTGCTCCCTCAGGAGTTGTCTGTTGTGTTCCCTGACAGGGCAGACATCGATTGTGGCCGGGCACCAACTAGTTCTTCTGGTCTCAGGATATTGTAGGTCTCTGGTTCAAGTGGCCCTTTCTGTCTCTTGGGTTCTTAGTTGTCGTGTGACCTTGGTGTTCTTCCTTTGCCTTTGCTCCCGGTGGGTTGAGACCAATTAATGTATTTTAGATGGCTGCTTGTTGGCATTTAGGACCTCAGATGCCACAATTCAAAGTGGGATGCAGAGTATTTTCATAATAGAATTGTTTTGCCCATTGATTTAGAAGTCCTCTCAAACCAAGTTCCCCAGACCCCAGCCCCTGCTTCGCTATCCTTTGAAGCTTTCATTTTATCTCGGAAACCTCTTTACTTTTAATCCTGTCCAATTAGGCTGACCTTCCTTGTTTTGAGTGTTGTCTTTCCCTTCACCCAAAGCAGTTCCCATCTACAGATTGATCAATAAAAAGCCCTCTCCCTCCCTCCCTCCCTCCCTCCCCCCTTTGTAACCACAAAAGTATGTGTTCTTTTCCGTTTTTTCTATTTCTCAAGATCTTATAATAGTGGTCTTATACAATATTTGTCCTTTTGCAACTGACTCATTTCGCTCAGCATAATGCCTTCCAGATTCCTCCATGTTACGAAATGTTTCAGAGATTCGTCACTGTTCTTTATCGATGCGTAGTATTCCATTGTGTGAATATACCACAATTTATTTACCCATTCGTCCGTTGATGGACATCTTGGTTGCTTCCAGCTTTTTGCTATTGTAAACAGAGCTGCAATAAACATGGGTGTGCATATATCTGTTTGTGTGAAGGGTCTTGTATTTTTAGGGTATATTCCGAGGAGTGGGATTTCTGGGTTGTATGGTAGTTCTATTTCTAACTGTTTAAGATAACGCCAGATGGATTTCCAAAGTGGTTGTACCATTTTACAATCCCACCAGCAGTGTATGAGAGTTCCAGTCTCTCCGCAGCCTCTCCAACATTTATTATTTTGTGTTTTTTGAATTAATGCCAGTCTAGTTGGTGTCAGATGGAATCTCATCGTAGTTTTAATTTGCATTTCTCTAATGACTAATGATCGAGAGCATTTTCTCATGTATCTGTTGGCTGCCTGAATATCTTCCTTAGTGAAATGTGTGTTCATATCCTTTGCCCACTTCTTGATTGGGTTGTTTGTCTTTTTGTGGTTGAGTTTTGACAGAATCATGTAGATTTTAGAGATCAGGCGCTGGTCTGAGATGTCATAGCTGAATATTCTTTCCCAGTCTGTAGGTGGTCTTTTTACTCTTTTGGTGAAGTCTTTAGATGAGCATAGGTGTTTGATTTTTAGGAGCGCCCAGTTATCTGGTTTCTCTTCATCATTTTTGGTAATGTTTTGTATTCTGTTTATGCCCTGTATTAGGGCTCCTAGGGTAGATCCTATTTTTTCTTCCATGATTTTTATCGTTTTAGTCTTTATGTTTAGGTCTTTGATCCACTTGGAGTTAGTTTTTGTGCATGGTGTGAGGTATGGGTCCTGTTTCATTCTTTTGCAAATGGATATCCAGGTATGCCAGCACCATTTGTTAAAAAGACTATTATTTCCCCAATTAACTGACACTTGTCCTTTGTCAAATATCAGCTGCTCATAAATGGATGGATTTATATCTGGATTCTCAATTCTGTTCCATTGGTCTATGTGCCTGTTGTTGTACCAGTACCAGGCTGTTTTGACTACTGTAGCTATATAATAGGTTCTGAAATCAGGTAGGGTGAGGCCTCCCACTTTCTTCTTCTTTTTCAGTAATGTTTTGCTTATCCGGGGGTTCTTTCCTTTCCATATGAAATTAGTGATTTGTTTCTCTATTCCCTTAAAGTATGACATTGGTATTTGGATTGGAAGTGCGTTGTATGTATAAATGGCTTTTGGTAGAATAGACATTTTTACTATGTTAAGTCTTCCTATCCATGAGCAGGGTATGTTTTTCCATGTAAGTGTGTCCTTTTGAATTTCTTGTAGTAGAGCTTTGTAGTTTTCTTTGTATAGGTCTTTTACATCCTTGGTAAGATTTATTCCTAAGTATTTTATCTTCTTGGGGGCTACTGTGAATGGTATTGATTTGGTTATTTCCTCTTCGGTGTTCTTTTTGTTGATGTAGAGGAATCCAAGTGATTTTTGTATGTTTATTTTATATCCTGAGACTCTTCCAAACTCTTCTATTAGTTTCAGTAGTTTTCTGGAGGATTTCTTAGGGTTTTCCATGTATACGATCATGTCATCTGCAAATAGTGATAGCTTTACTTCCTCCTTACCAATCTGCATACCCTTTATTTCTTTGTCTAGCCTAATTGCCCTGGCTAGGACTTCAAGTACGATGTTGAATAAGAGCGGTGATAAAGGGCATCCTTGTCTGGTTCCCGTTCTCAAGGGAAATGCTTTCAGGTTCTCTCCATTTAGAGTGATATTGGCCATTGGCTTTGCATATATGCCCTTTATTATGTTGAGGAATTTTCCTTCAATTCCTATTTTGGTGAGAGTTTTTATCATAAATGGGTGTTGGACTTTGTCAAATGCCTTTTCTGCATCAATTGATAAGATCATGTGGTTTTTGTCTTTTGTTTTATTTATGTGATGGATTACATTAATGGTTTTTCTGATATTAAACCAGCCTTACATACCTGGTATAAATCCCACTTGATCAGGGTGAATTATTTTTTTGATGTGTTGTTGGATTCTATTGGCTAGAATTTTATTAAGGATTTTTGCATCTATGTTCATGAGGGATATAGGTCTAAAATTTTCTTTTTTTGTAATGTCTTTACCTGGTTTTGGTATCAGGGAGATGGTAGCTTCACAGAATGAGTTGGGTAGTATTCCGTCTTTTTCTATACTTTGAAATACCTTCAATAGTAATGGTGTTAAGTCTTCTCTGAAGGTTTGGTAGAACTCTGCAGTGAAGCCATCTGGGCCAGGACTTTTTTTTGTTGGGAGTTTTTTGATTACCGTTTCAATCTCTTTTTTTGTTATGGGTCTATTTAGTTGTTCTACTTCTGAATGTGTTAGTTTAGGTAAGTAGTATTGTTCCAAGAATTTATCCATTTCTTCTAGGTTTTCAAATTTGTTAGAGTACAATTTTTCATAATAATCTGAAATGATTCTTTTAATTTCATTTGGTTCTGTTGTGATGTGGTCCTTCTCGTTTCTTATTCAGGTTATTTGTTTCCTTTCCTGTATTTCTTTAGTCAGTCTAGCCAATGGTTTATCAATTTTGTTAATTTTTTCAAAGAACCAGCTTTTGGCTTTGTTAATTCTTTCAATTGTTTTTCTGTTCTCTAATTCATTTAGTTCAGCTCTAATTTTGATTATTTGTTTTCTTCGGGTGCCTGATGGATTCTTTTGTTGCTCACTTTCTATTTGCTCAAGTTGTCGGGACAGTTCTCTGATTTTGGCTCTTTCTTCTTTTTGTATGTGTGCATTTATCGATATAAATTGGCCTCTGAGCACTGCTTTTGCTGTGTCCCAGAGGTTTTGATAGGAAGTATTTTCATTCTCGTTGCTTTCTAAGAATTTCCTTATTCCCTCCTTGATGTCTTCTATAACCCAGTCTTTTTTCAGGAGGGTATTGTTCATTTTCCAAGTATTTGATTTCTTTTCCCTAGTTTTTCTGTTATTGATTTCTAGCTTCATTGCCTTGTGGTCTGAGAAGATGCTTTGTAATATTTCGATGTTTTGGATTCTGCAAAGATTTGTTTTATGCCCTAATATGTGGTCTATTCTAGAGAATGTTCCATGTGCGCTAGAAAAAAAAGTATATTTTGCAACAGTTGGGTGGAGAGTTCTGTATAAGTCAATGAGGTCAAGTTGGTTGATTGTTGTAAGTAGGTCTTCCGTGTCTCTATTGAGCTTCTTACTGGATGTCCTGTCCTTCTCCGAAAGTGGTGTGTTGAAGTCTCCTACTATATATGTGGAGGTGTCTATCTCACTTTTCAATTCTGTTAAAATTTGATTTATGTATCTTGCAGCCCTGTCATTAGGTGCGTAAATATTTAATATGGTTATGTCTTCCTGATCAATTGTCCCTTTTATCATTATATAGTGTCCTTCTTTATCCTTTGTGGCGGATTTAAGTCTAAAGTCTATTTTGTCAGAAATTAATATTGCTACTCCTCTTCTTTTTTGCTTATTGTTTGCTTGATATATTTTTTTCCATCCTTTGAGTTTTAGTTTGTTTGTATCTCTAAGTCTAAGGTGTGTCTCTTGTAGGCAGCATATAGATGGATCGTGTTTTTTTATCCAGTCCGTGACTCTCTGTCTCTTTATTGGTGCATTTAGTCCATTTACATTCAGCGTAATTATAGATAAGTAAGTTTTTAGTGCTGTCATTTTGATGCCTTTTCATGTGTGTTGTTGGCCATTTCATTTTTCCACATGCTTTTTTGTGCTGAGACGTTTTTCTTAGTAGCTTGTGAGATCCTCATTTTCATAATGTTTAACTTTGTGTTTATTGAGTCGTTACATTTTTCTTGGCTTTTTTCTTGAGTTATGGAATTGATATTCCTTTTTGTGGTTACCTTATTATTTACCCCTATTTTTCTAAGTAAAAACCTAACTTGTATCTTTCTATTTCGCCTTGTATCACTCTCCATCTGGCAGTTCAATGCCTCCTATATTTAGTCCCTCTTTTTGATTATTTTGATCGTTTATCTATTGATTTCCATGATTTCCTGTTGTGTGTATTATTTTGTTTATTTATTTATTTTTTAGAATTAGTCTTAATTTGTTTGTTTTTGTGCTTTCCCTGTTTGAGTTGCGTTGATATCAGGACGTTCTGTTTTGTGACCTTGTATTGTGCTGGTACCTGATATTATTGGTCATCCGGCCAAACAATCTCCTTTAGCATTTCTTGCAGTCTTGGCTTAGTTTTTGCAAATTCTCTAAACTTGTGTTTATCTGTAAATATCTTAATTTCTCCTTCATATTTCAGAGAGAGTTTTGCTGGATATATGATCCTTGGTTGGCAGTTTTTCTCATTTAGTGCTCTGTATATGTCGTCCCATTCCCTTCTTGCCTGCATGGTTTCTGCTGAGTAGTCTGAACTTATTCTTATTGATTCTCCCTTGAAGGAAACCTTTCTTTTCTCCCTGGCTGCTTTTAAAATTTTCTGTTTGTCTTTGGTTTTGGCAAGTTTGATGATGATATGTCTTGGTGTTTTTCTTTTTGGATCAATCTTAAATGGGGTTCGATGAGCATCTTGGATAGATATCCTTTCTTCTTTCATGATGTCAGGGAAGTTTTGTGTCAGGAATTCTTCAACTATTTTCTCTGTGTTTTCTGTCCCCTCTCCCTGTTCTGGGACTCCAATTACTCGTAAGTTATCCTTCTTGATAGACTCCCACATGATTCTTAGTGTTTCTTCATTTTTTTTAATTCTTTTATCTGATTTTTTTTCAGCTATGTTGGTGTTGTTTCCCTTGTCCTCCAGAAGTCCCAGTCTACATTCTAATTGCTCGAGTCTGCTCCTCTGACTTTCTATTGCGTTGTCAAATTCTGTAATTTTATTGTTAATCTTTTGGATTTCTACATGCTGTCTCTCTATGGATTCTTGCAACTTGTTAATTTTTCCACTATGTTCTTGAATAATCTTTTTGAGTTCTTCAACAGTTTTATCAGTGTGTTCCTTGGCTTTTTCTGCATTTATCCTAATTTCATTTGTGATATCTTTAAGCATTCTGTAAATTAGTTTTTTATATTCTGTATCTGATAATTCCAGGATTGTATCTTCATTTGGGAAAGATTTTGATTCTTTTGTTTGGGGGGTTGGAGAAGCTGTCATGGTCTGTTTCTTTATGTGGTTTGATATGGACTGCTGTCTCCGAGCCATCACTGGGAAACTAGATTTTCCAAGTAGTCAGCTAAAAAAAAATGCAGTCAGATCCCTATCTGAATTCTCTCTCTGGCTCCGGGTATTCGGATGTTAATGGGGTCGCCTGGGGAGGGTGGGGGAGGGATCTGAGAGCTAGGAGTGTAGCACCACAGAATATAGAGCTGAACACCATGTTCACGCTCCGCCCCCGTTCGCCAAAATCCGGGCTGGACGGGTCCCTGGCTAGGACACTGCTTTCCTTGCTCGGAAACCAGTCACTTCCGCCTGGGGACTTCCTCCGGTGCGCGGCACCGCTCGTGGGCACTGGGTGGGCGTTTCCCGCACGAACGGGTGGGCCCGCCCCCAGGGTCTATTCAGGCGATTATAATTAGGTCCCGCGGTCACGCCCCGCCTGTGCGCGCGCCCAAATCCCAGCGGGATGACTTCCGGGTTGAGATGCTGCTTTCCCTGTTCGGGAACCAGTCACTTCCTCCCCGGGACTTCTCCTTCCGGAGCGCCACAGCTCTCGTGTGAACTGGTTTGGCGTCACCTGCACGGCCAGGTGGGCCTACCCCCTGGGTCAATTCAGGGCAATAAAAATGGACTCCGTGCTCACGCCCCGCTCGTGCGCGTGCCCAAGCCCCGGCAGGACGGCACCCCGTCTGGGACGCTACTTTCTGCGCTTCGGGACCAATCAGTTCCTCCGCACGGCCCGGTGGGCCCGCCCCCTGGGTCAGTTCAGGGCAATAAAAATGGACTCCGCGCTCACGCCCCACTCGTGCGCGCACCCAAACCCCGGCTAGACGGCACCCTGTCTGGGACGCTACTTTCTGCGCTTCGGGACCAATCAGTTCCTCCCGGGGACTTCTCCTTCCGGTGTGCCACACCTCTCGCGCAAACTGGGAGGGCGTCACTCGCACGACCAGGTGGTCCCGCCCCCTGGGTCAATTCAGGGTAATAAAAATGGACCCCGCGCTCATGCCCCGCCCGCGCGCGCGCGCGTGCCCAGATCCCAGCGGAATGGCTCCCCGTCTGGGATGCTGCTTTCCCTGTTTTGAGACCAGACACTTCCGGGGATTTCTCCCTCTGGTGTGCCGTGCCACACGCGCGGACTGGGTGTGCGTCCTCCTGCACAAACGTGTGGGCCCCGCCCTGGGGTCACTTTAGGGAAATATAGTTGACCCCCCCCCCGCTCGCACCCCGTCGGCTTCTCGCCTAACTCCCGGCGGGACGGCACCCCAGCTGGGACGCTGTTCTCCCCCCTCCCAGATCAGTCACTGCCTCCCGGGTGCTTCTCCCTCCGGCTGCGCCCCTACGCTGCCTGCGCCAACCTGCTAGGCTTCCTCCCGGGATGGGTTCGGGGGGGAAGGGGTGGGCCCCCTTTCTGTGCCGTCTGCCCCCCTGGGCTCTGCCCCAGATCGAGCTCCGAAGGTCACCTGCCTGGTGCGCTGGCTCCTAGTTCTGAAAACAGTCGCTGTCTGCCCGTATTTGTTCGTTTTCCGTCTCTAAGTCTGTGCTTGTTGTTCAGAGTTCGTAGATTGTTATGTATGTGATCGATTCCCTTGTTTTTCCGAGTCTTTGTTGCAAGAGGGATCCGCGGTAGCGTCCACCTAGTCCGCCATCTTGGCCCCCGCTCTGAAGCATTCATTTTATCCCGGAAACTTCTTTGCTTTTGGTCCAGTCCAATTGAGCTGACCTTCCATGTATTGAGTGTTGTCTTTCCCTTCACCTAAAGCAGTTCTTATCTACTGATTAATCAATAAAAAACCCTCTCCCACCCTCCTTCCCTCCCCCTCTCGTAACCACAAAAGTATGTGTTCTTCTCAGGTTTACTATTTCTCAAGATCTTATAATAGTGGTCTTATACAATATTTGTCCTTTTGCCTCTGACTCATTTCGCTCAGCATAATGCCTTCCAGGTTCCTCCATGTTACGAAATGTTTCAGAGATTCGTCACTGTTCTTTATCGATGCCTAGTATTCCATTGTGTGAATATACCACAATTTATTTACCCATTCATCCGTTGATGGACACCTTGGTTGCTTCCAACTTTTTGCTATTGTAAACAGAGCTGCAATAAACATGGGTGTGCATATATCTGTTTGTATGAAGGCTCTTGTATCTCTAGGGTATATTCCTAGGAGTGGAATTTCTGGGTTGTATGGTAGTTCTATTTCTAACTGTTTAAGATAACGCCAGATAGATTTCCTAAGTGGTCGTACCATTTTACATTCCCACCAGCAGTGTATGAGAGTTCCAATCTCTCCGCAGCCTCTCCAGCATTTATTATTTTGTGTTTTTTGGATTAATGCCAGTCTGGTTGGTGTGAGATGGAATCTCATCGTAGTTTTAATTTGCATTTCTCTAATGGCTAATGATCGGGAGCATTTTCTCATGTATCTGTTGGCTGTCTGAATATCTTCTTTAGTGAAATGTGTGTTCATCTCCTTTGCCCACTTCTTGATTGGGTTTTTTGTCTTTCTGTGGTTGAGTTTTGACAGAATGATGTAGATTTTAGAGATCAGGCGCTGGTCTGAGATGTCATAGCTGAATATTCTTTCCCAGTCTGTAGGTGGTCTTTTTACTCTTTTGGTGAAGTCTTTAGATGAGCATAGGTGTTTGATTTTTAGGAGCTCCCAGTTATCGGGTTTCTCTTCATCATTTTTGGTAATGTTTTGTATTCTGCTTATACCTTGTATTAGGGCTCCTAGGGTTGTCCCAATCTTTTCTTCCATGATCTTTATCGTTTTAGTCTTTATGTTTAGGTCTTTGATCCACTTGGAGTTAGTTTTTCTGCATGGTGTGAGGTATGGGTCCTGTTTCATTTTTTTGCAAATGGATATCCAGTTCTGCCAGCACCATTTGTTAAAAAGGCTATCTTTTCCCCAGTTAATTGACACTGGTCCTTTGTCAAATATCAGCTGCTCATATGTGGATGGATCTATGTCTGGGTTCTCAATTCTGTTTCATTGGTCTATGTGTCTGTTGTTGTACCAATACCAGGCTGTTTTGACTACTGTGGCTGTATAATAGGTTCTGAAGTCAGGTAGAGTGAGGCCTCCCACTTTCTTCTTCTTTTTCAGTAGTGCTTTGCTTATCCGGGGCTTCTTTCCCTTCCATATGAAATTGGTGATTTGTTTCTCTATCCCCTTAAAATATGACATTGGAATTTGGATCGGAAGTGCGTTAAATGTATAGATGGCTTTTGGTAGAATAGACATTTTTACTATGTTAAGTCTTCCTATCCATGAGCAAGGTATATTTTTCCACTTAAGTATGTCTTTTTGAATTTCTTGTAGTAGAACTTTGTAGTTTTCTTTGTATAGGTCTTTTACATCCTTGGTAAGATTTATTCCTAAGTATCTTATCTTCTTGGGGGCTACTGTGAATGGTATTGATTTGGTGATTTCCTCTTCGGTGTTCTTTTTGTTGATGTAGAGGAATCCAATTGATTTTTGTATGTTTATTTTATAACCTGAGACTCTGCCAAACTCTTCTATTAGTTTCAGTAGTTTTCTGGAGGATTCCTTAGGGTTTTCTGTGTATATAATCATGTCATCTGCAAATAGTGATAACTTTACTTCTTCCTTGCCAATCCGGATACATTTTATTTCTTTGTCTAGCCTAATTGCCCTGGCCAAGACTTCCAACACGATGTTGCATAAGAGCGGTGATAAAGGGCATCCTTTTCTGGTTCCCGTTCTCAAGGGAAATGCTTTCAGGTTCTCTCCATTTAGAGTGATATTGGCTGTTGGCTTTGCATAGATGCCCTTTATTATGTTGAGGAATTTTCCTTCAACTCCTATTTTGGTAAGAGTTTTTATCATGAATGGGTGTTGGACTTTGTCAAATGCCTTTTCTGCATCAATTGATAAGATCATGTGGTTTTTGTCTTTTGTTTTATTTATGTGATGGATTACATTAATGGTTTTTCTGATATTAAACCAGCCTTGCATACCTGGTATAAATCCCACTTGATCAGGGTGAATTATTTTTTTGATGTGTTGTTGTATTCTATTGGCTAGAATTTTGTTGAGGATTTTTGCGTCAATGTTCATGAGGAATATAGGTCTATAATTTTCTTTTTTTGTAATGTCTTTACCTGGTTTTGGTATCAGGGAGATGGTGGCTTCATAGAATGAGTTGGGTAGTATTCCGTCATTTTCTATGCTTTGGAATACCTTTAGTAGTAGTGGGGTTAACTCTTCTCTGAAAGTTTGGTAGAACTCTGCAGTGAAGCCGTCCGGGCCAGGGCTTTTTTTTTGTTGGGAGTTTTTTGATTACCGTTTCAATCTCTTTTTTTGTTATGGGTCTATTTAGTTGTTCTACTTCTGAATGTGTTAGTTTAGGTAGGTAGTGTTTTTCCAGGAATTCATCCATTTCTTCTAGGTTTTCAAATTTGTTAGAGTACAATTTTTCATAATAATCTGAAATGATTCTTTTAATTTCAGTTGGGTCTGTTGTGATGTGGTCCTTCTCATTTCTTATTCGGGTTATTTGTTTCCTTTCCTGTATTTCTTTAGTCAGTCTAGCCAATGGTTTATCAATTTTGTTAATTTTTTCAAAGAACCAGCTTTTGGCTTTGTTAATTCTTTCGATTGTTTTTCTGTTCTCTAATTCATTTAGTTCAGCTCTAATTTTTATTATTTGTTTTCTTCTGGTGCCTGATGGATTCTTTTGTTGCTCACTTTCTATTTGTTCAAGTTGTAGGGACAGTTTTCTGATTTTGGCTCTTTCTTCTTTTTGTATGTGTGCACTTATCGATCTAAATTGGCCTCTGAGCACTGCTTTTGCTGTGTCCCAGAGGTTTTGATAGGAAGTATTTTCATTCTCGTTGCATTCTATGAATTTCCTTATTCCCTCCTTAATGTCTTCTATAACCCAGTCTTTTTTCAGGAGGGTATTGTTCATTTTCCAAGTATTTGATTTCTTTTCCCTAGTTTTTCTGTTATTGATTTCTACTTTTATTGCCTTGTGGTCTGAGAAGATGCTTTGTAATATTTCGATGTTTTGGATTCTGGAAAGGTTTGTTTTATGACCTAATATGTGGTTTATTCTAGAGAATGTTCCATGTGCGCTAGAAAAAAAAGTATACTTTGCAGCAGATGGGTGGAGAGTTCTGTATAAGTCAATGAGGTCAAGTTGGTTGATTGTTGTAAGTAGGTCTTCCGTGTCTCTATTGAGCTTCTTACTGGATGTCCTGTCCTTCTCCGAAAGTGGTGTGTTGAAGTCTCCTACTATAATTGCGGAGGTGTCTATCTCACTTTTCAGTTCGGTTAAAATTTGATTTATGTATCTTGCAGCCCTGTCATTGGGTGCATAAATATTTATATGGTTATATCTTCCTGATCAATTGTCCCTTTTATCCTTATGTAGTGTCCTTCTTTATCCTTTGTGGTGGATTTAAGTTTAAAGTCTATTTTGTCAGAAATTAATATTGCTACTCCTCTTCTTTTTTGCTTATTGTTTGCTTGATATATTTTTTTCCATCCTTTGAGTTTTAGTTTGTTTGTGTCTCTAAGTCTAAGGTGTGTCTCTTGTAGGCAGCATATAGACGGATCGTGTTTCTTTATTCAGTCCGAGACTCTTTGTCTCTTTATTGGTGCATTTAGTCCATTTACATTCAGTGTAATCATAGATAAGTGTTTAGTGTTGTCATTTTGATGCCTTTTTATGTGTGTTGTTGACAATTTCATTTTTACATTTACTTTTTTGTGCTGAGACGTTTTTCTTTGTAAATTGTGAGATCCTCATTTTCATAGTATTTGACTTCATGTTTGTTGAGTTGTTACGTTTTTCTTGGTTTTTATTTTGAGTTATGAAGTTGTTATACCTCTTTGTGGTTACCTTAATATTTACCCCTATTTTTCTAAGTAAAAACCTAACTTGTATTGTCCTATATCGCCTTGTATCCCTCTCCATATGGCAGTTCTATGCCACCTTCATTTAGTCCCTCTTTTTGATTATTGTGATCTTTTACATATTGACTTCAATGATTCCCTGTTTTGAGCATTCTTTTTTTTAATTAATCTTAATTTGTTTTTGCGATTTCCCTATTTGAGTTGATATCAGGATCTTCTGTTCTGTGACCTTGTGTTGTGCTGGTATCTGATATTATTGGTTTTCTGACCAATTTCCTTTAGTATTTCTTGTAGCTTTGGTTTGGTTTTTGCAAATTCTCTAAGCTTGTGTTCATCTGTAAATATTTTCATTTTGCCTTCATATTTCAGAAAGAGTTTTGCTGGATATATGATCCTTGGCTGGCAGTTTTTCTCCTTCAGTGCTCTGTATATGTCATCCCTTTGCCTTCTTGCCTGCAGGGTTTCTGCTGAGTAGTCTGAACTTATTCTTATTGATTCTCCCTTGAAGGACACCTTTCTTTTCTCCCTGGCTGCTTTTAAAATTTTCTCTTTATCTTTGGTTTTGGCAATTTTGATGATAATATGTCTTGGTGTTTTTCTTTTTGAATCAATCTTAAATGGGGTTCGATGAGCATCTTGGATAGATATCCTTTCGTCTTTCATGATGTCAGGGAAATTTTCTGTCAGCAGATCTTCAACTATTATCTCTGTGTTTTCTGTCCTCCCTTCCTGTTCTCAGACTCCAATCACACGCAAGTTCTCCTTCTTGATAGAGTCCCACATGATTCTTAGGGTTTCTTCATTTTTTTTAATTCTTTTATCTGATTTTTTTTCAGCTATGTTGGTGTTAATTCCCTGGTCCTCCAGATTTCCCAGTCTGCATTCCAATTGCTTGAGTCTGCTCCTCTGACTTCCTATTGCATTGTCTAATTCTGTAATTTTATTGTTAATCTTTTGGATTTCTGTATGCTGTCTCTCTACAGATTCTTGCAACTTATTAATTTTTCCACTATGTTCTTGAATAATCTTTTTGAGTTCTTCAACTGTTTCATCAGTGTGTTCCTTGGCTTTTTCTGCAGTTTGCCTTATTTCATTTCTGAGGTCATCCCTCATGTCTTGAAGCATTCTGTAAATTAGTTTTTTATATTCTGTATCTGATAATTCCAGGATTGTATCTTCATTTGGGAAAGATTTTGATTCTTTTGTTTGGGGGGTTGTAGAAGCTGTCATGGTCTGCTTCTTTATGTGGTTTGATATCGAGTGCTGTCTCCGAGCCATCACTAAGATATAAAAAGATATAGTAGTGATTTATTCTATATTTTCTCACTGAGTCTTACCTTGTTTTGTGTTCTTTCAATATACCTGGATGGGCTACTAGATTGTGCTATCTTGTTTGTTGTAGCCCTTGACTTACTTATGACCTATTACCAGCTGGTTTGGGCTGTTGCCAGATATTTATGCCCGAGTCTATTCACTATTCTTGTGTAGAATCTGATTTTTGGTCATCAAGTGTGTGCTGCACCCTAACACCTATCCACCTCGAGAAGTAGTGGTGATAGTTGTGTGCACCAGATTCTATTAGCAGCTGGGGTTCACACTCCTGGGGGGGTAGGGTGCTGACAGGCTTCCCCCAAGTGTCAGTGAGGTAGGTGTCTCTATTCCTATAACACCTTGGTCGGAGGGCTCTGCAGCTGTACCCTAGACCCCCAATGCAAGTGCCTATACTGATTAGTAGGTGTCACCCTCCTTAGACCCCTAAGGCAAGAGGCTAGGTGGTCTGGGGGGAGCTTCAGCCCTCAGTTCCCTGTTGTGGGTCAGTTAGGGCTCTGTTGAATAAGCAGAGATACCAGACCTGGGGAACTTGTTTTTCCAGTAAATCAGCTAAAAAAAAATGCAGTCAGATCCCTATCAGAACTGCCTTTGGATTATAACTGCCACCTTGTTCCCTGTAAGGATGAAAGCCCGAGATTTGGATCATATATGCTTGGCTGGAGCTGGTTCTGTGTTTTTAGTCAAATTAGGGAAGGATTTTTGGTCCCTGGGTTTTTTGTGGTTGCTTCTCTCTTTTTTTTTCTCTCAGGCCGGAAGAATGGGTTAGGAAAAGACCAAAAAAAAAAAGGGAAAAGCAAAGCCGTGGAGCCAGAGCCCTTCTCCCTCTGGCTCAGGAAATTCCAATGTTAATGAAGCCGCCTGGCAAGGGGAGGGGAGGGTTCAGAAAAACAGCAGAGAGTAGCACCCCGGAATATAGCCAAAGTTGCTTATCTTGCTTGGGATGACTATTTTATCTGAGATTCCCAAGGGGCGTGTCGCCTATGTGTGCTGGCTGTGTGGAGATTGTCCCCGAGGTTCTGGCCCGCTGAAGCCGACGTCAGATCCTCTGCTGCCAATCCAAAGCCCAGCGTCAAGGTTCCCCTGCTGGGACGCTGCACTCCCGGTTCCAAAATCAGTGGTTGCCTCCCGGGGACTTCTCGTCCTGCGAGCCCTGTCGCCGCACCGCCCCCGCGGACCTGCTGGGCCCCCTCCCGTGGTTAGTTCAGGGGAGTAGGTCTGCACCCCGTGTTTGCGCCCTGACCTGATGCCGCGTTCAGCTCCCTTGTGCCCAGTCCAAAGCCCGGCGCCAAGGTTCCCCGGCTGGGATGCTGCACTCCCGGCTCCAGAACCAGCCACTGCCTCCCGGGGACTTCTCCTCCCACCAGCCACGTGGCTGTGCTGCCGGCGCTGATGGGCTGGGCCCCCTCCTGGGGTCAGTTCGGGAGGCTAAGGCTGCGCCCCTTGTTTGGGCCATCACAGATGTCGTGTTCAGCTCACCTGCGCCTAGTCCTAAGCCCGGCGCCAAGGTTACCTGACTGGGACGCTGGCTCCAGGCTCCGAAAACAGTCACTGCTTCCCCGTATTTGTTCGTTCTCTGTCTCTGTCACTCAGGTCAACTCTTTAAATCTGTGTTTTTTGTTCAGGGTTGTAGATTGTCATGTATGTGATCGATTCACTTGTTTTTCCAAGTCTTTGTTGCAAGAGGGATCCGAGGTAGCATCTACCTAGTTAGCCATCTTGGCTCCGCCTCCCCCTTCCATCTTCTTTTGATGCTGCCTGCATCATTTAACATTAAACGATGCAGGAAAGATGTTTACCTGTTTTACTGAGTATGCAAAAGCATTTGACTATGTGGATCATAATAAATTATAGATAACATTGTAAAGAATGGGAATCCTAGAACACTTAATTGTGCTCATGCAGCGACTGTACAAAGACCAAGAGGATACTGTGTGTTTTAAAGTCAATAAAGCTGTGTGTCAGGGCTGTATTCTTTCACCATACTTATTCAACCTGTATGCTGAGCAAATAATCTGATAAACTGGACGATATGAAGGAGAATGAGTCATCAGGATTGGTGGAATACTCATTAACAACTTGTGACATGTGGATGACACAACTTTGCTTGCTGAAAACAAAGAGCACTTGAAGAACTTACTGGTAAAGACCAAAGACTACAGTCTTCAGTATGGATTACACCTCATCATAAGAAAACAAAACAACTGAACCAATAAGCAACATCATGACAAATGGAGAAAATACTGAAGTTGTCAAAGATCTCATTTTACTTGGATCCAAAATCAAGACCCAATCAATGCAGTCAAGAAATTAAATGATGTTTGCATTGGGTAAATCTACTGAAAAAAAAAAAAAAACTGAAAAGACCTCTTTAAAGTGTTCAAAAAGCCAAGATATCACTTTGAAGACTAAGGTGTGCCTGACCCAAGCCGTGATATTTTCAATCGCCTCATAGGCATGTGAGAGCTGGACAATAAATAAGGAGGCATGTGAGAGCTGGACAATAAATAAGGAAGACTGAAAAAGAATTGATGCCTTTGATTTATGGTATTGGCGAAGAATATTGACTATAACATGGACTGCCAGAAGAACACACAAATTTGTCTTGGAAGAAGTACAGCCTGAGCACTTCAAGAAAGCAAGGATGGTAAGACTTTTTCTCTCATATTTTGGACATACTATCAGGAGGGACCAGGCCCTGGGGAAGGATATCATGCTCGGTAAGGTAGAGGGGTCATCAAAAAAGAGGAAGAGCCTCAAAAAGATGGACTGACACAGTGGCTGCAACAATGGGCTGAAACAAAGCAATGACTGTGAGGATGGTGCAGGACTGGGCAGTGTTTCTTTCTGTTGTACGTACAGTCGCTTTGAGTGGGAACAGATTTGACATCACCTAACAACAATAACACAGTAATCAAATTAGCCCAGTATTGGTATAACAATAGACACATAGACCAGTGGAATAGAATTGAGGTCCAGAAATAAATCCACACATCTATGGTCAAGTGATTTTTGACAAGGGTGCTAAGTTCATTTGATAGGGAAAGAAGAGTTTCTTCAATAAATGGTGTTCGACATGCTGAAAATTGAAACTGCATCCATGTCTCACACGATACACAAGGACAAATTAAGAACGGATTAAAGATCTAGATATGAAGAGTAAAACCATAAAATTCTTAGAAGGAAATGTAGAGGCAATGCTATCAGGCCTAGCTTTTAACAATGAATTATCTAATATAATAACGAAAGCACAAACAGCAATACACAAAATAAATAAATGGGAGATAATAAAAATTAAAAACTTTTGTTCATCAAAAGTCTTTATCAAAAATGTGAAAAGACAAGCTATCGGCTGGGAGAATATCCTTGGAAACCAAATATCCAATAAGAATCTAATAGCCAAAATATATGTAAAACTTCACCAACGACAAAAAGATAAATAATCTTATCATAAAATGGGCAATGTGCTCGAATAGATATCTCACCAAAGAGGACAAATGTCCACCAAACACATGAAAAGATGTTCAGCATCATTAGCTATCAGAGAGGTGAAAATCCAAACTGTAATTGATACCATTTCACTCCCATTAGGATGGTTAAGACTAAAAAAAGGAAAACAACAGAAAGGAGCAACTGTTGGCTAGGATATGGGAAAATTGGAACTCTTATCCATTGCTAGTGGGAATGCAAAATGGTACAACCTTTGTGGAAAATGGTGTGATGGTTCTTATTAAAAAAACTAAAAATTTAACTACCAAATGATCCAGCAGCTTCACTCCTAGGTATTTATCCAAAAGACTTGAATACAGAGACTCAAACAGATACTTGTACAACAATGTTCATTGCAGCACTTTCACAATGGCCAAAAGGTGGAAACAACCTAAATGCCCATCAGCAGATGAAGGGATAAACAAAATGTGGCACGTACATTTAGCCAGTGAGAGGAATGAAGTATTGGTACATGCTACAGTATGGATGAAGCGTGACGATATTATGCTAAGTGAAATAAGTCATTCACGAAAGGACAAATATTGCATGACCTCACTTATATAAAAAGACAACAAAAGGCAAATGTATAGAGACCTGAGTTTATTAGTGATTACCAGGGGTGGGAAGGAAGGAGAAGGGGGGGGGTTGCTCATGGAATACTGAATTTTGGTTTACTGTGATAGAAAATTCACATTGATTAAGGGTAGTGTTACACAGCCAGTTAAGGTGATTGCTGTCAAAAAGTTGTACAACTCTAAAAAGTTGAAATGGTGAAAGTTGTCTACAACAACGACAAAAAAAAAAAAAAGAGTAGCTGGAGATGCTGCTTATGTACAACCAAACACCTCATGGAATTTGGTTCCTTGGTTTGGAGTTTTAGGGTCATGGTTCCACGGGACATCCCAGTTAATTGGCCAAATAACGTGTTTGGTGCTTCGATTCTACCTCCTAGTTCGTTACACACTGCCTGGGGTCTTAAAGGTTGGAAGTGGCCATCCAGGGTCCAATAATGGGTATCTATTTGCCTGGAGCAACAGGGGAAGAAGGAGAGCCAGGAATAGGAGGAGGAAATGGAATGTGTGGCTTATTGCCTCCAAGAATAACTGCCTCCTTTGCCATGAAACCGGAAGAACTGGATGGTGCATGGCCACCAATCCTGAACATTTTGATCAAATATTCTATAGAAGAATGCTGATCAAAAGGGGGAAAATGTAGAATACAATTTCAAATTCTCATGGACTCTAGACTTTCTGGAGTCCTGGCAGCTGATTGCACCCCTAAAACTATTGCCCTAAAATAATCTTTAGATTTTAATCCTTAAATGAAATGTATCCCCTGAGGGCTTAAAACTGAACAATTGTTTAACTTAACTAGTAAAGAATGTCTGCCTTCAGCATTGTGCTCTTTTAAGATCTATCTATATGAGATCCAACTGACAATAGCAGTTCGAAAGATTAGATAGCAGCCTTAGGGGGCAGTGCATTTATGTTAATGTGGGAGGAACAATTTGGAAAATGATAGTGAGAATGGCTGCACAACTTAAAGAATGTGGTCAATATCACTGAATTGTACATGTAGAAATTGTTGAATTTGTGTATGTTCTGTGTATATTCTCAACTACCACAAAAATAAAATAAATTATTAAAAACTACAGATGAATCAGCTCCTGAAAATAAGCAACCAAAGCCAAAAGGGGCAGAAGGATGCCGAGTGGCCACTTTTAATTCAATTAATACATTTCAGAAATGTTTATTGAATAAATAGTAATTCAATGTGGAAAAGTTAGGCACTGGTGACTAAAACACCAACAGATATCCCTTGACCAAATGGAGCTTATACTCTATGTGTCAACAATAACCAAGACAATGTAAACATATAATTATACATTGTGATAAGAATGTTAAAGGGAAAGAACAGGATGCAGAACAAAAGAATGGAGAGGGGCAGATCTACTTCAGAAATGATTAGAGGAGGACTCTTTGAAGGGGTGACATTTAAATCTAGACCCGAAGGGTAAAAAGGAGTCATTAACAAATGGGATGGGCTGCATTTGGCATTACAGTAAAGAAACTAATGTAGCTAGACAAGGGTTGGAAAACTACGACTCATGGGCCAAATGTGACCTACTACATCTTTTCATGTAGCCTGTAAGCTAAGAATGGTTCTTATATTTTTAAATGATCAGAAGAAAAAAAAAGCCTTAAATAATAATAATATTTTATGAGAAAATTATATGAAATTCAAATTTCAGTGTCCATAAATAAAGTTTAATTCAAACACGACCAAGCTCATTCACTTATGTATTGTCTGTGGCTGCTTCATCCTACAACAGCAGAGTTGAGTAATTGCAACAGAGACCATGTGGTCCAAAAGCCTAAAACATTTTTTACTACCTGGTCTTTTACAGAAAAAGCTGGTCAATCTCTGAGCTAGACTATAGATCGTGAGGATAACAGCGTGAGATGAAGCTGAAGAGGCAGGAAAGAACAAAATAATGTAGGACCTTCCAATCCAAAAAAATAGATTTTTAATTTTTATTCTTCTTATATGAGGTACAATGGGAAACCACGGAAGGACAGAAAGAAAAGGCGTTTCAGGATCCAATTTATGATTTAGGAAGATCATCCTGACATCTGGCTTTGGGTTAGGATGTGGAAGAGAATTAAAGACCATTGTTCCCATCATAACAACCACACACACACACAAAAATGGGACAAATAAATCATAAACAGACATCTGGAATTTCTGGCTTCCACATAGGATGTAGCAAGCTGGAAAAAGCACTGCTTCCATCATAAAAACAAGAAAAAGCCAGATAAACTATAAAATCATAATCTGAATCTATTAGAGAGCTGAAGTTACACTGCAACCAACTAGCCTGAATTAAGAAAAAAATGATTAATTTTATTTTATTTGTTATTGTTGAGAATATTCACAGCAGAACATTCACCAATTCAACAATTTTCACATGTTGGCCAGATAGCTTTTTCCAAGTTTCTTGTCATAGACTAGTGAGCACTTCCAGTAATACATCCATTTGTTGAAGCATCTCAATTGGAAAATTAGGCCATTAAAAAGCACCTGTGTTACCCGGTGGAAGCCCCAGGTTCTTACTCAGAATGCCTCTTAATGGCTGATAAATGAGAGACTGAGGTGGAAGAACAAGAAAGGCACCTTTATTCTGTTGTACAAGGAAAGGGGTCACTTTCTCAGAAGCAGTAGTGTCACAAAACTGCTTTTACGAAGTACTTCTAATTCAAGAGTTACAATATCTAAACCCATTATTTAAATAATTTAGGAGAAAGGAAAATGGTTTCTTATATCTAGAAAGCAGGACCTTAAAACATCAGCAATATTCCCACATAAAACCCATAGCTTCCTTTCATTTACTCAGTCTTATGTAGTTAATTTCCATTCCATGTATTTCTGGATCAGCCACAGTCAGCTTCTGTATAGGAATTCTGGAAATTTTATTCAGTCTAGTCAGTCAATTTCGCAAGTCGAATATAGTCCATCTTTTTGTTGAGATATTTTGGTCAAACGTTTTCAGCAAATCAACAAAGTAAAGACTTATCTGCAGATGACAAAAGTTAATATGGCCATGATTAACTTATAAAAAGAATACTCTTATATAGTGAAAGACGTGATAGAAATTAACTACAAATGTATCGTAAAGGCCAAATAAAATCAGTTAAAAAATTTAAATTAAAACATATCTAAACATAACCATTAACCATATTTTTAAAGAGCTTCAGATACAATACATAATAATCTTGAGACATAATACAAGAATATACCAAGTCAGGATATACCAAAAATATAGTAAGATGATCAAATCTTTAAATACCTGAATACTAATGCAAGAAAACTTCATAGATAAATGATGCAAATTCCCAATCAAACCACTGGCTTTGAAAAAGTTGTGACTAAGTTAGGAATTAAGAAACAATAATAAAATTATGACATAATATTATGCATTTCCTGTCTAATGTTAGGCAAAAACATAAGAGGAAATACCTATAAATCTTAACCCAGGGAGAATCAGGCATTTTTCTTGATTTTGACAACACCTTCCAAGTAATTTATTAAATAAAACTTTTTAGCACTTTTCCTTTATAAAAATATTTCTGCGGCTTTCCTTGAAGTTTCAGAGTCGTCAGGAGTTTATTACAGGTCACTGTGAAACAATACTTACGTTATTTAACTGAAGATTTTTAAAGTGAAAACCTTGGCTTTTTTTTTTTTCTAAAACCCATGCAGCTTGGTTTTCAGCTCAGGAATCTTATTCTAATGAGGGGCCTAACCTCCTCCTTGGAGGCAGATTACGCAAAGAACTAATTAACGCTTCACCTCAGAAATCAAAGAAAATTTTGTTCTTTTAACGCAAGAAACCCAATTCTTTGTTTTATATTTTATTTAACATTAAAGCTCCTAAAAATCTCATAAATTAAATCATTAAGCTTTAGTCAGACAGCTAAAACTTTTGACAATATTAAATTAATTCTTTTTAATAAACTTTTTTAACATTGCCTTTGTTGCACACCTTTTATAGTGCAACCCTTTAAACTGCAAAAATGAACTCACTTGGAGGCGAAGCCAAGATGACAGAATAGACACGTCCGAGGAGCCCTCTTTACAACAAAGACCTCCAAAAAAAGTGAAATGAGTATATTTGTGACCAGCTGGGAGCTTTCAGCTTCAAAGGCAAGCTTATAAAACTAACTGAGGGGCAGGGGGAGGAAAAGACCATTCAGAAGGGGAAAGGAGTTACCGGACCTGAATTGCGGGGAGCCCTCAGGCACCATTCCCAGAAAAGCGGCGGCAGGCTGGTACTAGGGTTTGGCTGCAGTTTCCTCAGGGAGGAGCAGCCAGCCACACGGCCTACTCACACCTCCGGAACCTGAGAAGAATGATGCTCTGGGCAAAAGGTAAGTACTTGCATATATTTTAATGCGCCCCCCTCCCACCTGCAAACCAGCTTCAGCAGCTGAATTCCCTAGGCCTGACACAGGAACTGTTGAGCACCTACAGCCATCCTCCCGACCTTGGGGAAGGAAAAAATTTCCATTTGGGGGAAAAGATAATTTGCTAGCTCTGCTAACCGTGGGAGCTCAGGACAGAGGCAGCTCCTGTCCAGGCATAAACCATCCGTGGACATTGAGCACCTTTCCCTTCTGCATGGACCTGTGTGGGCCTATTTTGGGAGAATAAGCCCTTGTTGCCAGACTTCAACCATTTCAGCTGTGTGGTGGAGAGGTGGGTGTTTGATGTTTGACATTGCTTTGCCTATTAAACAAGGTCCTCACCTACTCACATCAGGAACCTAAGGACTGGTAGCTCCACTCAGGTCACCCAGCCACCCGCCACAGGGGTCCAAAGATAACTGGTACCTCCCAGTCCTTACAACCAAAAACTTTGGGTGCCCATGGTCCCTCTACAGAACCCACCCACAGGCACACTCTAGGAAAGAGGGACATGCTTTCCTCAGAGACACTTGGGGGTTGGTTCTCAGCCCCCTGCCTTGTTCAGAGCATGACCCTCTGCTGCAAACAGATACGGGTATATATGCCAATCACACCTGCCCCTCTAAGACTGTAGGACAAAGCCTGTACCACACACTTGATGATCAGCTGCCTGGAAACCTTCATACAAGAAAAGTGAATGGACTCCTAGACTGATATACCTGATAACAGGTCTAGCCCTCTGGGGACAGGGCCACAGAACTCCAAGGGTGAAAAAAATCAAGTTAGCTTACTCAAGAAACCCATAGGGGTACAACAAAACAAAACAAAGCAAGAAGATATGATATGTTAAGCAAGCATAAAAGAATACAATAACTTACAGATGGCTTGGAGACAACAGTCAGTATCAAGTTGCATAAAGAAACAGAACATGATCACCTCAACAGGCTCTCAAAACAAAGATTCCAGGGATCTTCTAGATGAAAGTGCATTGCTGGAACTACCAGATGCAGAATGCCGAAGTTTAATATACAGAACCCTTCAAGATATCAGGAAGGAAATGAGGCAATACGCAGAACAAGCCAAGGAACACACAGATAAAGCAACTGAAGAACTCAGAAAGATTATTCAGGAACATAATGAAAAGTTTAATAAGCTGGAAAAATCCATAGACAGGTAGCAATCAGAAATTCAGAAGATTAACAATAAAATTACTGAAGTAGACAACTCAATAGAAAGTCAGAGGAGCAGAACTGAGCAAGTAGAAGCTAGAATTTCTGAACTCGAAGACAAATCACTTGGCACTAATATATTTGAAGAAAAATCAGATAAAAGAATTAAAAAAAATGAAGAAACCTTAAGAATCATGTGGGACTCTAACAAGAGAAATAACCTACGAGTGATTGGAGTACCAGAACAGGGAGGGATAACAGAAAATACAGAAAAACTTGTTGAAGATTTGTTGGCAGAAAACTTCCCCAATATTGTGAAAGATGAGAAGATATCTATCCAAGATGCTCATCGAACTCCACATAAGGTAGATCTTAAAAGAAAGTTAACAAGACATATAATAATCAAACTTGCCAAAACTAAAGATAAAGAGAGAATTATAAGAGCAGCGAGGGATAAACGAAAAGTCACCTACGAAGGAGAGCCAATAAGAATAAGCTCAGACTACTCGGCAGAAACCATGCAGGCAAGAAGGCAATGGGAGGACATATTCCAAAAATTGAAGGAAAAAATTGCCTGCCAAGAATCATATATCCAGCAAAACTGTCTCTTGAATATGAAGGGGAAATTAAGACATTTCCAGATAAACACAAGCTGAGGGAATTCATAAAAATCAAACCAAAACTACAAGAAATCCTAAAGGGAGTTCTTTGGTTAGAAAATCAATAATATCAGGTATCAACCCAAGACTAGAGCACTGGGCAGAGCAACCAGAAGTCAATCCAGACAGGGAAATCCAAAAAAAACAAAGCAAGATTATTAAAAAAAAAATTTTTGCCCAAGACAGGGTAACAGCGATGTTATTATAGAAAAGAAGACAACATTAAAATAATAAAGAGGGACTAAGAAATGTAATCATCATACACCTTCCAAATGGAGAGGAAGATACGGCAATACAAAGAAATAAAAGTTAGGTTTTAATTTAGAAAAATAGGGGCAAATAATGAGGTAACCAAAGAGAGACAGACTATCCTACTCACCAAAATAAAATACAAGAAAAAAATGGAGACTCAGCAGAAACAAAATCAACAACAACAAATATGAGGAAAGGACAATATAGAAAGATAATCTACTCAGCACATAAAATCAAGTGGGAAAAAGAAACTGTCAACAACACACACAAAAAGACATCAAAATGATAGCCATAATTACCCTGAATGTAAATGGACTAATAACAATGCACCAATAAAGAGACAAAAAGTGGCAGAATGGATTAAAAAACAAGATCCGTCTGTATGCTGCCTACAAGAGACACACCTTAGACTTAGAGACACAAACAAACTAAAACTCAAAGGATGGAAAAAAATGTATCAAGCAAACAACAATCAAAAAAGAGCTGGAGCGGCAATATTAATTTCTGACAAAATAGACTTTAAAGTTAAATCTATCAGAACGGATAAGGAAGGACACTATATAATGATTAAAGGGACAGTACACCAAGAAGATATAACCGTATTAAATATTTATGCACCCAATGACAGGGCTGCAAGATACATAAAAGAAACCCTATCAGCATTGAAAAGTGAGATAGACAGCTCCACAATAATGGTAGGAGACTTCAACACACCACTTTCTGTGAAGGACAGGGCATCCAGAAAGAAGCTCAATAAAGACACAGAAGATCTAAATGCCACAATCAACCAACATGACCTCATAGACATATACAGAACAATCCACCCAACAGCAACCAAGTATGCTTTCTTTTCTAGTGCAAATGGAACATTCTCTAGACTAGACCACCTATTAGGTCATAAAGCAAGCCTTAGCAGAATCCAAAACATTGAAATATTACAAAGCATCTTCTCTGACTTTAAGGCCATAAAAGTGGAAAGCAATAACAGGAAAACCAGGGAAAAGAAATCAAACACTTGGAAACTGAACAATACCCTGCTCATAAAAGGCTGCATTATAGAAGACATTAAGGATAGAATAAAGAAATTCAGAGAATCCAATGAGAATGAAAACACTCCCTATCAGAACCTTTGGGACAGAGCAAAAGCGGTGCTCAGAGGCCAATTTATGTCAATAAATGCACACATACAAAAAGAAGAAAGGGCCAAAATCAAAGAACTATCCCTACGACTTGAACAAATAGAAAGAGAGCAACGAAAGAAACCAACAGGCACCAGAAGAAAACAAATAATAAAAATTAGAGCTGAACTAAATGAAATAGAAAACAGAAAAACAATTGAAAGAATTCACAAGACCAAAAGCTGGTTTTTTGAAAAAAATCAACAAAATTGATAAACCACTGGCCAAACTGACAAAAGAAAACAGGAGAGGAAGCAGATAACCCAAATAAGAAATGAGATGGGCAATATTATGACAGACCCAACTGAAATTAAAAGAATCATATCAGATTACCATGAAAAATTGTACTCCAACAAATTTGACAACCTAGAAGAAATGGATGAATTCCTAGAAATACACTACCTACCTAAACTAACACAAACAGAGGTAGAACAACTAAATAGACCCATAACAAAAGAAGAGATTGATAAAGTAATAAAAAAAAAAACTCCCAACAAAAAGAAACCCTGGCCCGGACGGCTTCACTGCAGAGTTCTACCAAACTCTCAGAGAAGAGTTAACACCACTACTACTAAAGGTATTTCAGAGCATAGAAAAGGACGGAATACTGCCAAACTCATTCTATGAAGCCACCATATCCCTGATACCAAAACCAGGTAAAGACACCACAAGAAAAGAAAATTATAGACCTATATCCCTCATGAATGTGGATGCAAAAATCCTCAACAAAATTCTAGCCAATAGAATTCAACAACATATCAAAAAAATAATTCACCATGACCAAGTGGAATTCTTACCAGGTATGCAGTTTTTTTTTTATGCAGGGATGGTTCAACATTAGAAAAGCAATTAATGTAATCCACCATATAAATAAAGCAAAAGAGAAGAATCACATGATTTTATCAATCGATACAGAAAAGGCATTTGACAAAGTTCAACACTCATTCATGATAAAAACTCTCAGCAAAATAGGAATAGAAGGAAAATTCCTCAACATAGTAAAGGGCATTTATACAAAGCCAACAGCCAACATCACCCTAAATGGAGAGAGCCTGAAAGTATTCCCATGGAAATCAGGAACCAGACAAGGATGGCCTTAATCACCGCTCTTATTCAACATAGTGTTGGAGGTCCTAGCCAGAGCAATTAATTAGGCTAGATAAAGAAATAAAGCACATCCAGATTGGCAAGGGAAAAATAAAACTATCTCTATTTGCAGATGATTATACACAGACAGAAAACCCTAAGGAATCCTCAAGAGAACTACTGAAACTAATAGAAGTGTTCAGCAGAGTATCGGGATACAAGAGAAACATACAAAATCAGTTGGATTCCTCTACACCAACAAAAAACATCAAAGAGGAAATCACCAAATCAATGCCATTTACAGTAGCCCCAAAGAAGGTAAAATACTTAGGAATAAATCTTACCAGAGATGTAAAAGACTTATACAAAGAAAACTACAGTACGCTTCTGCAAGAAACCAAGTGGGAAAACGTACCTTGCTCATGGATAGGAACACGTAACATTATAAAAATGTCTATTCTATCAAAGGTGATCTATACATTTAATGTAATTCTGATCCAAATCCCAATGACATTCTTTAATGAGATGGAGAAACAAATCACCAACTTCATATGGAAGGGAAAGAGGCCCCGGATAAATAAGGCATTACCGAAAAAAAAGAACAATTGAGAGACCTCATCTTTACCTGATTTTAGGACCTATTATACCGCCGCAGTAGTCAAAGCAGCCTGGTACTGGTACAACAACAGATACATGGACCAATGGAACAGAACTGAGAATCCAGACATAAATCCATCCACATATGAGCAGTTGATATTTGACAAAGACCCCAAAACAGGTAAATGGAGAAAAGACAGTCCTTTAAACAAATGGTGCTGGCGTAACTGGATATCCATCTGCAAAAAAAATGAAACAAGACCATACCTCCCTCCATGCACAAAAACTAACTCAAAATGGATCAAAGACTTAAACATAAAATCTAAAACAATAAAGATCATGGAAGACAGAATAGGAACCACATTAGAAGCCCTAATACATGGCATGAACAGTATACAAAACATTATAAAGAATGTAGAAGAAAAACTAGATAACTGGGAGCTCCTAAAAATCAAATACCTATGCTCATCCAAAGACTTCACCAAAAGAGTAAAAAGACTACCTACAGACTGGGAAAAAGTTTTTAGCTATGACATTTCTGATCAGCGCCTGGTCTCTAAAATCTACATGATACTGCAAAAACTCAACTGCAAAAACACAAATAACCCAATTAAAACATGGGCAAAAGACATGAATAGACAGTTCGGGTAGCTAACAGATATATGAGGAAATGTTGATTGTGGCATTTAGATCTTCCGTGTCTTTATTGTGCCTCTTTCTGGTTGTCCTGTCCTTCACCGAAGGAGACTTGTTGAAGTCTCCTACTATTATTACGGAGCTACCTATCTCACTTTTCAATGCTGATAGAGTTTATGTATTTTGCAGCCCTGTCATTGGGTGCATAAATATTTAATATGGTTATATCTTCTTGGTATATTGTCCCTTTATTCATTGTATAGTGTCCTTCCTTATCCTTTCTGATGGATTTTAACTTTAAAGTCTATTTTGTCAGAAATTAATATTGCCACTCTTGCTCTTTTTCAATTGTGGTTTGCTTGATATATTTTTTTCCATCCTTTGAATTTTAGTTTGTGTCTCTAAGTCTAAGGCGTGTCTCTTGTAGGCAGCATATAGACGGATCGTGCTTTTTTTATCCATTCTGCCACACTCTGTCTTTATATTGGTACATTTAGTCCAGTTACATTCAGCGTAATTATGGATAGGTATGGATTTAGTGCAATCATTTTGATGTCTTTTTTTGTGTGTTGTTGACAGTTTCTTTTTCTCACTTAATTTTTTGTGCTGTGCGGATTATCTTTATATATTGTCCTTTCCTCATATTCCTTGTTGTCGATTTTGTTTTGGCTGAGTCTCAATTTTTTTCTTATATTTTATTTTGATGTGTGGGATAGTTTGTCTCCTTTGTGGTTACCTTATTATTTACCCTCATTTTTCTAAATTTAAATGTAACTTTTATTTCTTTGTATCGCCTTATCTTCCTCTCCATATGGAAGATCTATGACTACATTTCTTAGTTCCTCTTTATTGTTTTTATGTTTTCTTCTTTTATGCAATAACATTGCTGTTACCCTGTTTTGAGGATTTTTTTAATCTTGATTTATTTTTTTAATTTCCCTGTCTGGGCTAACTTCTGATTCCTCTGCCAAGTGTTCTAGTCTTGGGCTGATACCCGATATTATTGATTTTCTAACCAAGGAACTCCCTTTAGTATTTCTTGTAGTTTTGGTTTGGTTTTTATGAATTCCTTAAACTTCTGTTTACCTGGAAATGTCCTAATTTCACCTTCATATTTCAGAGACAATTTTGCTGGGTATGTGATTCTTGGCTGACAATTTATTTCATTCAGTTTTTAGAATAAGTCATCTCATTGCCTCCTTGCCTGCATGGTTTCTGCTGAGTAGTCTGAGCTTATTCTTATTGGCTCTCCTTTGTAGGTGACTTTTCATTTATCCCTAGCTGCTCTTAAAATTCTCTCTTTATCTTTGGTTTTGCCAAGTTTGATTATAATATGCCTTTGTGACTTTCTTTTAACATCTACCTTATGTGGAGTTCGATGAGCATCTTGGATAGATATCTTCTCATCTTTCACAATATCAGGGAAGTTTTCTGCCAACAAATCTTCAACAATTCTCTTGGTATTTTCTGTTATCCCTCCCTGTTCTGGTACTCCAATTACTCGTATGTTGTTTCTCTTGTTAGAGTCCCACATGATTCTTAAGGTTTCTTCATTTTTTTTTAATTCTTCTATCTGATTTTTCTTCAAATATGTTAGTGCCAAGTGATTTATCTTCAAGTTCAGAAATTCTGCCTTCCACTTGCTCAAATCTGCTTCTCTGACTTTCTACTGAGTTGTCTGCTTCTGAATTTTATTGTTAATCTTCTGAATTTCTGATTGTTTTCTGTCTATGGATTTTTCCAACTTATTAAATTTTTCCTTATACTGCTGAATAATGTTTTTAATTTCTTCAATTGCTTTATCAGTGTGTTCCTTGGCTTGTTCTGTGTATTGCCTCATTTCCTTCCTGATGTCTTGAATGGTTCTGTACATTAATCTTTCGTATTTTGCCTCTGGTAATTCCCGGAAGGCACTTTCATGTAGAAGATCCATGGATTCTTTGATTTGAGAGCTTGTTGAGGTGATCATGTTCTGTTTCTTTATGTGAATTGATATTGACTGTTGTCTCTGAGCCATCTATAAGTTATTGTTTTAGTTTATTTTGTTTGCTTAATGTGTCATAGCTTCTTGCTTTGTTTTGTTTTGATATGCCCAAATGGGCTGCTTGAGTGAGCTAGGTTGATTATTTTTGCATTTGGCACTCTGATGTCCTGTCCCCAGATGGCTAGAGCTGTTATCAGGTATATCAGTCTAGGAGTCCATTCACTTGTCTTGTATGAATTCAGCTCACTTGTCCAGGTAGCTGATTATGAAGTGTGTGGTACAGGCTCTGTCCTACAGTCTTAGAGGGGCAGGAGTGACTGGGTAGTTTCCAGTATCTGGTTGCAGCAGGGGGAACACTCTGAACAAGGCAGTGGGCTGAGAATCATCCCCCACATATCTCTGAGGAAAGTGTGTCCCTGTTCCCTAGAGTGTACAAATAGGTGGGCTCTGCAGAGGGACCATGGGCACCCAATGTTTTCTTTGTAAGGACTGGGAGGTGCCAGTTATCCTTGGATCCCTGTCACGGGTGGCTGGGTGACCTGAGTGGAGCTACCAGTCCTTAGTCCACTGATGTGGGTAGGTGAGGACCCTATTTAATAGGCAAAGCAATGTCAAACTTCAAACACCCACCTCTCTGCCACACAGCTGAAACGGTTGGAGTCTGCAAACAAGGGCCTATTCTCCTGAATTAGGCCCAAACAGGTCCATGCAGCAGGGAAAGGTAGTCAATGTCCATGGACTGTTTATGCCTGGACAGAAGCCACTTCTGTCCTGAGCTCCCCCAGTTAGCGGTGCTGGGAAATTATCTTTTTCCCCAATTGCAAATTTATTCCTTCTCCAAGACTGGGAGGTTGGCTCTATGCACTCAACAGGGCCTATCTCAGGCCCAGGGAAGTCAGCCTCTGTAGCCGGCTTGGGAGCGAGGAGGCCATGGTAAAATATAGGCAAATACTTAGGTTTTGCCAAGGGCGCCAGTCTTCTCTGGTTCCAGAGGTGTGAGTAGTCTGTGTGGCTGGCTGCTTCTCCCTGAAGAAACTGCATCTGTACCCCAGTACCAGGCCACTGGTGCTGGTCCTGGGAATGGTGCCTGAGGGCTCCCTGAGATTCAGGTCTGGTAACTCCTCTCCACTTGAGATCTGTCTCTTCCTCCCCTGTCCCTCAGTTCATTTTCCAAGCTTGCCTTTGAAGTTAAGGTCTTCTAGCTTGTCATCAATATACTCATTCACTTTTTTCGGGTCTTCGTCATAAAGAGTGTTCGCCGGAAGCATCTGACTATTCTGCCATCTTGGTTCCACCTCTTTTTCTTATCCTTTGTCTTAAAACGGTCTCCACCTAGTTGGAAAGAGTTTTTCAAAAGCATCCCTGAAGTTATATATGACCTTAGAGACTAGGGACTGGGGAGGCCTGATTGTGCCCCGTCTTCCCAATTTTTTAACTTGTGGTAGAAAATGAGATTAGATTACTCCAATTCATTTACATATGTTTAAGTCCACCTAGACTTTTTGAAAGGCACAAGATAGCTAATTTCTTTCTCTTTTACTGTTCTGGAACTTTAAGACAAAACTATCATGTTTCTTTGAATAAAATACATTTCATAGAATATCTACCTTAAGTTACTTAGAAAAGTTTCACTTCTATGATTGACATACACAGCATAAAGATTTCGGTGTACTTTTCAAATACATCAACTTATATCAAAGTTTCTCTAAGTAGCTAATAAAAATCTGAATCATAAGACAGACAGAGACCCAGTTTTTCTAAATGAGGAAAGAACCAAGGTTCTAAGACAGCCTCAAAAAAACTAACAATTCTTAGCCACAGCCCCTAACTTGATATAAGACAGAGATAATTTTACTTCTTCCATACCAATTTGGATGCCCTTTATTTCTTTTTCTAGCCTAATTGCTCTGGCTAGGACCTCCAGCACGGTGTGGAATAAGAGTGGTAATAAAGGGCATCCTTGTCTCTTTCCCGTTCTCAAGAGGAATGCTTTCAGACTCTTCATTTCAGATGATGTTGGTTGTTGGCTTTGTATAAATGCCCTTTATTATTTTGAGGAATTTCCCTTCTATCCCACTTTGCTGAGAGGTTTTATCATGTTGGACTTTGTCAAATTTTTTCCTGCATCGATTGATAGGATCATGTGCTTCTTGTCTTTTGTTTTATTTATGTGGTGGATTACTGCCATGGATTGAATTATGTCCCCCCAAAATGTGTGTATCAACATGGTTAGGCCATGATTCCCAGTATCGAGTGGTTGTCCTCCATTTTGTGATTGTAATTTTACATTAAAGAGGATTAGGATGGGATTGTAACACCACCCATACCAGGTCACCTCCCGGATCCAATGTAAAGGGAGTTTCCCTCGGTGTGGCGCACACCACCTTTTGTCTCTCAGGAAAGAGAAGCAAGCAGAGTTAGGGACCTCAGACCACCACGAAAGCAGCACTGGGAGCAAAGCAGTTCCTTTGAACCCAGGCCCCTTTGCCTGAAAATCTCATTAACCAGGGGAAGATTGAGAACAGAGACCTTCCTCCAGAGCTGACAGAGAGAGACAGGCTTCCCCTGGAGCTGACGCCTTGAATTTGGACTTCTAGCCTACCAGACTTTAAGAAAATAATTTTTTCTTTGTTAAAGCCATCCACTAGTAGTATTTCTCTTACAGCAGCACTAGATGTCTAAGACAAAATTTGGTACTGACACAGTGGTGTGCTGCTCTAACAGATACCTAAATTGTGGAAGTGGTTTTGAAACTGTGAATGGATAGAGTTGCGAGAGTGGCAGAGAACCTGCAAGGACAGAGAAGCAGCAATAGCAGAGAACCAGCAGCAGCAGAACCAGGAGACCAGGGCAAGACGGCCCTGGAGCCAACCCACAGAGCAAGAGAGCTGAGTGCCTGTGTACAGGAGGTTTCCTGGTGGAGTGGGGGGCCTCTGGGCACTTATCGGTGGAGCTACTGAGCTTTGGAACACTTGCCCCAGCAGGGCAGATGTGGGTGTGAGGCCTGAGGAGTCAAGAGACCAGGAAACCAGGAAACAGAAGCTGAAGAGACAAGAAACACAAGAAGCTGAGCTGTCACACTCTCAAAAGGTAAGGCCATCACCTCAGGGGTTTTGAAGGGTGGAGCCGTGGCCTCTGATGTTTCTAAGGGTGGAGTTGCTGCTCAGATGGACTAGGAGAATGGTGTGCCTAAAGCTGAAGGAGCAGAATTGCTGTCCCAGTGGGCCTGGAAGGTGGAGCTGAAGCCCAGGGCTGAGGGGCCTCTACTCAGAATCCCAAGAGTATAGCCAATACCTAGAGCCTTGGAGGGCAGGGTTATTGTGTAAATTGTCTCAGGGAACAGAGGATTATTTTCAAAAGCTTGAGGACTAATGTGTTCTGCTGCTTGCTTGGTGCCTGTTATCCCTTCTTTTCGTCCTGTTTCTCCCATTTGTAATGGAAACATCTAGCTTGTACCTGTTCTGTCATTGTACCCTTGGAAGCAGATAACTTGTGCTCTAGATTTCACAGATAAAGAGGAGTTTTTGGATTTTGGACTTGGAGTTAAGACTTTTGCTATGATATGATGGCATGAATATATTTTGCATGTTGCAAAGATGTGATTTTTGGGTGACCAAAGAGCGGAATGTCATGGATTGAATTGTGTCCCCTCAAAAATATGTGTCAACTTGGTTAGGCCATGACTCCCATTATTGAATGCTTATCCTCCATTTTGTGATTGTAATTTTATGTTAAAAGGATTCAGGCGGGATTGTAACACCACCCTTACTCTGGTCACCTCCTTGATCCAATGTAAAGAGAGTTTCCCTGGGGTGTGGCCTGCACCACCTTTTATCTCTCAAGAGATAAAAAGAAAGGGAAGCGAGCAGAGAGTTGGGGATCTCATACCACCAGGAAAGCAGCACCAGGAGCAGAGTGCGTCCTTTGGTCCTGGGTCTGTGCACCCAAGAAGCTCCTTGACCAGGGGAAGATTGAGGACAAAGACCTTCCTCCAGAGCCAACAGAGAGAGAAAGCCTTTCCCTGGAGCTGACACCCTGAATTTGGACTTCTATCCTACTAGTCTGTGAGAAAATAAATTTCTCTTTGTTAAAGCTATCCACTAGTGGTATATCTGTTATAGCCACACTAGATGACTAAGACAATTATATTGGTTGTTTTTCTAAAGTTGAACCACCTGGTATGAATCTCACTTGGTCATTGTGAATTATTTATTTGATTTGTTGTTGATTCTACTGGCTAGAATTTTGTTGAGGATTTTTGCATCTAAGTTCATGAAGGATATGGGTCTGTAATTTTCTTTCTTTTTTTTTTTAGCTGGTTTTGGTATCACAGTTATGCTGGCTTCATAGAATGGCTTTGGAAGTATTCCAGCCTTTTCTATGCTCTGAAATACCTTTAGTAGTAGTGGTGTTAACTCTTCTCTGAAAGTTTCATAGAATTCTCCAGTGAACCAGGGCTTTTTTTCTTGGGAGTTAGTTTCTTAATTACCTTTTCAATCTCTTCTTTTGTTATAGGTTTATTTAGTTGTTCTACCTCTGTTTGTGTTAGTTTAGGTAGGTAGTGTGTTTCTAGCAATTTGTCCATTTCCTCTAGGTTTTCAAATTTGTTAGAGTACAATTTTTCATAGTATTCTGTTATGATTCTTTTTAATTTTAGTAAGTCTGTTGTGATATCGCCCATCTCATTTCTTATCCAGGTTATTTGTTTCCTGTTACTGTTTTTCTTTTGTCAGTTTGGCCAATTATTTACTGATTTTATCGAACTTTTCAAAGAACAAGGTTTGGTCTTGTTAATTGTTTTGGTTGTTTTTCTATTCTATATTTCATTTAATTCTGTGCTAATTTTTATTATTTGCTTTCTTCTGTACCCGAGGGTTTCTTTTGCTGTTCTTTTTTTATTGGTTAGAGTTGTAGGGTTAATGTTTTGTTTTGGTCCCTCCTTTTTGGATGTGTGCATTTATTGCTATAAAGTGATCTCTGAGCACTGCTTTTACTGTGTCCCAAAGGTTCTAGTAAGATGTGTTATCATTCTCATTTGATTCTGTGAATCTCTTTATTCTGTCCTTAATTTCTTCTATAACTCAATATTTTTGAGCAAGGCATTGTTCAGTTTCTAGGTGTTTGATTTTTTTTTCCTTTCCTTTTTCTGTTATTGAGTTCTACTTTTATGGCTTTATGGTCACAAAAGATGCTTTGTAATATTTCGATGTTTTGGATCCTGTTAAGGCTTGCTTTATGAACTAATATGTGGTCTATTCTGGAGAACGTTCCAAATGTATTGGAAAAGAAATTATACTTGGCTGCTGTTGGGTGGAGTGTTCTGTATATGTCTATGAGGTCAAGTTGGTTGATTGTGGAATTTAGGTCTTCCGTGTCTTTATTGAGCTTCTTTCTGGATGTTCTGTCCTTCACTGAAGGTGGTATGTTGAAGTCTCCTACTGTAATTGTGGTCCTGTCTACCTCTATTTTCAATGCTGTTAGAGTTTGCTTTATGTGGTTTGGAGCCCTGTCATTGGGTGTGCAATATTTATTACGGTTTTGTACTCCTGGTGTATTGATCATTTAATCATTATATAGAGTTCTTTCTCATCCTACAGGGTCAGGTCTGGTAACTCCTCACTACTTCTGAACCATTTCTCCTTCCCACTGTCACTCAGTCCAGTTCCTCAACTTTGGCTTTGATGTCCAGGTCTCTAAGCTTGTCTTATATAATCAATTCATTGTTTTTTGAGGTCATTGCTGTAAGAGGGACCACAGGAAGTGTCTGACTACTCCGCCATCTTGGCCTTGCCTCTCTGATTTCTAGATTTTGAGGAAGTGCTGTACGGTTTTCCATAGTGGTTGTAACATTTTGCAGTTCCACCAGCAATGAATAAGGGTTCCAACCTCTTCACATAGTCCCCAGTATTTTGTGTTATCTGTTGTTTTTTTTTTTTAAGCAGTGCCATTTTAGCTGTGGTGAGATGGCATCTCACCAGCCACTCCATGGGAGAGAGATGCAGCAGTCTGCCTCCAAAAGGTTCACAGTCCTGGAAACCTCTCAGGGCAGCTCTACTCTGACCCAAAGGGTCTCCACAAGTCAGAATTGACCCAGTGGCAGTGGGCCTGGTATCTGCTACTGAGAACCACTACAGGGCACTCTTATCCTTAGGTTTTTTTTTTTAGTGCTGATTCAGGAATTCTGAATGCTTGATCTCTGGAATTCAATACACAGTGTGAAGGGTGTGGTTATCTGGTCACAGATGCTGACGTAAGCAGTGGGGCTCAACTTTCCTGTGGCTAAGGTGGGGGCCTCTCTGTTTCTTTCCCTCACAGGCACCTCTGCACAGGCTCTCTCCCAGTGTCCCACTATGGTCAGGAAGCCAGCCATTTCCCTCTGTTTTGCCCTTCCAGCTGAAGCGTTCCCCTTGCCTTGCTGCCCTTGCAGTTCTTCCTGGTCCTAGAGCCCATCTGTCTCAGGCCTTAGTGAGATTCAAGAGCACTTTCTTGAAGCACCACAGTATCCCTTCTTCCCCTCCCAATTTTGTGGCCCACAAACTCCCATGGCCAATCTGCACCACCTTAAAAAATCAGGCTGCAGCTTTCTCAGGTTAGCTCCCTTTCTGTGTTGCCCAGCCCCATCCCAAAATGGCTGTGATGAGCCAGTGCTTCAGGTGTTAGTGAGTAGATTCTCCCAGCTTTTGTGCCATCCCTGCTTCTCTCCTCCCCTGCTAGGAAGAACCAACCTTCCAGCACCTCAGCTGCCATCCAGAGTCCTGAGATCTCAGTCTGTGGTTGTTTTTACTTATTGTTCAGTGGCTTAGTTGCTGGAGGAGTAAATGGAAACATCCATGCAGTTTGCCATCTTGCTCCACCCTCTCATGGACTACATTATTAACAAATCCACCTTGTCTAGTATCATTTGTAACTATATATATGCAGCTAAAACCGATGTCAGTAACTCAGGGTAGTATGGCTGTTATAGAACAGCCAATTAATTCTCTCTGTCAATAGACCCTGATTTGATAGCAGTTTATTAATTGTTTGATGACTTTCAGCCTTCGTCTCTCTCATATTTTCAAATTTTCCTTTTGGTTGGTTGATTATATAGAGAACAATATAAACCACATAGCAAAAATAATTCTAATCTGCAAGTAGGAGACAAACTCATTAGTTGTCCGTGGTTTCTCAAAGACAATGAATGAAAACCAGAATTCGGTAGCTCATGAGGGCTTGTCATAATTTCCCACTAAAACACAAAATTTCTCTTTACGGTCACATTCCTCCCAATCAAAAGACAATCTCAGAGAAATTTTTTCTTGATTTAAAATATGGCTGTTCATTATTAGTCACATCAGTGCAGCCCAGCAAGAACAGTAATTTATCATACAAACTGCCTTGATGGAAGTTCTGGTCATTTCTGATTCTCTGAGCACCATTCCCATGTATGATGTTCTGTCAAAGCTTGGTTATATAATCAAGATTTCCAATTTTGTCTTGTTAACAGAGGGGGTGGATTCTTATTGAACTGATGAAAATAACTATATTGACAAAAAAGAGCATGCATTAATAGTTTTCCAATTCTGCAGAGATTACAGAGAGAGAAATCATGTTTCATCTTTGCATAAACAGTCTATTAAATTATTATAAGTCTTAGATGGTTCAGCAGGAGAGAGAAAATCATTTCTTATATACATAAATAGAACGTTACATCATTAATATTGCCAGAAAACAGAACATTACAACATCAGTAATATTCCCCCCTCCCCCCACATAAAACTCATAATAGCCTGTTAATCCACTCCATCCCGTACTTAATTCCTGGTCCATTTATCCTGGGTCTGCAGTCGTGAATCCATCAACTTCCCTGTAAGAATTCTGGATATCTTGATTCAGTTCGATGATATAAGCAGTGTCATTTAGAAGTCTGTGCCCAAGTACCTGGCATAGTCCTTTTTTAAGTGAAAAAAACTTTGGCCTGTGGTTTATTGCAGGCACCTTCCAGGACATCAAAGTAAGAACTATCTGCAGATGGTAAGACTTAATAATAGCCATGGTTAATTTATTATCACTAATAATTCAGAGAAGTGAAAAGACCTGATGAGAATTCACTACAAAAGTAACGCAAGGCAAAATGAATGTCAACCCCAAATAAAACTTTAGACAAAATATCTCTAAACAGTGATTATCTTTATTTTTTTAATTTTTGAAAATGGATGACCATAATCCGTAATGAGCAAAAAAAAAAAAATTTAGATGTAACATATAATAATCCCAAGACATAACATAATATGAATATATAGCATATAGGTAGGATATACCAAGAATATACCAGGAGTATCAAGATTCTAGACATCTGAATATTAATGAAACTCTTAGAGGTAAGTGAAGTAAACCTCACAGAATTGAAGCCCTTTGACTTCAATGCTGCTAGATTTAAATTTAAGGATAAAGTTGCAAACAAGTTAGCAATGAAAAAAATAAAATTATGACTGATAATATGCTCTTCTTGCTTAATATTAGGCCTCTCTAGCCCTGCTCCCATTCCCAGAATGACATGGCAAATAGTAAAAGTTGAGTGAAAATTTAGAATGTTTAAGCAGACTTTATTTCAACAGTTGTATTTTATGGTATACAGGCTTAAAAAAAATTCTAAGACCTTTTAGGTAACTTATTGATGTTAAATTAAGTTAATATATATTTGTCATAATTTAAGCTTATATACTTTTGCTTTTTATGCCACAGGAGAAAGGATATATTTGAGTCAGCTAATGAGTGAGTTCATTTTTGCCACTTTAAAGGGATGTACTATAAGGTATGCAACAAAGATGTTTAAGAGGTTTATTAAAAAGATATTTATTTGATTATGGTCAAAAGTTTTATCTGTCTGACTAAAGTTTAATGGTTTAATTTATGAGATTTTTAGGAGCTTTAATGTTAAAGAGTATATAAAGCAAAGAATTGGGTTTCTTGCTTTTAAAATAAGAAAATTTTCTTTGATTACTGTGTTGAAGAGTTAACCTATTCTTTGCATAACCTGCTACGAAGACAAAGGTTTGGTGTCAACAGAATAAGATTCTGAGTCAGAAACCAAGCCACATGGCTTTAGGGAAAAAAAAGCTAAGGTTTTTATTTTAAGATCTTCAATTAAATCAAGTATTGTTTCATGGTGACCTATAATAAACTCCTAACAAGTTTGAAACTTCGTGGAAAGCCACAAAATTTTTTGTTATAAAGGAAAAGTGCTAAAAAGGTTTAACATGTTATAAATTATGGAACATGTTGTTAAAATCAAGAGAAGTGCCTGATTCTCCTTGGGTTAAGATTTATATGTTAATATTTCCTCCTGTGTTTTTGCCTAATATTAGACAGCAAATGTGGAACAGGATGCTCGGCCATGACATCAACAGGACCTAAGCCATTTTTCTCTCTTCTAAACTTATTCTTGACTGCTCAGTTCCATTTCCTTGTTAAATTTTCACTAACGACTAATGTCCTTTTCAGACTGTGGAAAACAATTGATATGATCTAAAAAAGCCTTATGACCACCAAAACCACCCCAGGAGACCAATCATCCCCTGGGCAGATGAGATAATACTTCGGGACCATGATCACCAAAACCACCCCAGGAGAGAATGAGATTCCACAAGTTCCTGAAGCCCCTGATTTTGCCCTATAAAGCTTTCAGCCGGCCTCCAGTTGGGGGAGACAGTCTTTGGAGATCATTCCCCTCTGTCTCCTGTGTATCGATATACAACAAAGTTCTTGCTACTCACCTCACCCCTGTCTTAGGAATTGACTATCTGCCTCAGGCTGTTCTGACCCATGGAATTTGTGGTAACAAATGCATAATATGTCATAATTTTACTATTATTTCTTTATTGTTAATTTGGTTGAAACTTTGTTTTTTCGAATCATCATCAAAGCCAATAGTTTGGGGAATTCAAATTGTTTATCTATGAAGTTATTTTTATTACTATTCAGGTATTTAGAGACTTGATAATATTGGTACATTCTTAGTATAGCCTGACAATATGGCGTTATGTCTCAAGATTATTATGTATTATATCTGAAGCTTTTTAAAAATATGGTTAGTGGTTATATTTAGAAATATTTTTATCTAAAGGTTTTTTTTTAGTTTTTATTGTGCTTTAAGTGAAAGTTCATAAATCAAGTCAGTCTCGCATACAAAAACTTATATACACCCCTGTATACACAAACCCTGGTGGCGTAGTGGTTAAGTGCTATGGCTGCTAACCAAAGGGTCGGCAGTTCGAATCTACCTGACACTCCTTGGAAACTCTATGGGGCAGTTCTACTCTGTCCTATAGGGTCGCTATGAGTTGAAATTGACTAGACGGCACTGGTTTTTTTTTTTTATATATACACTCCTAACTGCTCTCCCCCTAATGAGACAGTACACTCTGTCCCTCCACTCTCTATTTTCGTGTCCATTCAGCCAGCTTCTGACCCCCCTCCGTTCTCACATCTCCCCTCCAGACAGGAGATGCCAACAAAGTCTCATGCGTCCACTTGATCCAAGAAGCCTACTCCTCGCCAGCATCAACTTCCATCCCATAGTCCAGTCCAATCCCTGTCTGAAAAGATGGCTTTGGGAATGGTTCCTGTCCTGGGCTAACAGAAGGTCTGGTGACCATGACCTCCAGGGTCCTTCTAGTCTCAGACAGAACATTAAGTCTGTTTTTTTTCAGAAGCATTTGGGATCTGCATCCCACTGTGCTCCTGCTCCCCCAGACGCTCTCTGTTGTGTTCCTGTTCAGGGTAGTCATCGATTGTAGCCGGGCACCATCTAGTTCTTCTGGTCTCAGGCTGATGTTGTCATTGGTTTATGTGGTTCTTTCTGTCTCTTAGGCTCATAATTACCTTGTGTCTTTAATGTTCTTCATTCTCCTTTGCTCCAGGTGGGTTGAGACCCACTGATGCATCTTAGATGGCCTCTTGCTACTGTATAAGACCCCAGAAGCCACTTTCCAAAGTGGGATGCAGAATGTTTTCTTAAAAAATTTTATTATGCCAATTGACTTAGACATCCCCTGAAACCATGGTACCCAACCCCCGCCCCCCCCCCCGCCATGCTGGCCTTCGAAAAGTTCAGTTACTCCAGGAAATTTCTTTGCTTTTAGTTTAGTCCAGTTGTGCTGACCCCTCCTGTATTATGTGTTGTCTTTCCCTTCACCTAAAAGAATTCTTATCTACTATCTAATTTTTTTATTTTTTAATCTAATTAGGGTGGCAGTTCGAAACCGCCAGACGATCCTTGGAAACTCTATGGGGCAATTCTACTCTGTCCTATAGGGTCGCTATGATTCCGAATCGACTCGACGGCAGTGGGTGGATCTAATTAGGGAAAACTCCTCTCCCACCCTCCCTCCCTTCCTGCCTCTTGTAACCATCAAAGAATATTTTCTTCTTTGTTTAAACTATTTTTCATTTATTATAAAAGTGGTTTTATAAATTATTCGTCCTTTTGCAACTGACTAATGTCACTCAGCATAATGCCTTCCAGATTCCTCCGTGTTATGAAATGTTTCACTGATTCATCATTGTTCTTTATCCATGCATAGTATTCCATTGTGTGAATATACCATAATTTATTTATCCATTCATCCTTTGAAGGGCATGTTGGTTGCTTCCCTCTTTTTGCTATTGTAAAAAGGGCTGCAACGAACATGGGTGTGCAGACATCTCTTCGTGTAAAGGCTCTTATTTCTCTAGGATATATTCCAAGGAGTGGGATTGCTGGATCATATGGTAATTCTATTTCTAGTTTTTCAAGGAAGTGCCAAATCCATTTCTAAAGTGGTTGTACCATTTTACACTCCTGCCAACAGTGTATAAGTGTTCCAGTCTTTCCACAACCTCTCCAACATTTATTATTTTGTGTTTTTTTTTTTGGATTTATGCTAGCCTTGTTGGGGTGATATGGAATCTCATTGTAGTTTCGATTTGCATTTCTCTAATGGCTACTGATTGTGAGCATTTCCACATGTATCTGTTAGCTACCTGAATGTCTTCTTTAGTGAAGTGCCTATTTATATCCTTTGCCCATTTTTAAATTGGGTTATTTATTTTTTGTAGTTGAGTTTTTGCAGTATCATGTAGATTTTAGAGATCAGATGCTGATCCGTAATGTCATTGCTAAAAACTTTTTCCCAGTCTGTAGGTAATCTTTTTACTCTTTTGCTCTTTTGGCGAAGTCTTTGGATGAGCATAGGTGTTTGATTTTTAGGGGCTCCCAGTCATCTAGTTTCTCTTCTGCATTGTTAGTAATGTTTTGTATACTGTTTATGCTGCATATTAGGGCTCCTAGCATTGTCTCTATTTTTTCTTCCATGGTCTTTATCGTTTTAGATTTTATATTTAGGTCTTTGATCCATTTTGAGTTTGTTTTGTGCATGGTGTGAGGTATGGGTCTTGTTTCATTTTTTTTTTTTTGCAGATGGATATCCAGCTGTGCCAGCACCATTTGCTAAACAGACTATCTTTTTCTCCATTTAACTGACTTTGGGCCTTTGTCAAATATGAACGGCTCATATGTGGATGGATTTATGTTTGGATTCTCAATTCTGTTCCATTGGTCTATGTATCTGTTGTTGTACCAGTACCAGGCTGTTTTGACTACTGTGATGGTATAATAGGTTCTAAAATCAGGTAGAGTGAGGCCTCTCACTTTGTTCTTCTTTTTCAGTAATGCTTTACTTATCCGAGTCCTCTTTCCCTTCCACGTGAAGTTTGTGATTTGTTTCTCCATCTCATTAAAAAATGTCGTTGGAATTTGGACCAGAATTGCATTGTATCTATATATCGCTTTTGGCAGAATAGATATTTTTACAACGTTAAGCCTTCATATCTATGAGCAAGGTATGTTTTTCCATTTTTGTAGGTCTCTTTTGGTTTCTTTCAGTAGTGTCTTGTAGTTTTCTTTGTACAGGTCTTTTAGTCTCTGGTAAGATTTATTCCTAAGTATTTTATTTTCTTGGGGGCTACTGTAAATGGTATTAATTTTGTGATTTCCTCCTTGATGTTCTTTTTGTTGGTGTAGAGGAATTCAACTGATTTTTGTATGTTTATCTTGTATCCTGATACTCTGCTGAACTCTTCTATTAGTTTCAGTAGTTTCTTGAGGATTCTTTAGGTTTTTCTGTGCATAAGATCATGCCATCTCAAATAGAGATACTTCTACTTCTTCCTTACTAATCTGGATGCGCTTTGTCTCTTTATCTAGCCTAATTGCTCTGGCGAGGACCTCCAGCACAATGTTGAATAAGAGTGGTGATAAAAGGCATTCTTGTCTGGTTCTGGAAACCTTGGTGGCATAGTGGTTAAGTGCCATGGCTGCTAACCAGAAGGTCAGCAGTTCAAATCCACCACGCATTCCTTGGAAACCCTATGGGGCAGTTCTAGTCTGTCCTATAGGGTAGCTATGAGTCAGAATTGATTTGATGACAATGGGATTTCTTTTTGGTCTGATTCCCGATCTCAAGGGGAACATTTTCAGACTCTCCCATTTAGGCTGATGTTGGCTATTGGCTTTGTAAAAATGCTCTTTATTATGTTGAGGAATTTTCTTTCCATTCCTATTTTGCTGAGAGTTTTTTATCATGAATGAGTGTTGAACTTTGTCAAATGCCTTTTCTGCATCAGTTGATAAAATCATGTGATTCTTGTCTTTTGCTTTATTTATATGATGGATTACATTAATTGTTTTTCTAATGTTGAGCCATTGCTCCATATCTGGTATGAATGCAACTTGGGATTTTTTGATATGTTTTGAATACTATTGGCTAGATTTTTCTTTGAGGATTTTTGCATCTAAGTTCATGACGGATACAGGTCTGTAATTTTCTTTTTCAGTGGTATCTTTACCTGATTTTGGTATCAGGGATATGGTGGCTTCATAGAATGAGTTCGGGAGTATTCAGTCCTTTGCTCTGCTCTGAAATACCTTCAGTAATAGTGGTGTTAACTCTTCTCTGAAAGTTTGGTAGAACTCTGCAGTGAGGCCGTCACCAGGGCTTTTTTTGCTGGAAGTTTCTTCATTACCATTTCAATCTCTTCTTATATGTCTATTTAATTATTCTAACTCTGTTTGTGTTAGTTTATGTAGGTAGTGTGTTTATAGGAATTCATCAATTTCTTCTACATTTTCAGATTTGTTAGAGTACAGATTTTTATAGTAGTCTTACGTAATTCTTTTAATTTCAGTTGGGTCTGTTTTAATATTGCCCATCTCATTTCTTATTCAGGTTATTTGCTTCCTCTCCTGTTTTTCTTTTCTCAGTTTGGCCAGTGGTTTATCAATTTTGTTAATTTTTTCAAAGAACCAGGTTTTGTTTTTGTTAACCCTCTCAATTTTTTTCTGTTTCATTTAGTTCTGCTCTAGTTTTTATTATTTGCTTTCTTCTGGTGCCTGAGGGTTTCTTTTGTTGCTCTATTTCTATTTGTTCAAGTTATAGGGATGATTCTTTGATTTTCACTCTTTCTTCTTTTTGGATGTGTTCAATTTTTTATACAAATTGACCTCTGAGCACTGCTTTAGCTGTATCTCAAAAGTTCTGATAGGAAATGTTTTCATTCTCATTGGATTCTATGAATTTTTATATTTCATCCTTCGTTTCTTCTATAATCCAGTCTTTTTTGAGCAGGGCACCTTGGATGCTTCCATCCTTTTTCTATTGTAAACAGTGCTGCAATAAACATGGGTGTGCATATATGTCTTCGTATAAAGGTTCTTATTTCTCTAGGATATATTCCAAGGAGTGGGATTGCTGGATCGTATGGTAGTTCTATTTCTAGCTTTTTTTTTTTTAATTTTTATTGTGCTTTAAGTGAAAGTTTACAAATCAAGTTGGTTTCTCACACAAAAACTAACATACGCCTTGCTACGTACTCCCTATGGCTCTCCCCCTAATGAGATAGTCCACTCCCTCTTTTCACTGTCTCTTTTCGTGTCCATTTAGCCAGCTTCTAACCCCTTCTACTCTCTCATCTCCCCTCCAGGGAAGAGATGTCAAGATAGTCCCAAGTGTCCACCGGATCCAAGAAGCTCACTCCTTACCAGAATCCTTCTCCAATCCATTGTCCAGTCCAATCCCTGTCTGAAGAGTTGGCTTTCGGAATGGTTCCTGCCCTGGGCAAACAGAAGGTCTGGGGGCCATGACCACCGGGGTCATTCTAGTCTCAGTCAGACCATTAAGTCTGGTCTTTTTATGAGAATTTGGGGTTTGCATCCCACTGCTCTCCTGCTCCCTCAGGGGTTCTCTGTTGTGTTCCCTGTCAGGGCAGTAATCAGTTGTAGCCAGACACCATCTAGCTCCTCTGGTCTCAGGCCGATGTAGTCTGTGGTTTATGTGGCCCTTTCTGTCTCTTGGGCTCGTAATTACCTTGTGTCCTTGGTGTTCTTCATTCTCCTTTCATCCAGGTGGGTTGAGACCAATTGATGCATCTTAGATGGCTGCTTGCTAGCATTTAAGACCCCAGATGCCTCTCTCCAAGGTGGGATGCAGAATGCTTTCTTAATAGATTTTATTATGCCAATTGACTTAGGAATCACCTGAAACCATGGTCCCCAAACCCCCGCCCCTGCTATGCTGGTATTTCTAGCTTTTTAAGGAAGCACCAAATGGATTTCCAAAGTGGTTGTACCATTTTACATTCCCATCAGCAGTGTATAAGTGTTCTAATCACTCCACAGTCTGTCTAACATTTATTATTTTGTGTTTTTTGGATTAATGCCAGCCTTGTTGGAGTGAGGTGAAATCTCATTCTATTTTTTTTATTGACTTTTATTGAGCTTCAAGTGAACGTTTACAAATCAAGTCAGTCTGTCACATATAAGTTTACATATATCTTACTCCGTACTCCTACTTGCTCTCCCCCTAATGAGTCAGCCCTTCCAGTCTCTCCTTTCGTGACAATTTTGCCAGCTTCCAACTCTCTCTATCCTCCCATCCCCCCTCCAGACAGGAGATGCCAACACAGTCTCAAGTGTCCACCTGATATAATTAGCTCACTCTTCATCAGCATCTCTCTCCCACCCACTGTCCAGTCCCTTTCATGTCTGATGAGTTGCCTTCGGGAATGGTTCCTGTCCTGTGCCAACAGAAGGTCTGGGGACCATGGCCGCCGGGATTCCTCTAGTCTCAGTCAGACCATTAAGTATGGTATTTTTATGAGAATTTGGGGTCTGCATCCCACTGATCTCCTGCTCCCTCAGGGGTTCTCTGTTGTGTTCCCTGTCAGGGCAGTCATCGATTGTGACCGGGCACCAACTAGTTCTTCTGGTCTCAGGATGATGTAGGTCTCTAGTTCGTGTGGCCCTTTCTGTCTCTTGGGCTCATAGTTGTCGTGTGACCTTGGTGTTCTTCATTCTCCTTTGCTCCAGGTGGGTTGAGACCAATTGATGCATCTTAGATGGCCGCTTGTTAGCATTTAAGACCCCAGATGCCACATTTCAAAGTGGAATGCAGAATGTTTTCATAATAGAATTATTTTGCCAATTGATTTAGAAGTCCCCTTAAACCATGGTCCCCAAACCCCTGCCCTTGCTCTACTGACCTTTGAAGCATTCATTTAATCCCGGAAACTTCTTTGCTTTTGGTCCAGTCCAATTGGGCTGACCTTCCATGTATTGAATGTTGTCTTTCCCTTCACCTAAAGCAGTTCTTATCTACTAATTAATCAGTAAAAAACCCTCTCCCTCCCTCCCTCCCTCCCCCCCTCGTAACCACAAAAGTATGTGTTCTTCTCAGTTTTTACTGTTTCTCAAGATCTTATAATAGTGGTCTTATACAATATCTGTCCTTTTGCCTCTGACTAATTTCGCTCAGCATAATGCCTTCCAGGTTCCTCCACGTTATAAAATGTTTCAGAGATTCGTCACTGTTCTTTATCGATGCGTAGTATTCCATTGTGTGAATATACCACAATTTATTTACCCATTCATCCGTTGATGGACACCTTGGTTGCTTCCAGCTTTTTGCTATTGTAAACAGAGCTGCAATAAACATGGGTGTGCATATATCTGTTTGTGTGAAGGCTCTTGTTTCTCTAGGGTTTATTCCGAGGAGTGGGATTTCTGGGTTGTATGGTTCTATTTCTAACTGTTTAAGATAATGCCAGATAGATTTCCAAAGTGGTTGTACCATTTTACATTCCCACCAGCAGTGTATAAGAGTTCCAATCTCTCCGCAGCCTCTCCAACATTTATTCTTTTGTGTTTTTTGGATTAATGCCAGCCTTGTTGGAGTGAGATGGAATCTCATCGTAGTTTTAATTTGCATTTCTCTAATGGCTAATGATCGAGAGCATTTTCTCATCTATCTGTTAACTGCCTGAATATCTTCTTTAGTGAAGTGTGTGTTCATTTCTTCTGCCCACTTCTTGATTGGGTTGTTTGTCTTTTTGTGGTTGAGTTTTGACAGAATCATGTAGATTTTAGAGATCAGGCGCTGGTCGGAGATGTCATAGCTGCAAATTCTTTCCCAGTCTGTAGGTGGTCTTTTTACTCTTTTGGTGAAGTCTTTAGATGAGCATAGGTGTTTGATTTTTAGGAGCTCCCAGTTATCTGGTTTCTCTTCGTCATTTTTTGTAATGTTTTGTATTCTGTTTATGCCTTGTATTAGGGCTCCTAGAGTTGTCCCTATTTTTTCTTCCATGATCTTTATCGTTTTAGTCTTTATGTTTAGGTCTTTGATCCACTTGGAGTTAGTTTTTGTGCATGGTGTGAGGTATGGGTCCTGTTTCATTTTTTTGCAAATGGATATCCAGTTATGCCAGCACCATGTGTTAAAAAGACTATCTTTTCCCCAGTTAACTGACACTGGTCCTTTGTCAAATATCAGCTGCTCATACGTGGATGGATTTATATCTGGGTTCTCAATTCTGTTCCATTGGTATATGTGCCTGTTGTTGTACCAGTACCAGGCTGTTCTGACTACTGTGGCTGTATAATAGGTTCTGAAATCAGGTAGAGTGAGGCCTCCCACTTTCTTCTTGTTTTTCAGCAATGCTTTACTTATCCGAGGCTTTTTTCCCTTCCATATGAAGTTGGTGATTTGTTTCTCCATCACATTAAAAAATGACATTGGAATTTTGGATCGGAAGTGCATTGTATGTATAGATGGCTTTTGGTAGAATAGACATTTTTACTATGTTAAGTCTTCCTATCCATGAGCAAGGTATGTTTTTCCACTTAAGTATGTCCTTTTGAATTTCTTGTAGTAGAGCTTTGTAGTTTTCTTTGTATAGGTCTTTTACATCCTTGGTAAGATTTATTCCTAAGTATTTTATCTTCTTGTTGGCTACTGTGAATTGTATTGATGTGGTTATTTCCTCTTCGGTGTTTTTTTTGTTGATGTAGAGGAATCCAAGTGATTTTTGTATGTTTATTTTATAACCTGAGACTCTGCCAAACTCTTCTCTTAGTTTCAGTAGTTTTCTGGAGGATTCCTTAGGGTTTTCTGTGTATAAGATCATGTCATCTGCAAATAGAGATAATTTTACTTCGTCCTTGCCAATCCGGATTCCTTTTATTTCTTTGTCTAGCCTAATTGCCCTGGCTAGGACTTCTAGCATGATGTTGAATAAGAGCGGTGATAAAGGGCATCCTTGTCTGGTTCCCGTTCTCAAGGGAAATGCTTTCAGGTTCTCTCCATTTAGAGTGATGTTGGCTGTTGGCTTTGCATAGATGCCCTTTATTATGTTGAGGAATTTTCCTTCAATTCCTATTTTGGTGAGAGTTTTTATCATAAAAGGGTGTTGGACTTTGTCAAATGCCTTTCCTGCATCAATTGATAAGATCATGTGGTTTTTGTCTTTTGTTTTATTTATGTGATGGATTACATTAATGGTTTTTCTGATATTAAACCAGCCTTGCATTAAAAAAAATAAATAAATCCCACTTGATGGTGGTGAATTTTTTTTTGATATGTTGTTGTATTCTATTGGCTAGAATTTTGTTGAGGATTTTTGCATCTATGTTCATGAGGGATATAGGTCTGTAATTTTCTTTTTTTGTAATGTCTTTACCTGCTCATTCTATTTTTGATCTCCATTTCTCTAATGGCTAATGATCCTGAGCATTTCCTCATGTATCTCTTTGCTCCCAGAAAGTCTTCTTTAGTGAAATGTCTGTTCACATCTTTGGACCATTTTTAAATTGCGTTTTTTGTGTATTTGTAGTTGAGTTTTTGCAGTATCATGTAGATTTTAGAGATCAGTCACTGATCGGAAATATCATAGCCAAAAAAATATTCCCAGTTTGTATTAAATCGTTTTACTCTTTTGGTGAAGTCTTTGGATGAGCATAGGTGTTTGATTTTTAGGAGCTCCCAGTTATCTAGTTTTTCTTTTTCATTTTTAGTGGTGTTTCGTATACTGTTTATACCATGTATTAGGGCTCCTAATATTGTCCTTATTTTTTTTCCATAATCTTTATCGTTTTAGATTTTATATTTAGGTCTTTCATCCATTTCGAGTTCCTTTTTTGCATGGAGTGAGGTATGGGTCTTGTTTCATTTTTTTTGCAGATGGATATCCAGTTATGCCAACACCATTTGTTAAAAAGACTGTCTTTTCCCCATTTAACTGTTATGGGGCCTTTGTCAAATATCAACTGCTTATATGTGGATGGATTTATGTCTGGATTCTCAACTCTGTTCCATTGGTTTGTGTATCTGTTGTTGTACCAGTACCAGGCTGTTGTGACTACAGTGGCGGTAAAATACATTCTAAAATTAGGTAGAGTAAGGCCTCCCACTTTGTTCTTCTTTTTCAGTAATGCTTTACTTATCTGGGGCCTCTTTCCCTTCCATATGAAGTTGGTGATTTGTTTCTCCATATCAGTAAAAAATGTCGGAATTTGGATCAGAATTGCATTAAATCTGTAGATGGCTTTTGTTAGAATAGACATTTTCTAATGTTAAGTCTTTCTATCCATTAACAAGGTGTATTTTTCCACTTATGTAGGTCTCTTTTGGTTTCTTGCAGAAGTGTTTTGTAGTTTTCTTTGTATAAGTCTTTTACAATCTCTGGTAAGATTTATTCCTAAGTGTTTTATATTCTTGGGAGCTACTGTAAATGGTATTGATTTGTTGATTTCCTCTTTGATGTTCTTCTTGTTGGCGTAGAAGAAACCAACTGATTTTTGTATGTTTATCTTGTATCCTGATACTGTACTGAACCCTTCTATTCATTTCAGTAGTTTTTTTGAGGATTCCTTACGGTTTTCTGCGTATAAGATCATGTCATCTGCAAACAGAGATACTTTTACTTCTTCCTTGCCAATCTGGATGACCTTTATTTCTTTATCCTGCCTAATTGCTCTGGCTAGGACCTCCAGCAAAATATTGAATAAGAGTGGTGATAAAGGGCATCCTTGTCTGGTTCCTGATCTCAAGGGGAATGCTTTCGGCTCTCTCCATTTAGGATGATGTTGGCTGTTGGCTTTGTATAAATGCCCTTGATTATGTTGAGGAATTTTCCTTCTATTACTATTTTGCTGAGAGTTTTTATCATGAATGGGTGTTGAACTTTGTCAAATGCCTTTTCTGCATCAATTAATACAATCATGTGATTCTTGTCTTTTGTTTTATTTATATGATGGATTACGTTGTTTTTCTTATGTTGAGCCATCCCTGCATATCTGGTATGAATCATACTTGGTCATGGTGAATTATTTTTTTGATATGTTGTTGAACTCTATTGGCTAGAATTTTGTCAAGGATTTTTGCATCTAAGTTCATGAGTCATATAAGTCTGTAATTTTTTTTTTTTTTTGGGGGTCTTTTCTTGGATTTGGTATTTGGTATACGGTGTCTTCATAGAATGAGTTTGGGAGTATTCCATCCTTTTCTCTGCTCTGAAATACCTTTAGTAGTAGTGGTGTTAACTCTTCTCTGAAAGTTTGGTAGAACTCTGCAGTGAAGCCGTCAGGGCCAGGACTTTTTTTTGTTGGGAGTTTTTTGGTTACTTTTTCAATCTCTTCTTTTGTTATGGGTCTATTTAGGTGTTCTACCTGTGTTTGTGTTAGTTTCAGTAGGTAGTGTGTTTCTAAGAATTCCTCCATTTCTTCTAGGTTTTCAAATTTGTTACAGTACAATTTTTCCTAGTAATCTAATATGATTCTTTTAATTTCAGTTGGGTCTGTTGTAATATCGCCCATCTCATTTCTTATTTGGGTTATTTGGTTCCTCTCCTGTTTTTCTTTTGTCAATTTGCCAATGGTTTATCAATTTTTTTGATTTTTTTCGAAGAACCAGCTTTTGGTCTTGTTAATTCTTTCAATTGTTTTCCTGTTTTCTATTTCATTTAGTTCTGCTCTAATACTTATTATTTGTTTTCTCCTGGTGCCTGAGGGTTTCTTTTCTGTTCTCTTTCACTTTTTTCAAGTTGCAGGGATAATTCTTTGATTTTGATCCTTTGTTCTTTTTGGATGTGTGCATTTACTGATATAAATTGACCTCTGAGCCTTGCTTTTGCTGTATCCCAAAGGTTCTGATAGGAAATTTTTTGATTCTCATTGGATTCTATAAAATTCTTTATTCCATCCTTAATGTCTTCTTTAATCTAGTCTTTTTTGAGCAGAGTACTGTTCAGTATCCAAGTGTTTGATTTCTTTCCCTGCCGTTTGTGTTATTTATTTCCACATTTATGTCCTTATGGTTGGAGAAGATGCTTTGTAATATTTCAGTGTTTTGGATTTTTCTAAGGCCTGCTTTATGACCTAATATGTGCTCTATTCTAGAGAATGGTTCATGTGCACTAGAAAAGAAAATATGCTTGGTTGCTGTTCAGTGGAGCATTCCGTATACATCTATGAGGTCAGGTTGGTTTATTGTGGCATTTAGATCTTCTGTGTCTTTCCTGACCTTCTTTCTGAATGTCCTGTCCTTCACCGAAGCTGGTGTGTTGAAGTCTCCTACTATTATTTTGGAGCTGTCTATCTCACTTTTCAATGCTGATAGAGGTTGTTTTATGTATCCTGCAGCTCTGTCATTGGGTGCATAAATATTTAATATGGTTATATCTTCTTGGTATATTGTCCCTTTAATCATTATTTAGTTTCCTTCGTTATCCTTTCTGATGGATTTACCTTTAAAGTCTGTTTTGTCAGGAATTAATATTGCCACTCCTGCTATTTTTTGATTGTTGTTTGCTTGATATGTTTTTTTCCATCCTTTGAGTTTTAGTTTGTTTGTGTCTCTAAAAAAGTCTCAGGTGTGTCTCTTGTAAGCAGCATATAGACAGATCGTGTTTTTTAATCCATTCTGCCACTCTCTGTCTCTTTATTCGTGCATTTAGTCCATTTACATTCAGGGTAATTATGGATAGGTATGAATTTAGTGCTATCATTTGATGTCTTTTTTTGTGTGTTGTTGACAGTTTCTTTTTCCCACTTAATTTTATGTGCTGAGTAGATTATCTTTATATCTTGTCCTTTCCTCATATTCGTAGTTGTGTATTTTGTTTCTGCTGAGTCTAAATTTTTTTCTTGTATTTTATTTTGATGAGTAGGATAGTTTGTGTCCTTTGTTGTTACCTTATTATTTATCCTCATTTTTCTAAATTTAAATGTAACTTTTATTTCTTTGTATCGCCTTTTTTTCCTCTCCATATGGAAGATCTGTGACTACATTTCTTAGTCCCTCTTTATTGTTTTGATGTTGTTTTCTTTATGTAATAACACTGCCGTTAATTTGTTTTGAGAGTTTTTTTTTTTTAAATCGATTTATTTGTTTTTGTTTTCCCTGTCTAGGCTGACGTCTGATTGCTCTGCCCAGTGTTCTAGTCTTGGGTTGATACCTGATATTATTGATTTTCTAACCAAAGAACTCCCTTTAGTATTTCTTGTGGGTTTGATTTTTATGAATTCCCTCAACTTGTGTTTATCTGGAAATGTCTTAATTTCACCTTCATATTTCAGAGACAGTTTTGCTGGATATATACTTCTTTGCTGCCAATTTTTTTCCTTCAATTTTTTATGTAATCATACCGTTGCCTTCTTGCCTGCATGGTTTCTGCCGAGTAGTCTGAGTTTATTCTTATTGGTTTTCCTTTGTAGGTCACTTTTCGCTTATCCCTAGCTTTTCTTAAAACACTCTCTTTATCTTTAGTTTTGGCAAGTTTGATTACAATATGTCTTGGTGACTTTCTTTTAACATCTACCTTATGTGGAGTCCGATGAGCATCTTGGATAGATATCTTCTCATGTTTCACAATATCAGGGATGTGTTCTGGCAACAAATCTTCAAAAATTTTCTCTGTATTTTCTGTTATCCCTCCCTCTGCTGGTACTCCAATCACTCGTAGGTTTTTTCTCTTGATAGAGTCCCACGTGATTCTTACGGTTTCTTCATTTTCTTACATTCTTTTACCTGATTTTTCTTCAAATATATTATTGCCAAGTGATTTACCTTCAAGTTCAGAAATTCTGCCTTCCACTTGCTCAAATCTGCTTCTCTGACTGTCTATTGAGTTGTCTACTTCTGTAATTTTATTCTTAATCTTCTGAATTTCTGATTGCTGTGTGTCTACGGATTTTTCCAGCTCATTAAATTTTTCATTATACTCCTGAATTTTCTTTTTAATTTCTTCATTTGCTTTATCTGTGTTCCTTGGCTTGTTCCGCGTATTGCCTCATTTCCTTCCTGATGTCTTGAAGGGTTATGTATATTAATCTTTTGTATTCTGCCTCTGGTAATTCCAGGAAGGCACTTTCATCTAGAAGATCCCTTGAGTCTTTCTTGAGAGCTTATTGAGGCGATCATGGTCTGTTTCTCTATGTGACTTGATATCGACTGTTGTCTCTGCGCCCTCTATAAGTTATTGTATTAGTTCATTTTATGTTTGGTTACTGTGTTGTAGCTTCTTACTTTGTTTCTTTTTTTTTAGTATGCCCAAATGGATTGCTTGAGTGAGCTAGCTTGATTATTTTTGCCTTTGGAGGTCTGACGTCCTGTTCTGAGATGGTTAGAGCTGTTACCAGGTATATCAGTGTAGGAGTCCATTCACTTTTCTTGTATGAATTCAGCTCAGATGTCCAGGTAGCTGGTCATCAAGTGTGTGCTACAGGCTCTGTCCTACAGTCTTAGAGAGGCAGGGGAGATTGGTGTAGGTCCCAGTACCTGGTTGCAGCAGGGGGTCATGTTCTGAACAAGGCAGTGGGCTGAGAATCTTCTCCCACTTGTCTCAGAGGAAAGTGTGTCCCTGTTCCCTAGAGTGTACAAGTGGGTGGGTTCTGCAGATGGGCCATGGGCACCCAATATTTTTGTTGTCAGGACTGGGAGTTGCCAGTTATGCTTGGATCCCTGATGCAGGTGGCTGGGTGACCCGAGTGGAGCTACCAGTCCTTAGGTCCCTGATGTGGGTAGGTGAGGACCCTATATAATAGGCAAAGCAATGTCAAACATGAAACATCCACCTCTCTGTTGCACAGCTGAAAGGGTTGGAGTCTCCCAACATGGGCTTATTCTCCGGAAATATGCCCACGTAGGTCCATGCAGAGGGTAAAGGTACTCAAAGTCCATGGACGGTTTACGCCTGGACAGGAACCACTTCTCTCCTGAGCTCCCCCGCTTAGTGGAGCTGGCAAATTATCTTTTTCCCCAAATTGCAAATATATTCCTTCCCTAAGGCTGGGAGGATGGCTCTATGCACTCAACAGGGCGTTTCTCAGGCCCAAGGAGGGTAGCCTCTGTAGCCGATGGGAGCAGTGGAGAGCACAGTAAAATATAGGCAAGTACTTAGGTTTTGCTGAAAGCACTGTTCTTCACTGGTTCCGGAGGTGTGAGTAGGCTCTGTGGCTGGCTGCTTCTCCCTGAGGAAACTGTGGCTGAATGCTAGTACCAGCCTGTCATCACTACTCCCTGAAATGGTGCCTGATAGTTTCCCATGATTCAGGTCTGGTAACTCTTCTCCGCTTCTGAACTGTCTCTTCCTCCCCCTGTCTCTCAGTTCATTTTCGAAGGTTGCCTTTGAAATTCAGGGCTCCTTGCTTGTCATAAATATACTCATTTCACTTGTTTTTTTTTGGGTCTTTGTTGTAAAGGGGGCTTGCTGGAAGTGTCTGTCTATTCCACCATTTTGGCTCTGCCTCTTTTCAAAATTCTGTTATCTGATTTTTCTTCAAATATATTGGTGCCAAGTGCTTTATCTACAGTCTCAGCAATTCTGCCTTCCACTTGCTCAATCCTACTCCTGTGACTTTTTATTGAGTTGTCTAATTCTGTAATTTTATTGTTAATCTTCTGCATTTCTGATTGCTGTCTCTCTATGGATTCTTGCAGCTTATTAAATTTTTCATTATGTTCCTGAATAACCTTTTTAATTTCTTCAACTGCTTTATCTACAGGTCCCTTGGCTTGTTCTGCATATTGTCTGATCTTGTTCCTGATGTCTTGAAGAGTTCTGTATATTAATCTTTTAAATTCTGCATCCGGTAATTCCAATAAGACACCTTCATCCAGAAGATCCCTGTATTCTTTGTTTTCAGAGCTTGTTGTAGCTATCAGGGTCTGTTTCTTTATGTGATTTGATAGTGGCTGTTTTCTCCATTCTATCTATAAGTTATTGTATTAGTTTATTTTATATTTGCTTGCTATTTCCTAGGTTGTTGCTTTGTTCTGTTTTGATATCTCCAAATAGGTTGCTTGAGTGAGCTAGCTTGATTATTGTCACCTTTGAAGCTCTAAGGCCCTTACACCAAATGGCTAGCACTGTTACAAGGTATATGAGTCTAGGAGCCCATTCACTTTTCTTGTATTGCTTCAGCTGAGGTGACCAGTTAGCTTTTCATCAAGTGTGTGGTACAGGGTCTGTCCTACAGTCTTAGAGGGGCAGGGAGAATTGGTGTAGGTAGCAGTCTCTGGTTGTAGCAGGGGGTCATGCTCTGAACAAGGCTGTGGGTTGACAACTGTCCCCCGAGTGTCTCTGAGGAAAGCATGTCCCTGTACTCTAGAGTGCACTGGTGGGTGAGTTCTGCAGATGGACATTAGGCACCCAATGCTTTTGGTTGTAAAGATTGGGTGGTATCAGTTATCATTGTATCCCTGTTGCAGGTGGGTGGGTGACCTGAGTGAAGCCACACGTCCTTAGGCCCCTCATGTGGGAAGGTGAGGACCCCGTTTAATAGGCAAAGCGATGTCAGACATCAAACAACCACCTCTCCACTGCACAGCTGAAACAGTTACAGTCCACCAACAAGGGTGTATTCTCCTGAAATAGGCCCATACATGTCCATGCAGAGGGGGAAAGTATTAAAAGTCCGTGGACCTTTTATGCCTAGACAGAAGACGCTTCTGTCCTGAGCTCCCCAGGTTATTGGAGCTGGCAGATTTTCTTTTTCTGAATTGTGAATTTATTCCTTTTCCAAGGCCGGGACAATGGATCAGGGTATGCAACGAGACATATCTCGGGCAGTAGGAAATCGACAGCCACTGAAGCTAGCTTTGGGGCTGGGGGTGCAGTAAAATATATGCAAGTACTTAGCTTTTGCCGAGAGCACCATTCTTCTTTGGTTCCGGAGGTGTGAGTAGGCTGTGCAGCTCGCTGCTTTTCCCTGAGGAAACTGCAGCTACCGCCAGCCCGCCTCCACCACTCCTGGTAATGGCACCTGAAGGATCCCGGTGATTCAGGTCCAGTAACTCCTCTCTGCTTCTGAACAGTCTCTCCCTCCCCCTGCCTCTCAGTCCAGTTTCTAATTTTGCCTTTGGTGTTCAGGGCTTCTACGTTGTCATAAGTGTAATTGTTTCACTTGTTTTTTTTTTTTGGGTCTTTGTTGTAAGAGGGTTCACCAGAAGCATCTGGCTACTCTGCCATCTTGGCCCTACCTCTAATTTTTTGTAAACTGCTTTTATTGACCTTTACATTATGCTTGTAATTAATTTATATCAGGTCTTTCACTATTAAAAGTATTATGTTTATGAATTAATCCTGGCCATATTACCTTTTGTCATCTGCAAATAAGTTTTTACTTTGCTGATTTTCTGAAAATGTTTGACCAGAATATATCAACAAAAAGATGGACTATATTGGACTGACTAAGCTCAATCAAGATTTCCAGAACTCTGTGGAGAAGCTGTTAGGTTCACAGACTGTGGGTGAACCAGGATCACATGGAACAGAAATTAAGTACATAAGACTGAGTAAACTAAAGGAAGTTATGAGTTTTTATGTGGGAATATTGCTGATGTTTTTACATCCTACGTTCTGGGTAGAAGACGTCATTTTCCTCTTTTCTCCTAAATTATCTAACTAATGGATTGAGATATTTTAACTCTTGAACTAAATCTTTCTGTTGATAAACTTAGCAAAGTTGTAAATATCATAACCAGAGAAGTGTCTGAAATTTGAGCTATGATTTTACAAATTAGAATAGCATTAGATTTCCTATTAGTCCTCTCAAGGAATAGTCTGTGCCTTATAGATAAGCATTGCTGTGTTTATATTAATATGCAATCTGAGGCTTTACAGAAGGTAGTTGTTGCTGAGGCATATGAAAAGTCATTACTGATGCTGCTTATGCACAAACCCCTCGTGGGATTTGTATCCTTGGTTCAAAGACCTTAGAGTCATGGTTTCATTGGTTGCTTCAGACAATTGGCCTAATATTATTGTTAGTGTTTCTGTTTTACTTCCTAGTTTGCTGTATGGTACCTGAGATCTTAAAAACCAGTTAATGCCCAATTACCATTTATTGAGCATTTCTGATCAAAGATTCTATCATAAGATCATGATCCAAAGGACAGAACCCTGAAAGAGTTGTATGTAATTCTCCCGAAATCCAGATTTCTGTTTTTCATGGAGGCTAGGGTAACCCACACAGGCTACTGCCTTTGAGTGTCCTTTTGAACCTCGAGCTTTGAGAAAAAGTACTGGTTCCTGAAGCTACTTTGAGTCAAACAATAGTGCAGATAAACTAGTAAGACCATTTTGTCCTGGGCATTGTGCTTTTTTTGAGGAATTCAGTCTGTTTTAAACTGATTCCAAAGATCAGACTGAAATTTATGCTTAAGGTAAATCAGTAAATAGTTTAATTAGTCTTCAAGACAATGTTGTATGAAATACCTGTCTGATGTTTATAATCAAACTCTCACCCTCTTGCTATACAGAAAATTATGTATGTTAAAGAAACCAGGTTCTCAGAAGAAATTGACCTCATATCTCAGACTCCATTTTGTCTTGGTTCCACTTCTGCTTCTGAGAAAGCGACCCATGACTGTTATTAGGAAGACCAAGGAGGGACAGCTTGCCTTCAAGAAGAACACTTAGTATGTTTTAAAGAGACCTCCAACAGGAGAAGTCCATTCTGTATTATCTTGCTATTCACGTGTTCTTTAATGGAAACTTGTCACATGTAAATTTTTCTAAACCTTCTGTTTTCTTTAGACAAACTTTGTGTGCTTTATGGACATATGTTTCTGTTTGGTAGATTCAATTAAACTAGTTTAAATGATCCCTTTCCAACTGGCAGTGAATTTACATGGGCAATCGTTTGTTTAGATTCCTAACCAATTCATAGCAATGCACTTTGGGAACCTTAGGATTACCTTTAGATATCCATAGTAATGATACTAGTAAATACTGGAAAGGTAATATTAATTTGTTACACATTGTAAAATGAAAGTCAGAAGAAAACTCATTGGTCCACCACTCAGGGTATGGTTGGTAGCTTTAATTCCTATTTACAGTATATTTGAATTGGAGAAACCTTTAAGAAATTTATCAATTACCATAGGACAAATTGCTACTGCGATGGAAAAACAACAGTAATCTCTGATCTCATTAACCCAAAGTGACATGAGATAACAAAATAGCCTTAGTTTTTTTTATCAGTCCAAGAAAAGTGTAGTCTGTGCTGTAGCAAATAACTCATGTCGCATTTGGATAAATAACACAGAGGTAGAATAAGATATATATATATATTTTTATATAAAACATTAGACAGTAAGCTACTTGGTTACACACTGTAACACCCTTACAAACACCAGATTTGTTTGGTTGGTTACTACCACAAATAAGTACATGGGCTGGATCACTACTGCAAGAGATAGTAATATTCTTAGTCTGCATCCTGATAGTATTAAAAAAAATAAAACTTATCTTCTATTGTCTTACACACTTAAAAGGCAAAAGAAAAGCCTTGGTCTAAAATGTTGATGCACATTGAATCCGTTCACTTCAGCAATGCAATTGATGAGAACATCTTAAGATCCTGGTGAAGAACCAGATGGTATCTGGTGGAAAACCAGCACCATGAGTTTAAAGAGTCTGCAGTGCCCACCATCTAGGAACTTGACCGAGTCCAGGTATTGATCATCGATGTGTTATCTCCAATCTCTGATCAAAATGAAGGAATGATTTAGAAAATAATGTTGGAGTCATTATTCTCTGTCCTTGAGCTTAGAGAATGTGACCCAGCTGGAGCTGGGCTCACAAGGACTCACAAGGACCCATCAACTGGGCCTCGAGGTATAAAGACAATAGATAGGATAAACTTGGAAAATATCTTTTAGGGAATCTTTCATATAAACCATTCAAACAGAACACAAAAGACTTTCCACTCTTATCTTTTTTTTTTTTTTATAATAACTTTTATTAAGCTTCAAGTGAACGTTTACAAATCCAATCAGTCTGTCACATATAAGTTTACATACATCTCACTCCCTACTCCCACTTACTCTCCCCGTCTTGAGTCAGCCCTTTCAGTCTCTCCTTTCTTGACAATTTTGCCGGCTTCCCTCTCTCTCTATCCTCCCATCCCCCCTCCAGACAAGAGTTGCCAACACAATCTCAAGTGTCCACCTGATATAATTAGCTCACTCTTCATCAGCATCTCTCTCCCACCCGCTGACCAGTCCCTTTCATTTCTGATGAGTTGTCTTCGGGGATGGTTCCTGTCCTGTGTCAACTGAAGGTCTGGGGAGCATGGCCGCCGGGATTCCTCCAGTCTCAGTCAGACCATTAAGTTTGGTCTTCTTATGAGAATTTGGGGTCTGCATCCCACTGATCTCCTGCTCCCTCAGGGGTCCTCTGCTGAGCTCCCTGTCAGGGCAGTCATCAATTGTGGCCGGGCACCAACTAGTTCTTCTGGTCTCAGGATGATGTAGGTCTCTGGTTCATGCGGCCCTTTCTGTCTCTTGGGCTCTTAGTTGTCATGTGGGCTTGGTGTTCTTCATTTTTCTTTGCTCCAGGTGGGTTGAGACCAATTGCTGCATCTTAGATGGCTGCTTGTTAGCATTTAAGACCCCAGACGCCACATTTCAAAGTGGGATGCAGAATGATTTCATAATAGAATTATTTTGCCAATTGACTTAGAAGTCCCCGCAAACCATGCTCCCCAGACCCCCGCGCTTGCTCCTCTGATCTTTGAAGCATTCATTTTATCCCGGAAACTTCTTTGCTTTTGGTCCAGTCCAATTGAGCTGACCTTCCATGTATTGAGTGTTGTCTTTCCCTTCACCTAAAGCAGTTCTTATCTACTGATTAATCAATAAAAAAACCCTCTCCCACCCTCCCTCCCTCCCCCCTCTTGTAACCACAAAAGTATGTGTTCTTCTCAGTTTATACTATTTCTCAAGATCTTATAATAGTGGTCTTGTACAATATTTGCCCTTTTGCCTCTGACTAATTTCACTCAGCATAATGCCTTCCAGGTTCCTCCATGTTATGAAATGTTTCAGAGATTCGTCACTGTTCTTTATCGATGCGTAGTATTCCATTGTGTGAATATACCACAATTTATTTAACCATTCATCCGTTGATGGACACCTTGGTTGCTTCCAACTTTTTGCTATTGTAAACAGAGCTGCAATAAACATGGGTGTGCATATATCTGTTTGTATGAAGGCTCTTGTATCTCTAGGGTATATTCCTAGGAGTGGGATTTCTGGGTTGTATGGTAGTTCTATTTCTAACTGTTTAAGATAATGCCAGATAGATTTCCAAAGTGGTTGTACCATTTTACATTCCCACCAGCAGTGTATAAGAGTTCCAATCTCTCCGCAGCCTCTCCAACATTTATTATTTTGTGTTTTTTGGATTAATGCCAGCCTTGCTGGTGTGAGATGGAATCTCATCGTAGTTTTAATTTGCATTTCTCTAATGGCTAATGATCGAGAGCATTTTCTCATGTATCTGTTGGCTGCCTGAATATCTTCTTTAGAGAAATGTGTGTTCATATCCTTTGCCCACTTCTTGATTGGGTTGTTTGTCTTTTTGTGGTTGAGTTTTGACAGAATCATGTAGATTTTAGAGATCAGGCGCTGGTCTGAGATGTCATAGCTGAAAATTCTTTCCCAATCTGTAGGTGGTCTTTTTACTCTTTTGGTGAAGTCTTTAGATGAGCATAGGTGTTTGATTTTTAGGAGCTCCCAGTTATCGGGTTTCTCTTTGTCATTTTTGGTAATGTTTTGTATTCTGTTTATACCTTGTATTAGGGCTCCTAGGGTTGTCCCAATTTTTTCTTCCATGATCTTTATCGTTTTAGTCTTTATGTTTAGGTCTTTGATCCACTTGGAGTTAGTTTTTGTGCATGGTGTGAGGTATGGGTCCTGTTTCATTTTTTTGCAAATGCATATCCAGTTATGCCAGCACCATTTGTTAAAAAGGCTGTCTTTTCCCCAGTTAATTGACACTGGTCCTTTGTCAAATATCAGCTGCTCATACGTGGATGGATCTATGTCTGGGTTCTCAATTCTGTTCCATTGGTCTATGTGTCTGTTGTTGTACCAATACCAGGCTGTTTTGACTACTGTGGCTGTATAATAGGTTCTGAAGTCAGGTAAGGTGAGGCCTCCCACTTTCTTCTTCTTTTTCAGTAGTGCTTTGCTTATCCGGGGCTTCTTTCCCTTCCATATGAAATTGGTGATTTGTTTCTCTATCCCCTTAAAATATGACATTGGAATTTGGATCGGAAGTGCGTTAAATGTATAGATGGCTTTTGGTAGAATAGACATTTTTACTATGTTAAGTCTTCCTATCCATGAGCAAGGTATGTTTTTCCACTTAAGTATGTCCTTTTGAATTTCTTGTAGTAGAGCTTTGTAGTTTTCTTTGTATAGGTCTTTTACATCCTTGGTAAGATTTATTCCTAAGTATCTTATCTTCTTGGGGGCTACTGTGAATGGTATTGATTTGGTTATTTCCTCTTCGGTGTTCTTTTTGTTGATGTAGAGGAATCCAAGTGATTTTTGTATGTTTATCTTATAACCTGAGACTCTGCCAAACTTTTCTATTAGTTTCAGTAGTTTTCTGGAGGATTCCTTAGGGTTTTCTGTGTATATAATCATGTCATCTGCTCCACTCTTATCTTTTTATGTTAACATTTAATGAATAGAAAATTTGTCAGACCAATGAAGATTTTCCTGGCTGTCATTACTGAAACCTGTACCAATGATTGTTAAGAAAGACAATTCAAAATGTAGGATCACAGTTTCTAGCCAATCTGTGAAAAGATGAAGCTTTCAATGGTTTTGCCCATTTTGTACTGTTAATATATACTGATGACTCTCTAATGTTCATTGGATTTCAGCAGGCATGACTGTCATAGCATGCTTGTCCCATTCTTGTCTACTTTGTAATATTTTTTGGACTTGGGCAGACATGGCTCTAGCAGCATGGTTGTCTGCTTCCCACTTCTGCATTTTTGAATATATGGCCGATGAAACTTTCTTTTTGCTTTACTAAACTTTGTGATTTTTTTTTACCCTACAAATCCTTTGACCATTTTTTTGAATGGGTTGTTTGTCTTTTTATTGTTGAGTCGCAGAGGTTCTTTAGGTATGCTGTATATCTTTACCAGATATATGGATTCCAAATATTTTCTTGCATTCTATAAGTTTTCTTTTCACTTTCTTGACAACGTCTTTTGATGGGTAACATTTTTAATTCTGATGAATTCCAATTTATCTATTTTTTCTTTGTTGCTTATGCTTTGAGTGATGTATCAGTTTTCCTTTTTATTTTAGCTCATGGCATTCAAGGAAATCCCTGTAAAAACGAAAGTTGTACACAAGCTAAAGGAACAGAGTCTTCAATGACCACACATGTCAAGGAATATAGTCGTTGCAATAGTAGGTTGGAAGAGTCACTAATCCAATTAACTACTACAGCCTTAAATATTTTTTAAAAAATCCTGAGGAAGGGAAAGACTCTGAGTTCCAGAGTTATCACATTATAGTATTCAAATGTACCATTTTCAACAAAAAAAATCAAAAGACATTCAGAGAAACAGGAAAGGATTTCACACTTAAAGGAACAAAATAAAGTGACAGAACTCTCCCTGAGGAAGGCCAGACATTAGGCTTACAAGATAAATACTTTAAAGCCAGTGTGTTAAACACGCTCAAAGAGTTAAAGGAAAATATGAACAAAGTTCTAAAGAAAACTAGGAAAATAAGATGTGAACAAAAAGAAAATATCAATAAAGAGATAGAAATTATAGAAAGGACCCAAATAGAAATTCTGGAGTTGAAAAGTGCAATAATTAAAATGAAATATTTACTAGAGGGGCTCAATGGCAGACTCTTGTAACGCATTGCTGTCAAGTGGATTCCTACTCCTAGGACCCTATAGGACAGAGTAGAACAGCCTCATAGGGTTTCCAAGGAGTGCCTGGTGGATCTGAACTGCCAACCTTTTGGTTAGCAGCTGTAGCACTTAACCACTATGCCACCAAGGTTTCCCTATGGCAGGCTAGAATGGGCAAAAGAAAGTATCAGCATATTTAAAAATAAGACAATTTAAATTATGGCACCTGAGCTGCAGAAAGAAGAGAGAAAAAAGTGAGCAGAGCCTAAGGCATTTGTAGTACACCATCAAGCAGAACAACACATGCACTATGGAAGTTCCAGAAAGAGAAAGAATATTTGAGGAAATAATAGCAAGATGTCTCAAATTTGCTGAAAGACATGAATCAAACCATTCAAGAAGCCCAAGGAACCATCCAAGTAAGATAAACTCAAAGAGATTCACACCAAGGTATCATAATCAACTTGTCTAAAGTCAAAAACAAAGACTCTTAAAAAAATAGAGAGAAGTGATTCCTCATGTACAAGGACTGCTAAGTAAAATTAAAAACTTATTTCTCATCAGAAACCATGGAAGCCAGAAGGCAATGGTATGACGTATTTTTTTATGTCTTTTTTTTCTTTTTCTTTATTAACTTTTATTGAGCTTCAAGTGAACGTTTACAAATCAAGTCAGTCTGTCACATACAAGTTTACATACATCTTACTCCGTACTCCCACTTGCTCTCCCCCTAATGAGTCAGCCCTTCCAGTCTCTCCTTTCCTGACAATTTTGCCAGCTTCCAACTCTCTCTATCCTCCCATCCCCCCTCCAGACAGGAGATGCCAACACAGTCTCAAGTGTCCACCTGATACAAGTAGCTCACTCTTCTTCAGCATCTCTCTCCCACCCACTGTCCAGTCCCTTTCATGTCTGATGAGTTCTCTTCGGGGATGGTTCCTGTCCTGGGCCAACAGAAGGTTTGGGGACCATGCCCACTGGGATTCCTCTAGTCTCAGTCAGACCATTAAGTATGGTATTTTTATGAGAATTTGGGGTCTGCATCCCACTGATCTCCTGCTCCCTCAGGGGTTCTCTGTTGTGCTCCCTGTCAGGGCAGTCATCGATTGTGGCCGGGCACCAACTAGTTCTTCTGGTCTCAGGATGATGTAGGTCTCTGGTTCATGTGGCCCTTTCTGTCTCTTGGGCTCTTAGTTCTCGTGTGACCTTGGTGTTCTTCATTCTCCTTTGCTCCAGGTGGGTTGGGACCAATTGATGCATCTTAGATGGCCGCTTGTTAGCATTTAAGACCCCAGATGCCACATTTCAAAGTGGGATGCAGAATGTTTTCATAATAGAATTATTTTGCCAATTGTCTTAGAAGTCCCCTTAGAGCATGGTTCCCAAACCCCCGCCCTTGCTCCGCTGACCTTGGAAGCATTCATTTTATCCCAGAAACTTCTTTGCTTTTGGTCCAGTCCAATTGGGCTGACGTTCCATGTATTGAGTGTTGTCCTTCCCTTCACCTAAAGCAGTTCTTATCTACTAATTAATCAGTAAAAAACCCTCTCCCTCCCTCCCTCTCCCCCCCTCTCCCCCCCTCATAACCACAAAAGTATGTGTTCTTCTCAGTTGATACTATTGCTCAAGATCTTATAATAGAGGTCTTATACAATATTTGTCCTTTTGCCTCTGACTGATTTCACTCAGCATAATGCCTTCCAGGTTCCTCCATGTTATGAAATGTTTCACAGATTCGTCACTGTTCTTTATCGATGCGTAGTATTCCATTGTGTGAATATACCACAGTTTATTTAACCATTCATCCGTTGAAGGACACCTTGGTTGCTTCCAGCTTTTTGTTATTGTAAACAGAGCTGCAATAAACTTGGGTGTGCATATATCTGTTTGTGTGAAGGCTCTTGTTTCTCTAGGGTATATTCCGAGGAGTGGGATTTCTGGGTTGTATGGTAGTTCTATTTCTAACTGTTTAAGATAACGCCAGATAGATTTCCAAAGTGGTTGTACCATTTTACATTCCCACCAGCAGTGTATAAGAGTTCCAATCTCTCCGCAGTCTCTCCAACATTTATTATTTTGTGTTTTTTGGATTAATGCCAGCCCTTGTTGGAGTGAGATGGAATCTCATCGTAGTTTTACTTTGCATTTCTCTAATGGCTAATGATCGAGAACATTTTCTCATGTGTCTGTTAGCTGCCTGAATATCTTCTTTAGTGAAGTGTGTGTTCATTCCCTCTGCCCACTTCTTGATTGGGTTGTTTGTCTTTTTGTGGTTGAGTTTTGAGAGAATCATATAGATTTTAGAGATCAGGTGCTGGTCGGAGATGTCATAGCTGCAAATTCTTTCCCAGTCTGTAGGTGGTCTTTTTACTCTTTTGGTGAAGTCTTTAGATGAGCATAGGTGTTTGATTTTTAGGAGCTCCCAGTTATCTGGTTTCTCTTTGTCATTTTTGGTAATGTTTTGTATTCTGTTTATGCCTTGTATTAGGGCTCCTAGAGTTGTCCCTATTTTTTCTTCCATGATCTTTATCGTTTTAGTCTTTATGTTTAGGTCTTTGATCCACTTGGAGTTAGTTTTTGTGCATGGTGTGAGGTATGGGTCCTGTTTCATTTTTTTGCAAATGGATATCCAATTATGTCAGCACCATTTGTTAAAAAGACTGTCTTTTCCCCAATTAACTGACACTGGGCCTTTGTCAAATATCAGCTGCTCATATGTGGTTGGATTTATATCTGGGTTCTCAATTTTGTTCCACTGGTCTATGTGCCTGTTGTTGTACTAATACCAGGCTGTTTTGACTACTGTGGCTGTATAATAGGTTCTGAAATCAGGTAGAGTGAGGCCTCCCACTTTCTTCTTCTTTTTCAGTAATGCTTTGCTTATCCGAGGCTTCTTTCCCTTCCATATGAAGTTGGTGATTTGTTTCTCTATCACCTTAAAAAATGACATTGGAATTTGGATTGGAAGTGCATTGTATGTATAGATGGCTTTTGGTAGAATAGACATTTTTACTATGTTAAGTCTTCCTATCCATGAGCAAGGTGTGTTTTTCCACTCAAGTAGGTCCTTTTTAATTTCTTGTAGTAGAGCTTTGTATTTTTCTTTGTATAGGTCTTTTACATCCTTGGTAAGATTTATTCCTAAGTATTTTATCTTCTTGGGGGCTACTGTGAATGGTATTGATTTGGTTATTTCCTCTTCGGTGTTCTTTTTGTTGATGTAGAGGAATCCAATTGATTTTTGTATGTTTATCTTATAACCTGAGACTCTGCCAAACTCTTCTATTAGTTTCAGTAGTTTTCTGGAGGGTTCGTGGGGGTTTTCTGTGTATAAGATCATGTCATCTGCAAATAGAGATAATTTTACTTCCTCCTTGCCAATCTGGATGCCCTTTATTTCTTTGTCTAGCCTAATTGCCCCGGCTAGGACTTCTAGCACGATGTTGAATAAGAGCGGTGATAAAGGGCATCCTTCTCTGGTTCCCATGCTCAAGGGAAATGCTTTCAGGTTCTCTCCATTTGGAATGATGTTGGCTGATGGCTTTGCATAGATGCCCTTTATTATGTTGAGGAATTTTCCTTCAATTCCTATTTTGGTGAGAGTTTTTATCATAAAAGGGTGTTGGACTTTGCCAAATGCCTTTCCTGCATCAATTGATAAGATCATGTGGTTTTTGTCTTTTGTTTTATTTATGTGATGGATTACATTAATGGTTTTTCTGATATTAAACCAGCCTTGCATACCTGGTAGAAATCCCACTTGATCGTGGTGAATTATTTTTTTGATATGTTGTTGAATTCTATTGGCTAGAATTTTGTTGAGGATTTTCGCATCTATGTTCATGAGGGATATAGGTCTGTAATTTTCTTTTTTTTGTAATGTCTTTACCTGGTTTTGGTATCAGGGAGATGGTGGCTTCATAGAATGAGTTGGGTAGTATTATGTCATTTTCTATGCTTTGAAATACCTTTAGTAGTAGTGGTGTTAACTCTTCTCTGAAAGTTTGGTAGAACTCTGCAGTGAAAGTGTCTGGGCCAGGGCTTTTTGTTTTTGGGAGTTTTTTGATTACCATTTCAATCTCTTTTTTTGTTATGGGTCTATTTAGTTGTTCTACTTCTGAATGTGTTAGTTTAGGTAGGTAGTGTTTTTCCAGGAATTCATCCATTTCTTCTGGGTTTTCAAATTTGTTAGAGTACAATTTTTCATATAATCTGATATGATTCTTTTAATTTCAGTTGGGTCTGTTGTGATGTGGCCCTTCTCGTTTCTTATTTGGGTTATTTGTTTCCTTTCCTGTATTTCTTTAGTCAGTCTAGCCAATGGTTTATCAATTTTGTTATTTTTTTCAAAGAACCAGCTTTTGGCTTTGTTAATTCTTTCAATTGTTTTTCTGTTCTCTAATTCATTTAGTTCAGCTCTAATTTTTATTGTTTGTTTTCTTCTGGTGCCTGATGGATTCTTTTGTTGCTCACTTTCTCTTTGTTCAAGTTGTAGGGACAGTTTTCTGATTTGGGCTCTTTCTTCTTTTTGTATGTGTGCATTTATCGATATAATTTGGCCTCTGAGCACTGCTTTTGCTGTGTCCCAGAGGTTTTGATAGGAAGTATTTTCATTCTCGCTGCATTCTATGAATTTCCTTATTCCCTCCTTGATGTCTTCTATAACCCAGTCTTTTCTCAGGAGGGTATTGTTCAGTTTCCAAGTATTTGATTTCTTTTCCCTAGTTTTTCTGTTATTGATTTCTACTTTTATTGCCTTGTGGTCTGAGAAGATGCTTTGTAATATTTCGATGTTTTGGATTCTGGAAAGGTTTGTTTTATGACCTAATATGTGGTCTATTCTAGAGAATGTTCCATGTGTGCTAGAAAAAAAAAAAGTATACTTTGCAGCAGATGGGTGGAGAGTTCTGTATAAGTCAATGAGGTCAAGTTGGTTGATTGTTGTAAGTAGGTCTTCTGTGTCTCTATTGAGCTTCTTACTGGATGTCCTGTCCTTCTCCGAAAGTGGTGTGTTGAAGTCTCCTACTATAATTGTGGAGGTGTCCATCTCACTTTTCAGTTCTGTTAAAATTTGATTTGTGTATCTTGCAGCCCTGTCATTGGGTGCATAAATATTTAATATGGTTATGTCTTCCTGATCAACTGTCCCTTTTATCATTATATAGTGTCCTTCTTTATCCTTTGTGGTGGATTTAAGTTTAAAGTCTATTTTGTCAGAAATTAATATTGCTACTCCTCTTCTTTTTTGCTTGTTGTTTGCTTGATATATTTTTTTCCATCCTTTGAGTTTTAGTTTGTTTGTGTCTCTAAGTCTAAGGTGTGTCTCTTGTAGGCAGCGTATAGACGGATTGTGTTTCTTTATCCAGTCTGAGACTCTCTGTCTCTTTATTGGTGCTTTTAATCCATTTACATTCAGCGTAATTATAGATAAATAAGTGTTTAGTGTTGTCATTTTGATGTCTTTTTATGTGTGTTGTTCACCATTTCATTTTTCCACTTACTTTTTTGTGCTGAGATGTTTTTCTTAGTAAATTGTGAGATCCTCATTTTCGTAGTGTTTGACTTTATGTTTGTTGAGTTGTTACATTTTTCTTGGCTTTTATCTTGAGTTATGGAGTTGTTGTACCTCTTTGTGGTTACCTTAATATTTACCCCTATTTTTCTAAGTGAAAACCTAACTTGTAATGTTCTATATCGCCTTGTATCCCTCTCCATATGGCAGTTCTATGCCTCCTGTATTTAGTCCCTCTTTTTGATTATTGTTATGTTTTACATTTTGACTTCAGTGATTCCCTGTTATGAGCATTTTTTTAATTAATCTTAATTTGTTTTTGTGATTTCCCTATTTGAGTTGATATCAGGATGTTCTGTTTTATGACCTCGTGTTGTGCTGGTATCTGATATTATTGGTTTTCTGGCCAAACAATATCCTTTAGTATTTCTTGTAGCTTTGGTTTGGTTTTTGCAAACTCTCTAAGCTTGTTTTTATGTGTAAATATCTTAATTTCACCTTCATATTTCAGAGAGAGTTTTGCTGGATATATGATCCTTGGCTGGTAGTTTTTCTCCTTCAGTGCTCTGTATATGTTGTCCCATTCCCTTCTTGCCTGCATGGTTTCTGCTGAGTAGTCTGAACTTATGCTTATTGATTCTGCCTTGAAGGTGACCTTTCTTTTCTCCCTGGCTGCTTTTAAAATTTTCTCTTTATCTTTGGTTTTGGCAAGTTTGATGATAATATGTCTTGGTGTTTTTCTTTTTGGATCAATCTTAAATGGGGTTCGATGAGCACCTTGGATAGATATCCTTTCGTCTTTCATGATGTCAGGGAAGTTTTGTGTCAGGAGTTCTTCAACTATTTTCTCTGTGTTTTCTGTCCTCCCTCCCTGTTCTGGGGCTCCAATCACACGGAAGTTATCCTTCTTGATCGAGTCCCACATGATTCTTAGGGTTTCTTCATTTTTTTTAAATTATTTTATCTGTTTTTTTTTTCAGTTATGTTGGTGTTAATTCCCTGGTCCTCCAGATTTCCCACTCTGCATTCTAATTGCTCGAGTCTGCTCCTCTGACTTCCTCTTGTGCTGTCTAATTCTGTAATTTTACTGTTAATCTTTTGGATCTCTACATGCTGTCTCTCTATGGATTCTTGCAACTTATAAATTTTTCCACTATGTTCTTGAATATTCTTTTTGAGTTCTTCAACTGTTTTATCAGTGTGTTCCTTGGCCTTTTCTGCAGTTTGCCTTATTTTGTTTCTGATGTCTTGAAGCATTCTGTAAATTAGTTTTTTATATTCTGTATCTGATAATTCCAGGATTGTATCTTCATTTGGGAAAGATTTTGATTCTTTTGTTTGGGGGGTTGTAGAAGCCGTCATGGTCTGCTTCTTTATGTGGTTTGATATCGACTGCTGTCACCGAGCCATCACTGGGAAACTTGTTTTTCCAGAAATTCCGCTAAAAAAAATGCAGTCAGATCCCTATCAGAACTGCCTTTGGATTATAACCACCACCTTGTTCCCTGTAAGGATGAAAGTCCGAGATTTGGATCATATATGCTTGGCTGTAGCTGGTTCTGTGTTTTTAGTCCAATTAGGGATGGATTTTTGGTCCCTGGGTTTTTTGTGGTTCCTTCTCTCAGGCTGCAAGAATGGGTTAGGAAAAGATCAAAAGAAAAAAAAAAGGGGGGGAAGCAAAGCCGCCACAGAGCTGGAGCTGTTCTCCCTCTCGCTCAGGAAATTCCAATGCTAATGAAGCCGACTGGGGATGGTGGGGGAGGGATCAGAGAGATAGGAGAGTAGCACCTCGGAATATAGCCAGAGTTGCTTGTCTTGCTTGGAATGACTATTATATCTGAGATTTCCAAGGGGCGTGTCGCCTATGTGTGTTGGCTGTGTGGAGATTGCCCCCGGGGGTCTGGCCTGCTGAAGCCTCGGTCAGATCCTCCGCTGCCAGTCCAAATCCTAGCGTCAAGGTTCTCCTGCTGGGACGCTTTACTCCTGGCTCCAAAATCAGTCGCTGCATCCCGGGGATTTCTCGTCCCACCAGCCGCATCGCCGCACCGCCCCCGAGGACCAGCTGGGCCCCCTCCGGTTAGTTCAGGGTTATAGGGCTGCACCCCGTGCTTGTGCCGTGACAGCGCCCAGTCAAATACCCGGCGCCAGGTTTCCCCGGCTGGGACGCAGCATTCCCAGCTCCAAAACCAGTCACTGCCTCCCGGGGAGTTCTCCCACCAGCCGCGTCGCCACACCGCCTGCACGACCCGCTGGGTCTCCTCCTGGGTTCAGTTCAGAGGGGTAGGGCTGCACCCCTTGTTTGCGCCGTCACAAGATTTGAGTTCAGCTCCCCTGGGCACAGATGCCCGGCGCCAAGGTTACCTGACTGGGACGCTGGCTCCAGGCTCCGAAAACAGTCGCTGCTTCCCCGTATTTGTTCGTTTTCCGTCTCTAAATCTGTTTGTTGTTCAGGGTTTGTAGATTGTTATGTGTGTGATCGATTCACTCGTTTTTCCACGTCTTTGTTGCAAGAGGGATCCGGGGTAGCGTCTACGTAGTCTGCCATCTTGGCCCCACCGGTGTGACATTTAAAGTGCAGAAAGAAAAAACTAATAATTCCATATGCAGAAAAACTGTGTTTCAAAAATAAGGGTAAAATTAAGATATTCCTAGTTAAACAAAAGCTGATAGCGTTTGTTACTACTAGACTTGCCCTACAAGAAATGCCAATGGGAGTCCTTCAGTTTGAAATGAAAGAACACTAGGCATTAACTCAAAGCCGTGTGGAAAAACAAAGATCTCCAATAAAATTAATTGCTTAGACAATGATAAAAGCCAGTATTATTGTTATATATTTTTTTAAAACTCCACTTACTATGTCCTACATGATTTAAGATAAAAACGCACAAAAAATTAAAAATCTATGTCATTGGGATGGAGGCATATAGGAATACAGTTTTCATATGCTATTGAAGATAAACCAAAACCAAAAACCAGACACGCTGCCATGGAGTTGATTCCGACTCATAGCAACCCTATAGGGCAGAGTAGTACTGCCCCATAGAGCTTCCAAGGAGCACCTAATGAATTCAAAATGTCGACCTTTTGGTTAGCAGCTGTGCTCTTAACCTTTGTCATCAGGTTGATTCTGGCTCATAGTGACCCTATAGGACAGAATAGAACTGTCCCATAGAGTTTTCAAGAAGCGTCTGGTGGATTCGAACTGCCAACCTTTTGGTTGGCAGCTGTAGCTCTTAACCACTACACCACCAGTGTTTCCTATTGAAGATAAGTGGGTATCGATTAAACTACATTGTTATAAATTTAGAGTAGTAAATATAATTCTTATACTAATCACAAAGAAAATATCTTAAAAATATAGACAAAAGGAAATGAGAAAGGCATCAAAATGTTTCACTACAAAAAACCAACTGAACACATAAAAAGGAAGTAATGGAGGAAATGAGGGACAAAAAATGTTTAAGGAACACAACACAAACAGTAAAATGGCAGAAGTAACTCCTTCCTTATCAGTAATAACTTCAAACGTAAATGGGTTAAACTTTCCAATCCAAAGGTAGAAAAGGGCAGAATGGATTACAAAATCAAATAGGAATTCTGAGAAGATGGCGGTGTAAACAAACTCTTGTTTCAACCCTCTTCCACAAATACAACAAGAAATACAAGGGAACGGTGCTTGGCTTTAAGGGACTGCGAATCAGGGAGCAGAGGAAAGCAGCAGGAACTGCAGACAGGCAAAGATCAATGAATCAACGAATTGTACCTGGTAGGAAAATCATTTGTCCCACTGTCGCTGCCCCTCCCCCCAGCCACATGAGCAGCTGGTTGTTGTGAACTGAAGAAATGGCCCTAGAAAACAGCCAGCTTCCCTAACCAACACATCCCCTGCCTGTACAGAAAGAGGACCACCCCAAGCTTCTGCTCTAAAATCAACAAGGCAGACCTCCCCAGAGGTCATTACGGAGTGTGCCAGCACCTCCCCCCACCCCACAGTGTCAGCTGCAAGCCTAATGTTAATTGCTACAGAAGGCTCTTGCAGTGGAGTCTGCCATCATAGTCAACACGCTACTTCCCTTCCTGTACATACCATAGCTCAGGCCTCTGAAACTAACAGGACAGGCCTCCTGGAAAGTCAGTTCTGGTCTGCTTGCTCCCTGTTCTGGTCAGCACTGAGCACTGCTGACTGAGGCTGCTGTGTGCTAGGAAGCGGGCATCTTGAGTGGATGCTACATCCACAGCCAAGATACTAGAGGAGGAGTTCTGATAGCAGCAAGGCAGACCTCCCTGGGGTCCTTTCAGAGTGTGACAACCCCTCTCCCATTCAGACACTCTTACCTGCAAGCAGACTGTGAATTTCTACAGAAGGCCCCTGCAGTGGAATCTTTTCCCATAATCAGCACTCTACCTGGCTCTCTGTGTACCCCACCCCATACCTCAGGCCTCTGAAATCAACAGCAAAAACATCCCTTGGGGTAATTTGGCTTAGTGTGCCCCCACTTCTGGTTGGTGCTGAGGACTGCTGACAGAGGCCACTGTGTGCTACGAAGCAGGTGTCTTGAGTGGAGGCTGCACTCACAGCCAACAATCTACCACGGGAGCTTTGATAGCAACAAGGCAGACCTCTGTGGAGACCTGACCAGAGCTTGACATCCCCCCTCCTGATGATTGTTGATTGCCAGACTTTGAAAACTGCAACAGAAGGCCCCTGCAGTGCAGTCTGTTCCCATAGTCAGCACTCTACCTTCCTCCCTGTTCACCCAATAGCTCAGGCCTCTGAAACCAACAGGACACTCCTGGAGGATGCATTGGGTCTATCTGCTCCCTCTTCTGGTTAGTGCTGAAGGCTGCTGACTAAGGCTGCTGTGTGTTAGGAAGCAGCCGTCTTGAGTGGAGGCTACACCCACAGCCAACATACTATAGGGCAGGCTCTGATAGAAACAAGGCAAACCTCTCTGGGGGTCTGTTCAGAGCATGACAACACCTCCCACACCTGGTAACTGTCGATGTTGGACTGACAGAAATTCCTGCAGAAGGTTCCTACTGTGGAACCAGGAGGAGGGTCACCTACGTGGAGACTGCTCTCCCCCAACCACAACAGAGCCACTCGGGCTCTGAAACTGAAGCCACCACTGACACTTCCCTCAGCTCCCCTGTGGTTCCCCGCCCCCCTCGTAGCCTGTCAAGCCACAGTTTCTAACTGCAGTTTGGCCCGAACACGCTTCGAACCTAACCACAGTTTGAATTTGGTGCTAGAGTCCTGCGCATGTGCAAACCAAGATTTTGGCACATGCGCAGGACCTGAAGAGCTGTATCCTCTCTCTGTCCTAGGACATGAACATCACCGACATGATTCAACATCCGGACCTCCAAATGTGGACATGGGAGGGATAAGGGCAGAGAGTTCCAGGCACTAAACCCAACCTCCAGATGCCACTGGAAATAAAAACTCCCTAGCCCCCTCAGACAGCAAGCACATGGACTTATGGTTGCTAGACCCTGCGTTGCTCCTTGTCTGCGCAGACAATAAATTTTCACTTTCTCTTTGCTTGCAACTGGTGGTGTGGTGTCCGTCTTATTTCTATCAGCTAATAGGACAGGACAAGAATCCTCATTTGGTTACAGATTTTGGCGACTCTGGTGGGACTTGCGGACTCCAAAACCTGGGTAGTGAGTATCTAGAACCCCACAGCACCTTAAGGCACCCCCTGACCCCGTTTGGTTGGTAAGGAGTTTTGGATGGCCACCATGATCCCTGCCCCGGGAAAAAGTCTGCTGTGTCCCCACCTGAGCTCAGAAACAGAAACTGGGTGGGAAAAGCCTCTGAATTAAGACAAGTGCGTGCAGGACCAGGTTGTGCCACTGGTCATCTGAGGGGGGTTAAAGTCTCCCCTGAGGGGGGTTACAGTGCCCCCAGGGAGCTAGGAAAAGAAGAGGGTGGTAACAGAGCAGTGCTAAGACCCAACCCCAAGGGTTGTAAAAAGAGGGAAGTGGAGGTCGTGGCCCCTGGGACCCATTCTTAGCCTAGCTGGGATCCCTTGCCCCATCTGAAACCAAGGGTACCAGGTCACCCTGCCATTGGCGATGATCTTTGTCCATCTGTGATCACCCAAGGCTAATCCGTAGTTGATAGAGGGTATTTAAGTCCCTCAGAGGTTGCTCTGCCATCGTGACAATCTTTCTTTTGGAACACTCTTTTCCTCTTTCCCTTTCTTTCTATCTCTGCTCTCCGACGGTAGAAAACTGGTAATTTAATTTATGGTCATCGATTTTGGTTAAGTCCTGGTTTTGGTTCAGGTTTTGGTTTTTGGTTTAGAGGAAGTCCTTTTTTGCATTGTTATTCTTTGTCTGTCTGGTGGGCATTCCTCTAGGTTGGGGGGGTGTCCTTTTGTCTGAATGAGCTTAAAACTGGTATTCTTTGTCTGTGTGTCTTCATGCGAGTGTGTAGGTGCAGGAACAAGGATAATTCTAAAAATATTACAAAGCGTTCACCCTTGAGTTGTACTTCAGAGAATTGAGATAAATTCAGTTGTGATCGTGGGAAAAAGAGAAAGTCCACTGTACCACTGCCAGAGTTGGTGGCGAACAGCCCTTACAACTCCAGCAGTGCAAGCCTTGCCTCCTGGCCCTGTTCTGGGTCGGGAGAAATGGTGGAGAATTAACCAGGGAAGACCTTTCAAATGTCATGGGAATTTTCCTGTGCCATTGCCCCATACGAGGTGGGGGACACCCTATCAAGGGACAAATGTGGCCGTGGGTGCCACAAAGCCAGAACAGAGCCAACGGAGAGGGTTAGCCCCCAGCCAGTATCCCCTCCATCAAACAACTCCAGTGGTGAATAGGGGCCAAGTCCCCTTTAGTACATTGGACCTGATTAACTGAAAGAACAACACCTGAGGATGTAGAGAGAAACCAAATAAATTGTATTAACTTTTTTACTGCCATCTTTAACTTTTGATTCCACCTGGGCAGACTGTCAATCTCAAGCAACCCCCTCCCCCCAGAAGAGAAGAAGATGGTCCTAGACAAGGCCGGAGAAGAAGCTCAGAGGCGACTTGATTCTCAATGGACCAGAGATGCAGTCGATGACATCTTCCCCCTTCAAGACCCCACTGGGACCACAATTGAACAGTAGAATACGGTAGGGTCACCGATATCAGGACTGTCTTTTAGTGGGCCTTAGATTTAGAGTGCCTAAGCTCTTAGACTGGAACGGAGTACATGAAATTTACCAGCGTAAAGATGAGGACCCTGCAACCTTCCTCGAAAGAGCTACAGAGCCTTTAGACAATATACTGATCAAGGACCCAACAAATGATCACACGGTCAGTAATATTTTTATAAGACAGTGTGCCCCGGATATTGGGAACTAACTTCACAAAATAGAGGGAAGAGTAACTATGAGTATCGAACACCTAGTCGAGTTGGCTTTCAAAGTCTGTAACAACAGAGGAGAAGACAAAAGCCGGAAATGCCAGGTTTGCCCTACTGGCAACAGTACAGAAATGGTATAGGCCCCCTAGGAGGAAAAGACCTGCGGACCGTAGTGAGGCCCAGCCCTGACCCCTGCTGGGAGAGAACCAGTGTGCATATTGTGTACAAGAGGGCCACTGGTAAAGAGAGTGTCCCGAGAGAGTGAGTACCGAGTAACTCAATACCAAACCTCTCTAGTTGGTAATCCCAGTGCATCAGTCCAATCTGTTGCCGCTCCAGAGTCAGCCACCCCTCTTTCCACTCTGTCCCTGAGAAACTCCATCCACCGTGACTGTCTGGACTGTGGGCCTGGCCCATGCCAACTGCCCAGACCCACAAAATCAACCTCTAAGAGATGCCAGTTTAGAGATCTTCAGAGGTGGGAGTAGCTTCATCGAGGGTAGCCAAAGGAGAATGGGCTACACAGTTATCAGCCACACCGAGATCCTTGAGGCAAACGCTCTCTCAAATAGAACCTCAGCCCAAAAAGCTGAGCTGGTTGTGGTGATCCAGGCCTTGTGGCTGGCCAAGTCCAAGAGAATGACCATTTATATAGATTTAGAGTATGTGTTCTCAGTTATGGGACTTTGCGGAAGCAAAGAGAGCTTTTAAATTGGATCAGTAAAGAAATCAAACACGGCTAACAGATTTTACAACTCCTTGAGGTGGTGTCATTACCCGCCACTCTGGCTGTGGTACACTGCAAAGGACATCAGCAGGAAGATACAGTAGTGGCCCAAGGCCACCAAAGGGCCGACTTAGAAGCCAAGCAAGCAGCGAGAACTGTGACCCCAGTAGTAGTGGCTGATTCTAGCTTGCCATAAACTACAGAAGACCTTTATAGTTCCAAAAAATAGGGGTCAGACAGGGAAGAAACAACTGATGAGGCTTGGAGGAGGAAAAGGATAGAGAGCAAGAAGAATAAAGAGAAAACAAAAAGGTGAAAAAGAAGTAGAAAGGTAGAGAAAAAGGGAGGGATAACTCCAGACTGGACTGTCCTGGGTTTCCAGGAAAAAACCCAAATGTAAATATATTGATTTATTCCGCTACTGGATCAGCTTTTAGAGTCTTGTGAACAGCTGGCTCTGTACCATTTGGCACTCTGTATGGTCCCTCTCAATATTAAAGACCACTACTTACAAAAAAAAAAAAAAAAGAGAGAGAGAAAGACAACAAGATCTTGGCAGCGTAAGAGGAGAGTAATACGCACCAGGAATACATTCTGGAAAAAGATTGCAGGAAAAAGGTAAACTGGACTATTGAAGCCCATCGGGCCAAACCTTGCAAGAAGACCTAATTAGCATGTGCTAAGACCCTTCCCTTGGCTCTGTTCACAACTACGGTTGCACCTCAAACCAAACTTAAGGGAAACCTTTTTGAGCTTACGTATGGGTGTTCCCTCCTCCGTAACTTGTGGGAGGGCTTCACTACTCTGGGTCCTGAAGATACCTTGGAGGCTAGAGACATGCACAAAGCTAGCTCACTATTAAAAAATATTTGTATTCTGTGGCAGGGGCACTTGACTGTCTTTACAGGTACACGGTGTGACAGACTCTTCCACAACCTGAAGTCTCTCTCTGTGTGTCAAGATCTTGAGCACTGTAGACCCAGCAGGAGAACAATTCCCCAGCACTGCAATCAAGATAGCCAAAAAGGAAGCGTGGATCCACAGGTCTCGCACTGAGCTGGCTCCTACTCATGATACCGACAAACAAGCCCTGCAGAATAGTAAGAATTGGCCAGACAGTAATAATTGAAAAAGTCAGGCTTCAGAAGATTTAAATTAATAGACAATTTTGCTGGTTGATTGTCACCCCCCTGGCAATTGTGCAGGTTGTTATTCATGACTTTTCAAGTTTACCATCTCTATGCAGGCTTATATTCTACTTATTTATTTCCTGTGTCTCTCTAGAAGAAAAACAGGGCCCCCAGAATGGCAGTATAATTATCTCATAAACACCTCAAATGCTCTCCACTTAAAAGATCACTCGGTCTGCTTCACCACCACCCCCCCCACCCCAACCAGAACTAAAGACAATGTAGAGGCATTCCGAGTCACCAATTACACCCAGGTGCCCCCACCTACTAAAAACACCACTAGATTCCCCATGTGATGGTTCTCCCCCCGGGCCCATCTTTCATTAATTACAGTAGGGACTTTGTCCAACAGACTTTCCAGGGTCTCACTGACTCCACTACTAAAACCCCTGACAATTGGAATAAAGCAACATATCTCCAGACTAATCTGACCAACCAAGTCTGTTACATGGGGATACCTACTGAGAGAAGATATCCAAGAATTTCCCCAAAACTTTTTATTTGCTCCTTGACAATTGCTTGCCCAGCCACATGGGGCTTACAACCCTGGCACACTCATTTACCTCCGAAACACATTTACAATGCCACAAAAAAAAAAAAAAAAAAAGCCCTGAGTGCTGAGCATGCCAATCTGGGCTTTGTGGCCCCCTAGCCCCAAACTTGTGGAGTGGCACTTGGCTCGAACTGGTGCCACCCATGGTGGCTGTGCCATCACTGAATCTTTGTGTGCCCCTGGTGTATGTGTCTGAGTGTGTGGGTCTGGCTTGTGCCTGGGTGATTGCAGCCTGGCTTGTCGTTGTCCTGGCTGTAGATGGACAGCTTCTTACATCGGCCCCATCACAACCACTGGTCAATGTTCCCTAGGATTTTTGTTTCTCTCAGACACCAGTATCTGCAGGTACTGGGCCTCTAGCTGAGCCTCAGGTTGTAGACTAAAGAGGGCATTGGGTTTAATCCTAAATGGGACAGATGCAGTAATAGGGCTCCTGGCTCCTTGTTGAGGACTCGAGTCCCTCTGTAATAAATGGTTACACAAGTTCAACCAAGGCCCAACTTCACAAGATATCTGAGATATAATAAAGGCAACAATCCTGAACTTAAAATGGTGTCTTCCCTTTCTAAGATCCTTGGTCATGGGCATCCTGCTGCTTGTATCCAGGCCTCGTTTGTTTAACCTTTTAGTAAAGTCTGTGTCTTCCAGGCTTCAAAAGTTCTGCCTGCAGATGATGCTGTGACAGGGATATCACTCCAACTTCCCCAAGCAGGTTCCAGCTAGAGGCCAGTTCTATGCCAGCACTCCTAGCCAGTAGGAAGAAGCTACAGAAGATGAGACCTTCAGCCCTAAACCCCTTTTAAGATTAAAAGAAACCTGTTAGAGGAGGAATAGAAGCCTCCACCAAGACTTCCCCCCGTTCCACCATGGTTCCCCGCCCCCCTCGTAGCCTGCCAAGCCACAGCTTCTAACTGTAGTTTGGCCCGACCATGCTGCAGCCTTAACTGCAGTTTGAATTTGGTGCTAGAATCCTGTGCATGTGTGAACCAAGATTTTGGTGCATGCACAGGACCTGAAGAGCTGTGTCCTCAATCTGTCCTTGGACCTGAACATCACCGACATGATTCAACATCCAGACCTCCAAATGTGGACATGGGAGGGCTAAGGGTGGAGAGTTCTGGGCACCAAACCCAACCCCCAGATGGCATTGGAAATAAAAAGCTCCCCAACCCCCTCATACAGCAAGCATGTGGCCTTATGATTGCTAGACACCTTATCGCTCCTTGTCTGCCCAGACAATAGATTTCCACTTTCGGTTTCCCTTGCAACTGATGGTGTGGTGTCTGCCTTATTTCAATTGGCTAATAGGACAGGACAAGAACCCTCGTTCAGTTACAAAACCAATGAGACAGGTCTCTTGGAGGTCCTTCTAAGAAAGTGCCAGACCCTCCTCCTGCTGAAATGGAGGAAAGACTGCTTGTGTTTCCCTTGAATGGCAGTCCAGATACAAGCAGCCTCCACAGATCAGGGAAGGAAGCAACAGGTGAAACCAAACAGTAACACCCAGCCCAGAAGGGGGCTTACTGGGAGTGGGTTTTCCAACTGGAAAAATGGCCGCAGAAACAGAGAAGGGAAAGGATTAATAACCAGAGAGAGAGAGAGAGAGAGAGAGAGAGAGAGGACTGTACCCCCAAGTGGACAGACTGATTAGTGCGCGATATCTTGCCTGAGTGGTGGTGCCTGCTGGTGGACAGATTGACCACAGTGTGTTGTCTGGTGTGTTTGGGAGACAGTGAAAGTGGGAAACTGAGATCTAGAATTTTTGTCCTAATTAAGTCAGGGAGGAAGAAGGACCTATCACAGAGAAAGAGAGAGGAAATGGTAAGCAAAGGCCAAAAGCTCTGCCTGCCTAAGCTTTTTCAGGAAAATAGGACAGAGAAAAACACCAAATACTGGGGAGAACTGAGAAAGTTAACGCCCTAGAAAATTCCAGTGCTCCAACAAAAGATCAGAAGACACACAAAAAAACAGAAATGATTGCCTATCCAAATGAACATGATGAAGGGAGTGAAAGTACATCTAGGGATGATGAAATAATGAAAAAAACGGAAGAATATAAAATAACAATGTTAGGCATAATTAAAAAGTTAAAGGAAAACAGGAAAAGAGCTAAAAGGAATAACGAAAACAATGCAAGAACAAAACAAGGATCTAAAAAAAGAGATGCTGCAACTGGGAGGGACAATATATGAAATGAGAAACAATACAAGGACTTACCAACAGATGTAAACAGGCAGAAGAAAGAATCGGAATTAGAGGATAAGACAGTTAAAACTTCGTAAGCTGAAGAGCAAGAAGAAAGGAGGCTTAAGAATGCTGAGCACATTTTAATGGAAATATGGGACAAGAGACCTAATATATGCATCACTGGAATTCCAGGGAAACGAGAGAAAGAAAGGAACAGAAAGAATATGTAAAGAAATAATCACAGAAAATTTCCTCAATCTATCAAAGGACATAAATGTACAAATCCTAGAATCACAAAGAACTCCAAGCAGGGTAAACCCAAGGAGATCTACACCAAGGCACAGCATACTTAGGCTCTCAAAAAGTAAAGATAAAAAAAGAATTCTAAGAGCAGTGAGAGAGAAGCAGACAGTCATATACAAAGGATTCCCCATAAGATTGTGTCAATTTCTCCTCAGAAACACTGGAGACCAGAAGGCACTGGAATGAAATATTTAAAGTGTTGAAAGAAAAAAAAATTAAAAACTGTCAACAAACAATACTATGCCCAGCAAAACTGTCCTTCAAAAATGTTGTTCTTAGGTGCCTTTGAGTTGTTTCTGACTCATAGCGACCCTATGCATGACAGAATTAAACACTGCCAGGTCCTGCACCATCCTTACAATCATTGTTATGCTTGAGCTCATTGTTGCAGCCACTGTGTCAATCCACCGCTTTGAGGGTCTTCCTCTTTTCCACTGACCCTGTACTTTGCCAAGCATGATGTCCTTCTCCAGGGACTGATCCCTCCTGACATGTCCAAAGTATGTAAGACAGTCTTGCCATCCTTGCTGCTAAGGAGCATTCTGGCTGTATTTCTAAGACACATTTGTTCGTTCTTTTGGCAGTCCATGGTATATTCAATATTCTTCACCAACACCACAATTCAGAGCCCTTAATGGCTTGGGTCAGGTGCACCTTAGTCTTCAAGGTGACATCTTTGCTTTTCAACACTTTAAAGAGGTCCTTTGCAGCAGATTTACCCAATGCGATGCATCGTTTGATTTCTTGACTGCTGCTTCCATGGCTGTTGATTGTGGATCTAAGTAAAATGAAATCCTTGACAACTTCAATCTTTTCTCCGTTTATCATGATGTTGCTTATTGGTCCAGGTGTGAGGATTTTTGTTTTATTTATTTATTTTATGTTGAGGTGCAATCCCTGCTAAAGGCTGTGGTCTTTGATCTTCATTAGTAAGTGCTTCAAGTCCTTTTCACTTCCAGCAAGCACGTTTGTGTCATCTGCATAACACAGGTTGTTAATGAGTCTTCCTTCAATCCCAATGCCCTTTCTTCTTCATACAGCCCAGCTTCTTGGGTTATTTGCTTAGCATACAGATTGAATAGGTATGGTGAAAGAATACAACCCTGACGCACAGCTTTCCTAACTTTAAACCAGTCAGTATCCCCTTGTTCTGTCCGAACAACTGCCTCTTGATCTATGTAAAGGTTCCTCATGAGCACAATTAAGTGTTCTGGAATTCCCATTCTTCGCAATGTTATCCATAATTTGTTACGATCCACACAGTCTTCGCATAGTCAATAAAACACAGGTAAATATCCTTCTGGTTTTCTCTGCGTTCAGCCAGGATCCATTTGACATCAGCAGTGATATCCCTGGTTCCACGTCCTCTTCTGAATTCATCCTGAATTTCTGGCAGTTCCCTGTTGATATGCTGCTACAGCAGCTTTTGAATGATCTTCAGCAAAACTTTGCTTGTGTGTGATATTAATGATATTGTTCTATAATTTCCACATTTCGTTGGATCACCTTTCTTGGGAATAGGCACAAATATGAATCTTTTCCAGTCAGTTGGCCAGGAAGCTGTCTTCCATGTTTCTTGGCACAGATGAGTGAGCACCTCCAGCACTGCATCTGTTTGTTGAAACATCTCAATTGATGTTCCATCAAATCCTGGAGCCTTATTTTTTGCCAGTGCCTTCAGAGCAGCTTGGACTTCTTCCTTCAGTCCCATCGGTTCCTGATCATATGCCACCTCTCGAAATGGTCAAACATCGACTAATTCTTTTTGGTATAATAACTCTGTGTATTCCTTCCATCTTCTTTTGATGTTTCCTGTGTCATTTAATATTCTCCCCATAGAATCCTTCACTATTGCAACTTGAAGCTTGAATTTCTTCTTCAGTTCCTTCAGCTTGAGAAATGCCAAACATGTTCTTTCCTTTTGGTTTTCCACCTCCAGATCTTTGCACATGTCATTATAATACTTTACTTTGTCTTCTAGAGACGCCCTTTGAAATCTTCTGTTCAGTTCTTTTACTTCATCATTTCTTCCTTTTGCTTTAGCTACTCGACATTCTTAAGCAAGTTTCAGAGTCTCCTCCAACATCCATCTTGGTCTTTTCTTTCTTTTCAGTGACCTCTTGCTTTCTTCATGGATGATGTCCTTGATGTCATTCCACAACTCGTCTGGTCTTTGGTCACTAGTGTTCAATGCATCAAATCTATTCTTCAGATGGTCTCTAAATTCAGGTGGGATATATTAAAAAAAAAAATTCAAGGTCATATTTTGGCTCTCGTGGACTTGCTCTGATTTTCTTCAGTTTCAGCTTGAACTTGCATAGGAGCAATTGATGGTCTGTTCCATAGTCAGCCCCTGGCCTTGTTCTTACTGATGATATTGAGCTTTTCCATCGTCTCTTTCCACAGATGTAGTCAATTTGATTCCTGTGTGTTTCATCTGGTGAGGTCTGTGTGTATAAAAAAGTGTGTGTATAGTCGCCCTTTATGTTGGTGAAAGAAGGTACTTCGAATGAAGAAGTCATTGGTCTTGCAAAATTCTATCATTCGATCTCTGACATTGTTTCTACCACCAAGGCCATATTTTCCAACTACCGATCCTTCTTCTTTGTTTCCAAGTTTTGCATTCCAATCACCGGTAATTATCAATGCATTCTCATTGCATGTTCGATCATTTTAGACTGCAGCAGCTGATAAAACTCTTCTATTTCTTCAAAAATAAGGGTGAAATTAAAACATTCCTAGACAAACAGAAGCTGAGAGAGTTCATACTCACCAGACCGTCCCTACAGAAAAATACTAGAGAGTTCTATAAATGGGAAAAGACACTAGAAAGTAATTCAAAGACACACATAAAAAGAAAGATCCCTAATATAGGGAACTGTATGGACAAGTATAAGGGCTAGTAATAAGGTACTTACGCTTGACAATTCTAATTATTTTGTCCATGATTTTTAATGACAAGTATATGTTGCTATTGTTAGGTGCTGTTGAGCGATACAACAGAAGGAAACACTGCTCTGTCCTGCAACATCCTCACAAACCTTGTTATGCTTCAGCCCATTGTTGCTGCCACTGCATCAATCCATCTCATTGATGGTCTTCCACTTTTTCACTGACCCCTCTACTTTAGCAAGCATGATGTCCTCCTCCAGAGACAGATCCCTCCTGATAACATGTCCAAAGTATGTGAGACATAATCTCCCCAACCTTGCTACTAAGGAGCATTCTGGTTGTACTTCTTCCAGGACAGATTTGTTTGTTCTTTTGGCAGTCCGTCATATATTCAATATTCTTCATCAAAGCCATAATTCAAAGGCATCAATTCTTCTTCTGTCTTCCTTATTCATTGTCGAGCTTTCACATGCATATGAAAATACCATGGCTTGGGTCAGGTGCACTTTAGTCTTCAAGGTGACATCTTTTCAACACTTTAAAAGAAGTCTTTGCAGCAGATTTGCTCAGTGCAATGCATCTTTTGATTTCTTGACTGCTGCTTGCATGAGTGTTGATTGTGGACCCAAGTAAAATGAAATCCTTGACAACTTCAATCTTTTCTCTGTTTATCATGTTGTTGTTTATTGGTCCAGTTGTGAGGATTTTTGTGTTCTTCATGTTGAGATGTAATCCATACTGAAGGCTGTGAACTTTGGTCTTCATCAGTAAGTGTTTCAAGTCCTCTTCACTTTCAGCAAGCAAGGTTGTGTCATCTGCATAACGCAGGTTGTTAATGAATCTGCCTTCAATCCTGATGCCCCATTTGTCTTCTTATAGTCCAGCTTCTCGGACTATTTGCTCAGGAAATATTGAATAGGTATGGTGAAAGGATAGAACCCTAATGCACACCTGTCCTGACTTTAAACCACCCATTATCCCCTTGTTCTGTTCTAACAACTGCCTCTTGATCTATGTACAGGTTCATCATGAGTACAGTTAAGAGTCTGGAATTCCCAATGATATCCATAATTTGTAATGATCTACACTGTCAAATGCCTTTGCATGGTCAATAAAACACAGGTAAACATCTTTTTGGTATTCTCTGCTTTCAGCCAGGATCCATCTGACATCAGCAATGATATACCTCGCTCCACATCCTCTTCTGAATCCAGCTTGAATTTCTGGCATTTCCCTGTCGATGTGCTGCTGCAGGTGCTTCTTGAATGATCTTCAGCAAACTTTTACTTGTGTGTGATATTAATGATATTGTTCGATAATTTCTGCATTCTGTTGGTTCACCTTTCTTTGGAATAGGCATCAGTATGGATCTCTTCCAGTCAGCTGGTCAGGTAGCTGTCTTTTGAGTTTCTTGGCATAGGCAAGTGAGCGCTTCCAGCACTGCGTTCGTTTGTTGAAACATCTCAGTTGGTTTTCCATCCATTCCTGGAGCCTTGTTTTCCGACAATGCCTTCAGTGTAGCTTGGAATTCTTCCTTCAGTACCTCTTGAAATGGTTGGACGATGACCAATTCTTTTTGGTATATTGACTGTTTATTCCTTTCATCTCATTTTGATGCATGCTGCATCGTTTAATGTTTCTCCCATAGAATCCTTCACTATTGCAAATCGAGGCTTGAATTTTTTCTTCAGTTCTTTCAACTTGACAAATGCTGAGCTTGTTATTCCCTTTGGCTTTCTATCTCCATATCTTTGCACATGTCATTAGAGTACTTTGTCTTCTTGAGCCACCCTTTGAAAACTTCTCTTCAGCTCCTCGCCTTCATCATTTCTTCTTTTTGCTTCAGCTACTTGACATCCAAGAGCAAGTTCCACAGTCTCTTTTGACATCCATTTTGGTCTTTTCTTTCTTTCCTGTCTTCCTAATGATCTCTTACTTTTGTATGTATGATGGCCTTGATGTCATTCCACAACTCATCTTGTCTTCGTCATTAGTGTGCAATGTGACAAATCGATTCTTTTTTTCTTTTAAATCAATTTATTCATTTATTGTGCTTTAAGTAAAAGTTTACAAATCAAGTCAGTCTCTCATACAAAAAGATATACACACCTTGCTATGTACTCCTAGCTTCTCTCCTCCTAATGAGACAGCACATTCCTCCTCTCTACCTGTATTCTCCATGTCCATTCAACCAGCTCCCTTCCCCCTCTTCTCATCTGGCCTCCAGATAGGAGTTGCCCACATAGTCTCATGTATCTACTTGACCCAAGAAGCTCACTCCTGACCCGTATCATTATCTATCTTATAGTCCAGTCCAATCCCTGTCTGGAAAGTTGGCTTCAGGAATGGTTCCAATCTTGGGCTAACAAAGGGTCGGGGGACCATGACCTCCGGGGTTTCTCTGGTCTCTGTCAGACCATTAACCCTGGTCTTTTTACCAGAATTTGAGTTCTGCATCCCACTATTCTCCTGCTCCATCAGGGATTCACTGTTTTTCCCCTTTCAGAGCAGTGATCAATGGTAGCCAGGCAACATCTAGGTCTTCTGGTCTCGGGCTGATGGACTGTCTGGTTTTTGTGGCCCCTTCTGTCTCTTGGGCTCATCTTTACCATATATCTTTGGTGTTCTTCATTATCCTTTGCTCCAGGTGGGTTTGAGACTAATTGATGCATCTTAGATGGCCACTTGCTAGCATTTAAGACCCCAGGCACCTCTCACCAAAGTGAGATGCAGAACGTTTTCTTAATACATTTCATTATGCCAATTGACCTAAATGTTCCCTGAAACCATGGTCCCCAGATTCCCATCCCTGCTACTCTGGCTTTTGAAGCATTTGGTTGTATTCAGGAAACTCCTTTGCTTTTGGTGTAGTCCAGTTGTGCTGAATTGCCCTGTGTTGTGTGTTGTCCTTCCCTTTGCCTAAAATAATTCTTGTCTACTATCTATTTTTTTTTATCTAGTTAGTGAATATCCCCTCCTTCCCTCCCCACCCTCGTAACCATCAAAGAATATTTTCTTCTCTGTTTAAACTATTTCTTGAGTTCTTATAACAGTGGTCTCATACAGTATTTGTCCTTTTACAACTGACTAATCTCACTTAGCATAATGCCTTCCAGATTCCTCCATGTTATGAGATGTTTCACAGATTCATCATTGTTCTTAATCGTTTCATACTATTCCGTAATGTGAATATACCACAATTTATTTACCCATTCATCCGTTGATGGGCACCTTGGTTGCTCCCATCTTTTTGCTATTGTAAACAGTGCTGCAATGAGCATGGGTGTCCATATATCGATTCCTGTGAAGGCTCTTATTTCTCTAGGATATATTCCAAGGAGTGGAATTGCTGGATCATATGGTAGTTCTATGTCTAGCATTTTAAGGAAGTGCCAAATCGATTTCCAAAGTGGTTGTACCATTTTACCTTCCCTCCATCAGCGTATAAGTGTTCCAGTCTCTCCACAACCTCTCCAACATATAATATTTTGTGTTTTTTGGATTAATGCCAGCCTTGTTGGGGTGCGATAGTATCTCGTCGTTCTTTTGATCTGCATTTCTCTAAAGGCTAATGATCTTAAGTGTTTCCTCGTGTATCTGTTAGCTGCCTGAATGTCTTCTTTGGTGAAGTGCCTGTTCATGTCCTTTGCCCATTTTTTAATTGGGTTATTTGTCTTTTTGTTGTTGAATTTTTGCAGTATCATGTAGATTTTAGAGATCAGGTGCTGATTGAAATTGTCTAGCTAAAAACTTTTTCCCAGTCTGTGGGTAATCTTTTTACTCTTTTGGTGAAGTCTTTGTATGAGCATTAAGTGTTTAATTTTTAGGAGCTCCCAGTTATCTAGTTTCTCTTCTGGTGTTTGTACATCATTAGCAATGTTTTATATACTGTTTGTGCCACCTATTAGGGCTCCTAGCATTGTCCCACACAGTCGAATGCCCTTGCATAGTCAATAAAACACAGGTAAACATCTTTTTGATATTCTCTGCTTTCAGCCAGGATCCATCTGACATCAGCAATGATATCCCTGGTTTCACGTCCTTTTCTGAAACTGGCTTGAATTTCTGGCAGTACCTTGTCGATATACTGCTGCAGCCATTTTTGAAAGATCTTCAGCAAAATTATGCTTACGTGTGATATTAATGATATTGTTTGATAATTTCCATATTTGGTTGGATCACCTTTCTTGGGAATAGGCATAAATATGGATTTCTTCCAGTCAGTTGGCCAGGAAGCTGTCTTCCATGTTTCTTGGCATAAACGAGTGAGCACCTTCAGTGCCGCATCTTTTATTGAAACATCTCAATTGATGTTCCATCAAATCCTGGAGCCTTGTTTTTTGCCAATGCCTTCAGAGCAGCTTGGACTTCTTCCTTCAGTACCATCGGTTCCTGATCATATGCTACCTCTTGAAATGGTTGAACATCGACTAATTCTTTTTGGTATAATAACTCTGTGTATTCCTTCCATCTTCTTTTGATGCTTCCTGTGTCATTTAATATTTTCCCCATGGAATCCTTCGCTATTGCAACTCAAGGCTTGAATTTTTTCTTCAATTCTTTCAACTTGAGAAATGCTGAGCATGTTCTTCTCTTTTGGTTTTCCATCTCCAGCTCTTTGCACATGTCATTATATACTTTGTCTTTTTGAGCCGCCCTTCGAAATCCTCTGTTCAGTTCTTTTACTTCATCAATTCTTACTTTTGCTTTAGCTGTTTGACGTTCAAAAGCAAGTTTCAGAGTCTCCTCTGACATCCATCTTGCTCTTTTCTTTCTTTCCTGTTTTTCAGTGACCACTTGCTTTCTTTCTTTTTTTTTAATTTTTATTGTGCTTTAAGTGAAAGTTTACAAATCAAATCAGTCTCTCACACTAAAACTAATATACACCCTGCTACACACTTCCAGCTGCTCTCCGCCAATGAGACAGGCCACCCCTTCATTCCGCTCTCTATTTTCGTGTCCATTTCACCAGCTTCTAATGCCCTCTACCATCTCATCTCCCTCCAGGGAGATGTTTTGTATACTGATTATGGCAAGTATTAGGGGTCCTAACGTTGTCCCTATTTTTTCTTCCATGATCTTTTTCATTTTATGTTTAGGTCTTTGATCCATTTTGAGTTAGTTTTTGTGCCTGGAGTGAGGTATGGGTCTTGTTTCATTTTTTTGCAGATGGATATCCAGTTATGCCAGCACCATTTGTTAAAAAGACTGTCTTTTCCCCATTTTACTGTTTTGGGGCCTTTGTCAAATATCTACTGCTCATATGTAGATGGATTTATGTCTGGATTCTCAATTCTGTTTTATTGGTCTATGTATTTGTTGTACCAGTACCAGGCTGTTTTGACTACTGTGGCAGTATAATAGGTTCTAAAATCAGGTAGAGTGAGGCCTCCCACTTTGTTCTTCTTTTTCAATAATGCTTTAGCTATCCAGGGCCTCTTTCCCTTCCATATGAAGTTGGTGATTTGTTTCTCCACCTCATTGAAGAATGTCATCGGAATTTGGATCGGAATTGCACTGAATGTATAGATAGCTTTTGGTAGAATAGACATTTTTATAATGTTAAGTCTTCCTATCCATGAGCAAGGTATGTTTTTCCACTTATGTAGGTAGGTCTCTTTTGGTTTCTTGCAGAAGTGTATTGTAGTTTTCTTTGTATAAGTTTTTTACATCTCTGGTAAGATTTATTCCTCAGTGTTTTATCTTCCTGGGGGTTACTGTAAATGGTATTGATTTGGTGATTTCCTCTTCGATTTTCTTTTTGTTGGTGTAGAGGAATACAACTGATTTTTGTATGTACCCCCATACTCTGCTGAACTCTTCTATTAGTTTCAGTAGTTCTCTTGAGGATTCCTTAGGGTTTTCTGTGTATAAGATCATGTCATCTGCAAATAGAGATACTTTTACTTCTTCCTTTCCAATCTGGATGTCTTTATTTCTTTATCTAGCCTAATTGCTCTTGCTAGAACCTCCAGCACAATGTTAAATAAGAGCGGTGATAAAGGACATCCTTGTCTGGTTCCCGATCTCAAGCGGAATGCTTTCAGGCTCTCTCCATTTAGGATGATGTTGTCTATTGGCTTTGTGTAAATGCCCTTTATTATGTTGAGGAATTTTCCTTCTATTCCTATTTTGCTGAGAGTTTTTATCATGAATGGGTGTTGAACTTTGTCAAATGCCTTTTCTGCATCAATTGATAAAATCATGTGATTCTTGTCTTTTGTTTTATTTATGTGGTGGATTACATTAATTGTTTTTCTAATGTGGAACCATCTCTGCATACCTGGTATGAATCCCACTTGGTCATGGTGAATTATTTTTTTATATGTTGTTGAATTCTATTGGCTAGAATTTTGTTGAGGAATTTTGCATCTAAGTTCATGAGGGATATAGATCTGTAATTTTCTTTTTTTGTTGTGCCTTTACCTGGTTTTGGTATCAGGGATGGTGTCTTCATAGAACGAGTTTGGTAGTATTCTGTCCTTTTCTGTGCTCTGAAATACCTTTAGTAGTAGTGGTGTTAACTCTTCTCTGAAAGTTTGGTAGAACTTTGCAGTAAAGCCACCCAGGCCAGGGCTTTTTTTGGTTGGGAGTTTTTTTTTTTTTTTTTACCTTTTCAATCTCTTCTTTTGTTACGGGTCCATTTGTTGTTCTACCTCTGTTTGTATTAGTTTAGGTAGATAGTGTGTTTCTAGGACTTCATTTCTTCTAGGTTTTCAAATTTGTTCGAGTACAGTTTTTCCTAGTAATCTGATATGATTCTTTTAGTTTTAGTTGGGTCTGTTGTAATATCGCCCATCTCATTTCTTATTTGGGTTATTTGCTTCCTCTGCTATTTTTCTTCTGTTAGTTTGGCAAATGGTTTATCAATTTTGTTGATTAATTTTTCAAAGAACTAGCTTTTTGTCTTATTAATTCTATCAATTGTTTTTCTGTTTTCTATTTCTTTTAGTTCTGCTCTTTTATTGTTTGTTTTCTTCTGCTGCCTGAGGGTTTCTTTTGTTGCTCTCTTTATATTTGTTCAAGTTGTAGGGATAATTCTTTGATTTTGGCCCTTTCTTCTTTTTGTATGTGTGCATTTATTGATATAAATTGACCTCTGAGCACTGCTTTCGCTGTGTCCCAAAGGTTCTGATAGGCAGTGTTTTCATTCTCATTGGATTCTATGAATTTCTTTACTCCATCCTTAATATCTTCTATAATCCAGTCTTTTTTGAGCAGGGTATTTTTCAGTTTCCATGTGTTTGATTTCCTTTCCCTGCTTTTTCTGTTATTGATTTCCACTTTTATGGCCTTATGCTCAGAGAAGATGCTTTGTAATATTTCAGTGTTTTGGATTCTGCTAAGGCTTGCTGTATGTCCTAATATGTGGTATATTCTAGAGAATGTTCCATGTGCACTAGAAAAGAAAGTATACTTGGTTGCTGTTGGGTGGAGTGTTCTATATATGCCTATAAGGTCAAGCTGGTTGACTGTGCCATTTAGATCTTCAGTGTCTTCATTGAGCTTCTTTCTGTATGTCCTGTCCTTCACAGAAAGTGGTGTTTTGAAGTCTCCTACTATTATTGCCGAGCTGCCTATCTCACTTTTCAATGCTGATAGGGTTTCTTTTATGTATCTTGCAGCCCTGTCATTGGGTGCATAAATATTTAATATGGTTATATCTTCTTGGTATATTGTCCCTTTAATCATTATATAGTGTCCTTCCTTAACCTTTATGATGGATTTAACTTTATAAATTCTATTTTGTCAGAAATTATTATTGGCACTCCTACTCTTTTTTGAGTGTTGTTTGCTTGATATGATTTTTTCATCATTTGAGTTTTAGTTTGTTTGTGTCTCTAAGTCTAAGGTGTGTCTCTTGTAGGCAGCATACAGATGGGCCATACTTTTTAATCCATTCTGCCACTCTCTGTCTCTTTATTGATGCATTTAGTCCTTTTACATTCAGAGTAATTATGGATCGGCATGAGTTTCGGGCTATCATTTTGATGCCTTTTTTTTGTGTGTTGTTGACAGTTTCTTTTTCCACTTAGTTTTATGTGCCGAGTAGATTATCTTCATATATTGTCCTTTCCTCATATTTGTTGTTGTTGATTTTGTTTCTGCTGAGTCTCTATTTTTTTTCATGTTTAATTTTGATGAGTAGGATAGTTTGTCTCCTTTGAGTTTACCTTATTATTTACCCCTATTTTTCTAAATTTAAACCTATTATTTCTTTGTATCGCCATATCTTCCTCTCCATATGGAAGATCTATGATTACATTTCTTAGTCCCTGTTTATTGTTTTAATGTCTTCTTTTATATAATAACGTCACTGTTACCCTGTTTTGAGCTTTTTTTTTTTAAATCTTGCTTTTTTTTTTATTTCCCTGTCTGGGGTGACTTCTGATTTCTCTTTCCAGTGTCCTAGTCTTGGATGATACCTGATATTATTGATTTTCTAACCAAAGAACTCCCTTTAGTACTTCTTGTAATTTGGGTTTGGTTTTTACAAATTCCCTACATTTCTGTTTATCTAAAAAAAAAAACGAATGTCCTAATTTCATCTTCATATTTAAGAGAAATTATTGCTGGATATATGATTCTTGGCTGGCAATTTTTTTCCTTCAATTTTTTAAATATGTCATCCCATTGCCTTCTTGCCTGCATGGTTTCTGCCGAGCAGTCTGAGCTTATTCTTATTGGCTCTCCTTCGTAGGTGAGTTTTTGTTTATCCCTAGCTGCTCCCAAAATTCTGTCTTTATCTTTGGTTTTGCCAAGTTTGATTATTATATGTCTTGGTGACTTTCTTTTAACATCTACCTTATGTGGATTTCGATGAGCATCTTGGATAGATATATGCTCATCTTTCACGATATCAGGGAAGTTTTCTGCCAGCAAATCTTCACCAATTCTTTCTGTATTTTCTGTTATCCCTCCCTGTTCTGGTACTCCAATCACTTGTAGGTTATTTCTCTTGATAGAGTCCCACATGATTCTTAAGGTTTCTTCATTTTTTAAAATTCTTTTATCTGATTTTTCTTCAAATATATTAGTGCCAAGTGATTTATCTTCAAGTTCAGTAATTCTGGCTTCTACTTGCTCAGTTCTGCTCCTCTGACTTTCTATTGAGTTGTCTACTTCTGTAATTTTATTGTTAATCTGAATTTCTGATTGCTGTCTGTCTATGGATTTTTCCAGCTTATTAAATTTTTCATTATGTTCCTGAATAATCTTTCTAATTTCTTCAACTGCTTTATCTGTGTGTTCCTTGGCTTTTTCCACGTATTGCCTCATTTCCTTCCTGATATCTTGAAGGATTCTGTATATTAATCTTTTGTATTCTGGTGCCTCTGCTAATTCCAGGAATGAACTTTCATCTAGAAGATCACTGGATTCTTTGTTTTGAGAGTTTGTTGAGGTGATCATGTTCTGTTTCTTTATGTGACTTGAGATAGACTGCTGTTCCTGAGCCATCTGTAAGTTTTTGTATTAGTTTACACTTGCTAACTGTGTTGTAGTTTCTTGCTTTGTTTTGTTTTGATGTGTCCAAATGGGTTGCTTGAGTGAGATAGCTTGATTATTTTTGCCTTAGGTGCTCTGACATCCTGTCCCTAGCTGACTAGAGCTGTTATCAAGTATATCAGTCTAGGAGTCCATTCACTTCTCTTGTATGAATTCAGCTCACGTGTCCAGGTAGTTGATCATCAAGTGTGTGGTACATGCTCTGTCCTACAGTCTTAGAGGGGCAGTGATGATTGACGTAGGTCCTAGTATCTGGTTGCAGCAGGGCGTCACACTCTGAACATGGCAGCGGGCTAAGAATTGTCCCCCATGTGTCTCAGAGGAAGGCATGTCCCTGTTCCCTACAGTGTACAAGTGGCTGGGTTCTTCAGACAGGCCATGGGCACCCAATTTTTTGGGTTGTAAGGACTGGGTGGTACCAGTTATTCTTGGACAACTTTCATGGGTGGCTGGGTGACCTGAGCAGAGTTACCAGTCCTTAGGCCCCTGATGTGTGTAGGTGAGGACCCTGTTTATTAGGCAAAGCAATGTCAGACATCAAACGCCCACCTCTCCACGGCACAGCTGAAATGGTTGGAGTCTGCCCACAGAGTTCCATGCAGAGGGGAAAGGCGCTCAAAATCCACGGACCATTTATGCCTGGACAGGTGCCGCTTCTGTCCTGAACTCCCCCAGTTAGTGGAGCTGGCAAATTATCTTTTCTCCCAGTTGCACATTTTGTTCTTCTCCAAGGCTGGGAAGATGGCTCTAGACACTCAAGAGTGCCTATCTCAGGCCCAGGGAATGCAGCCTCTGAAGCGGGCTTGGGTGTGGGGGGGGGGTGCAGTAAAGTATAGGCAAGTACTTAGCACTGTTCTTCTCTGGTTCCAGAGGTGTGAGTAGTCTGTGTGACTGGCTGCTTCTCCCTGAGGAAACTGCTGCAAAACGCTAGTACCAGCCCACCACCATCGCTCCAGGAATGATGCCTGAGGGCTCCCCACTACTCAGGTCCAGTAACTCCTCTTTGCTTCTGAACCATCTCATCCTCCCCCTTCCCCCCTGTTCATTTTCTTAGCTTGCCTTTGATGCTCATGGCTCCTAGCTTGTCATAAATATACTCACTTCATTTGTTTTTTCGGGTCTTTGTTGTAAAGAGGTCTCACCAGAAGCATCTGTCTAGTTCGCCATCTTGGTTTTGCCTCCGACCTCTTGCTTTCTTCACGCATGATGTCATTCCACAACTCGTCTGGTCTTCAGTCACTGGTGTTCAATCTGTCAAACCTGTTCTTCATATGGTCTCTAAATTCAGGTGGGATATACTCAAGGCCATATTGTGGCTCTCGTGTACTTGCTCTGATTTTCTTCAGCTTCAACTTGAACTTGCATATGAGCAATTGATGGTCTATTCCACAGTTAGCCTCTGGCCTTGTTCTTACTGATGATATTGAGCTTTTCCATCATCTCTTTCCACAGATGTAGTCGATTTGATTTCTGTATGTTCCATTTGGCGAGGTCCACATCACCGTTTATGTTGGTGAAAAAAGGTATTTGTAATGAAGGAGTCGTTGGTCTTGCAAAATTCTATCATTTGATCTCTGGCATTGGTTCTATCACCAAGGCCATATTCTCAACTACTGATCCTTCTTCTTTGCTTCTGACTTTCGCATTCACTTAATTGTGCTCTTAAGGAAATGTTACATAGAACAAGAGGCAGTTGTTCAGAGAGAACAAGGGGATACTGATTGGTTTAAAGTCAGGAAAGGTGTGCATCAGGGTTGTATTCTTTCACCATACCTATTCTATCTGTATGCTGAGCAAACAACCCGAGAAGCTGGACTATATGAAGAAGAGTGGGGCATCAGGATTGGAGGAAGGCTCATTAACAACCTATGTTATGTAGATGACACAAGCTTACTTGCTGAAAGTGAAAAGGACTTGAAGCACTTACTAATGAAAATCAAAGACCACTGCCTTCAGTATGGATTGCCCCTCAACATAAAGAAAACAAAAATCCCCACAACTTGACCAATGAGCAACATCATGATAAATGGAGAAAAGATTGAAGTTGTCAAGGATTTCATTTTACTTGGATCCACAATCAACAGCCATGGAAGCAGCAGTCAAGAAAGCAAAAGATGCATTGCATTGGGTAAATCTGCTGGAAAGGACCTCTTTAAAGTGTTGAAGAGCAAAGATGTCACCTTGAAAACTAAGGTGCAACTGACTCAAGCCATGGTATTTTCAATCACCTCATATGCATGTGAAAGCTGGACAATGAAAAAGGAAGACCGAAGAAGAATTGTCTCCTTTGAATTGTGGTGTCGGCAAAGAATGTTGTATATGCCATGGAATGCCAAAAGATCAAACGAATCTATCTTTTCGGAGGTGCAGCCAGAATGCTCCTTAGAGGCAAGGATGGCAAGACTGCATCTTACACACTTTGGACATGTCATCAGGAGGGATCAGTCTCTGGAAAAGGACATCATGCTTGGCAAAGTACAGGGTCAGTGAAAAACAGGAAGACCCTCAACAAGGTGGATTGACACAGTGGCTGCCACAATGGGCTCAAGCATAACAAGGCTTGTAAGGATGGCACGGGACCGGGCAGTGTTTCGTTCTGTTGTGCATAGGGTTGGTATGAATCGGAACCAACTCGACGGCACCTAACAACAGCAACAAGCATTGTCCCTATTTTATCCTCCATGATTATTATCATTTTAGAATTTATATTTAGGTCTTTGATCCACTTTGAGTTGGTTTTTTTGCATGATGTGAGGTATGTGTCTTCTTTCATTTTTTTTAGAGATTGTTATCAGATTTATGAGCACCATTTGTTAGAGACTGTCTTTTCCCCATTTAACTGTCTTTGGGCCTTTGTGAAATATCAGCTGCTCATGTGTGGATTTATGTCTGGATTCTCAATTCTATTCCATTGGTCTATGTATCTGTCGTACCCGTACCAGGCTGTTTTGACTACTGTGGCAGTATAAGACGTTTGAAAATTAAGTAGTGTGAGGCCTCCCACTTTGTTCTTTTTCAGTAATGATTTACTTATCCAGGTCTTCGTTCCCATCCATATGAAGGTGGTGATTTGTTTCTCCAACTCATTAAAAAATGTCATTGGTATTTGGATTGGGATTGCATAGTATCTATAGATCACTTTTGGTAGAATAGATATTTTTACAATGTTGAGTCTTCTTATCCATGAGCAACGGATGTTTTTCCAATTATGCAGTTCTCTTTTGGTTTTTTGCTGTATTGTCTTGTAGTTTTCCTTGTATATAGCTTTTACTTCTCTGGTTAAATTTACTGCTAATATTTTATTTTCTTAGGGGCTAACGTAAATGGTATTGATTTGGTGACTTCCTTTTCAATGTTCTCTTTGTTGGTGTAGAGGGATCCAACTGATTTTTGTATGTTTATCTTATATCCTGATACTTTGCTGAACTCTTCTATTAGTTTCAGTAGTTTTCTTGATGATTCTTTAGGGTTGTCTGTGTATCAGATCATTTCATCTGCAAATAGAGATACTCTTACTTTTTGTCAATTTAGATGCCCTTTATTTCTTTATCTAGCCTAATTGCTCTGGCTAGGACCTCCAGCACAATGACGAATAAGAGTGGTAATAAAGGGCTTCCTTGACTGTTTCCCGTTCTCAAGTGGAATGTCTTCAGGCTCTCTCCATTTAGGATGATGTTGGCTGTTGCCTTTGTATAAATGCCATTTATGTGTTGAGGAATTTTTCCTCTGTCCCTGTTCTGCTAAGAGTTTTTATCATGAATTTGTGTTGGACTTTGTCAAATGCCTTTTCTGCATCAATTGATAAGATCATATGGTTCTTGTCTTTTGTTTATTTGATGGATTACTTCGATTTTTTTTCTAATGTGGAACCATTCCTGCATACCTGGTATGAATCCCACGTGGTCATAGTGAATTTTTTTTTGATATGTTTTTGAATTCCATTGGTTAGAATTTTGTTGAGGATTTTTGCATCTAAGTTCATGAAGGATATACGCCTGTAATTTTCTTTGTGGTGTCTTTACCTGGTTTTGGTATCAGGGTTATGCTGGTTTCATGGAATGAGTTTCGGAGTATTCCATCCTTTCTTATGCTCTGAAATACCTTTAGTAGTAGTGGAGTTAACTCTTCTCTGAAAGTTTCATAGACTTTTCCAGTGAAGCTGCCAGGCCAGGGCTTTTTATTCATTGGGAGTTTTTAAGTCTTTTGTTATGGGTTTATTTAGTTGTTCTACCTCCTTTTGTGTCAGCTTAGTTAGGTAGTGTTTTTCTAGCAATTTGTCCATTTCCTCCAGGTTTCACATTTGTTAGAGTATAATTTTTCATAATTTTTTGTTATGATTCTTTTAATTTCAGTTGGGTCTGTTGTGATATTGCCAATCTCACTTCTTATTTGGGTTATTTGCTTTGTCTCCTGTTTTTCTTTTGTCGGTCCTGCCAAGGTTCATCGATTTTGTTAATCTTTTCAAAGACCCAGCTTTTGGTCTTGTTAACCCTTTTAATTGTTTTTCTGTTCTCTCTTGCACTTAATTCTGCTCTAATTTTTATTGTTTGGTTTCTTCTGGTGCCTAAGGGTTTCTTTTGTTGCTTTCTTTCTATTTGTTCAAGTTGTAGGGACAATTCTTTGATTTGGGCCCTTCTTTCTGGATGTGTGCATTTATTGCTATAAATTGAACTCTGAACACTGCTGTGGCCATGCCCCACAGGATCTGACAGGAATTGTTTTCATTCTCATTTGATTCTATGAATTTCTTTATTCGTCCTTAATGTCTCCTATAATCCAATCTTTCTTTGAGCAAGATATTGTTCAGTTTCCATGTGTTTGATTTCTTTTCCCTGTTTTTTCTGTTGTTGATTTCTAGTTTTATGGCTTTGTGATCAGAGTAGACTCTTCGCAATACTTCAATGTTTTGGATTCTCTTAAGGCTTGTTTTATTACCTAATATGTGGTCTATTGTAGGGAATGTTCTGTGTGCATTGGATAATAAAGTATGCTTGTCTGCTGGTTGGTGGAGAGTTCTGTATATATCTATGACGTCAAGTTGGTTGATTGTGGCATTTAGATCTTCCGTGCCTTTGTTGAGCTTCTTTCTGGGATCTACCTTGTATGGGGTTCGATGAGCATCTTGGATAGATATGCTTTCATTTTTCACAATATCAGGGAAGTTTTCTGCCAACAAATCTTCAACAATTCTCTGTATTTTCTGTTACCCCTCCCTGTTCTGGTATTCCAATCATTCACGAGTTATTCTTCTTTATACAGTCCCACATGTCTCTTAGGGTTTCTTCATTTTTTAAAACTCTTTTATTTGATTTTTCTTCAAATATGTTGGTGCGAAGTGATTTATCTTCAATCTCACAAATTCTGCATTCCAGTTATTCAATTCTGCTCCTCTGACTTTCTATCGAGTTGTCTAATTCTGTAATTTTATTGATAGTCTTTTGAATTTCTGAATGCTGTCTATGGATTCTTACAGCTTATTAAATTTTTCATTATGTTCTTGAATAATCTTTTCAATTTCTTCAACTGTTTTTCCTGTGTGTTCCTTGGCTGTTTCTGTTTGTTGTCTGATCTCGTTCCTGATGTCTTGAAGAGTTCTGTATATAAATCTTTTGTATTCAACATCTGGTGATTCCAGGAATACATCATCTGGGAGAGTCCTTGATTCTCTGTTTTGGCAGTTTGTTGAAGCAATCATGGTCTGCTTCTTTATGTGATTTGATATCTACTGCTGTCTCTGAGCCATTTATAAGTTATTGTATTAATTTATTTTATGTTTGCTGTGTCCTAGTTTCTTGCTTTGTTTTGTTTTGATATAGCCAAATAGGCTACTAGAGTGAGCTAACTTGATTATTGGAGCCATTGAAGCACTAATGTCCTATTACCAGGTGGCTAGAGCTGTTACCTGGTGTATGAGCCTAGGAGTCCATTCACTATTCTTTTAATGATTCAGATTAGGTGTCTTGATATTCGGTCACCTACTGTGTGGTGTAGGCTCTCACCTACTATCTTAGAGACGCAGTGGTGATGGGTGTATGCACTGGTTTCTGCTTGTGGCAAGGGGTCACACTTTGAGGAAAGGAGGGGGCTGACAGCCTTCGCCCCAAGTGTCACTGAGGAAGGAGCGTCTCTGTTCTTTAGAGCACTCTGGTGGGTGGGCTCTGCAGCTGTATTTTAGACACCCAACTTTCTACCTGTAAAGACATGTAAGCACCACTATCCTTTCGTGGGTGGCTAGGTGGCATGGATGGAGCCTCCAGTCTATTGAACTTCTTTCTGGATGTTCTGCCCTTCACTGAAAATGGTGTATTGAAGTCTCCTACTATTATTGTGAAGCTTTCTATCTCGCTTTTCAATGCTGTTAGAATTTGCTTTATGTATCTTGAAGCTCTATCGTTGGGTGCATAAATATTTAACATGGTAATATCCTCCTGGTATATTGTTCTTTTAGTCATTATATGTTGTCCTCCCTTACCCTTTGTGGTGGATTTCACTTTAAAATCTGTTTTGTCAGAAATTAGTATTGCCATTCCTGCTCTTTTTTGATTGCTGTTTGCTTGATGTATTTTCTCCATCCTTTGAGTTTTAGTTCATTGATGTCTTTAAGTCTAAGGAGTGTCTCTGTAGGCAGCATGTAATCGGATTGCGCTTTTTTATTTACTCTGCAACTCTCTGTGTTTTTGTTGGCGCATTTAGTCCATTTACATTCAGCGTGATTGTGAATAGGTTCAGGCTGAGTTTAGTGCTGTCGTTTTGATGTTTTTCTGTGTGTTGTTGACAGTTTCGCTTTTCCCTTTAATTGTTTTAAATAATTTTTGCTGAGCTTTAAGTGAACGTTTACAAATCAAGTCAGTCACATATAATCTTATATACACCTCACTCCATACTCCCACTTACTCTCCCCCTAATGAGTCAGCCCTTCCAGTCTGTCCTTTCGTGACACTTTGCCAGTTGCTAACCCTCTCTACCCTCCTATCTCCCCTCCAGACAGGAGATGCCAACACAGTCTCAAGTGTCCACCTGATACATGTAGCTCACTCTTCATCAGCATCTCTCACCTACCCACTGTCCAGTCCCTTCCATGTCTGATGAGTTGTCTTGGGGAATGATTCCTGTCCTGGCCCAAAAGAAGGTTTGGGGACCATGACCACAGGGATTCTTCTAGTCTCAGTCAGACCATTAAGTCTGGTCTTTTTATGAGAATTTGGGGTCTGCATCCCACTGATCTCCTGCTCCCTCAGGGGTTCTCTGTTGTGCTCCCTGTCAGGGCAGTCATCGGTTGTGGCTGGGCACCCACTAGTTCTTCTGGTCTTAGGATGATGTAAGTCTCTGGTTCATGTGGCCTTTTCTGTCTCTTGGGCTCATAGTTATCATGTGACCTTGGTGTTCTTCCTTCTCCTTTGATCCAGGTGGGTTGAGACCAATTGATGCATGTTAGATGGCCGCTTGATAGCATTTAAGACCCCAGATGCCACATTTCAAAGTGGGATGCAGAATGTTTTCATCATAGAATTATTTTGCCAATTGACTTAGAAGTCCCCTTAAGCCATAGTTCCCAAACCCCCGCCCTTGCTCCACTGATCTTTGAAGCATTCATTTTATCCCGGAAACTTCTTTGCTTTTGGTCCAGTCCAGTTGAGCTGACCTTCCATGTATTGAGTATTGTCCTTCCCTTCAGCTTTCACCTAAAGTAGTTCTTATCTACTAACTACTCAGTAAAAAAACCTCTCCCACCCTCCCTCCCTCCCCCGCTCGTAACCACAAAAGTATGCGTTCTTCTCCGTTTATACTATTTCTCAAGATCTTATAATAGTAGTCTTATACAATATTTGTCCTTTTGCCTCTGACTAATTTCACGGAGCATAATGCCTTCCAGGTTCCTCCATGTTCTGAAATGTTTCACAGATTTGTCACTGTTCTTTAGCGATGTGTAGTATTCCATTGTGTGAATATACCACAATTTATTTACCCATTCATCCTTTGATGGATACCTTGGTTGCTTCCAGCTTTTTGTTATGTAAACAGAGCTGCAATAAACATGGGTGTGCATATGTCTGTTCGTGTAAAGGCTCTTATTTCTGTAGGGTGTATTCCGAGGAGTGGGATTTCTGGGTTGTATGGTAGTTCTATTTCTAACTTTTTAAGAAAACGCCAGATAGATTTCCAAAGTGGTTGTACCATTTACATTCCCACCAGCAGTGTATAAGAGTTCCAATCTCTCCGCAGCCTCCTCAACATTTATTATTGTGTGTTTTTTCCTTGTTGGAGTGAGATGGAATCTCATCGTAGTTTTAATTTGCATTTCTCTAATGGCTAATGATTGAGAGCATTTTCTCATGTATCTGTTAGCTGCCTGAGTATCTTCTTTAGTGAAGTACTTGCTCATATCCTTTGCCCACTTCTTGATTGGGTTGTTTGTCCTTTTGTGCTTGAGTTTTAGCAGAATCATATAGATTTTAAAGACCAGGCACTGGTCGGAGATGTCATAGCTGAAAATTCTTTCCCAGTCTGTAGGTGGTCTTTTTACTCTTTTGGTGAAGTCTTTAGATGAGCATAGGTGTTTGATTTTTAGGAGCTTCCAGTAGTCTGGTTTCTCTTCGTCATTTTTGGTAATGTTTTGTATTCTGTTTATGCCTTGTATTAGGGCTCCTAGGGTTGTCCCTATTTTTTCTTCCATGATCTTTATCGTTTTAGTCTTTATGTTTAGGTGTTTGATCCACTTGGAGTTAGTTTTTGTGCATGGTGTGAGGTATGGGTCCTGTTTCATTTTTTTGCAAATGGATATCCAGTTATGCCAGCACCATGTGTTAAAAAGACTATCTTTTCCCCAGTTAACTGACACTGGTCCTTTGTCAAATATCAGCTGCTCATACGTGGATGGATTTATATCTGGGTTCTCAATTCTGTTCCATTGGTATATGTGCCTGTTGTTGTACCAGTACCAGGCTGTTCTGACTACTGTGGCTGTATAATAGGTTCTGAAATCAGGTAGAGTGAGGCCTCCCACTTTCTTCTTGTTTTTCAGCAGTGCTTTACTTATCCGAGGCTTTTTTCCCTTCCATATGAAGTTGGTGATTTGTTTCTCCATCACATTAAAAAATGACATTGGAATTTTGGATCGGAAGTGCATTGTATGTATAGATGGCTTTTGGTAGAATAGACATTTTTACTATGTTAAGTCTTCCTATCCATGAGCAAGGTATGTTTTTCCACCTAAGTAGGTCCTCTTTAGTTTCTTGCAGTAGTACTTTGTAATTTTCTTTTTTTTTAATTTTTATTGAGCTTCAAGTGAACGTTTACAAATCAAGTCAGTCTGTCACATATAAGTTTATATACACCTTACTCCATACTCCCACTTGCTCTCCCCCTAATGAGTCAGCCCTTCCAGTCTGTCCTTTCGTGACAATTCTGCCAGCTTCCAACCCTCTCTACCCCCATACCCCCTCCAGACAGGAGATGCCAACACAGTTTCAAGTGTCCACCTGATACAAATAGCTCATTCTTCATCAGCATCTCTCTCCTACCCACTGTCCAGTCCCTTCTATGTCTGATGAGTTTTCTTGGGGAATGGTTCCTGTCCTGGGCCAACAGAAGGTTTGGGGACCATGACCACAGGGATTCCTCTAGTCTCAGTCAGACCATTAAGTCTGGTCTTTTTATGAGAATTTGGGGTCTGCATCCCACTGATCTCCTGCTTCCTCAGGGGTACTCTGTTGTGCTCCCTGTCAGGGCAGTCATCGGTTGTGGCCAAGGCACCATCTAGTTCTTCTGGGCTCAGGTTGATGTAAGTCTCTGGTTCATGTGGCCTTTTCTGTCTCTTGGGCTCATAGTTGTCGTGTGACCTTGGTGTTCTTCATTCTCCTTTGCTCCAGGTGGGTTGAGACCAATTGATGCATATTAGATGGCCGCTTGATAGCATTTAAGACCCCAGATGCCACATTTCAAAGTGGGATGCAGAATGTTTTCATCATAGAATTATTTTGCCAATTGACTTAGAAGTCCCCTTAAGCCATAGTTCCCAAACCCCCGCCCTTGCTCCGCTGACCTTTGAAGCATTCAGTTTATCCCAGAAACTTCTTTGCTTTTGGTCCAGTCCAGTTGAGCTGACCTTCCATGTATTGAGTATTGTCCTTCCCTTCAGCTTTCACCTAAAGTAGTTCTTATCTACTAACTACTCAGTAAAAAACCCTCTCCCACCCTCCCTCCCTCCCCCCCCATAACCACAAAAGTATGTGCTCTTCTCTGTTTATACTATTTCTCAAGATCTTATAATAGTGGAATGACATCAAGGACATCATCCATGAAGAAAGCAAGAGGTCACTGAAAAGACAGGAAAGAAAGAAAAGACCATGATGGATGTCAGAGGAGACTCTGAAACTTGCTCTTGCGCGTAGAGCAGCTAAAGAAAAAGGAAGAGTTGATGAAGTAAAAGAACTGAACAGAAGATTTCAAAGGGCGTCTCTAGAAGACAAAGTAAAGTATTATAATGACATGTGCAAAGATCTGGAGATGGAAAACCAAAAGGGAAGAACACGCTCGACATTTCTCAAGCTGAAAGAAATGAAGAAAAAATTCAAGCCTCGAGTTGCAATAGTGAAGGATTCTATGGGGAAAATATTAAAAGACACGGGAAGCATCAAAAGAAGATGGAAGGAATACACAGAGTCATTATACCAAAAAGAATTAGTTGATGTTCAACCATTTCAAGAGGTGGCATATGATCAGGAACCAATGGTACTGAAGGAAGAAGTCCAAGCTGTTCTGAAGGCATTGGCGAAAAACAAGGCTCCAGGAACTGATGGAATATCAATTGAGATGTTTCAACAAACAGATGCAGTGCTGGAGGTGCTCACTCATCTGTGCCAAGAAACATGGAAGACAGCTTCCTGGCCAACTGACTGGAAAAGATCCATATTTATGCCTACTCTCAAGAAAGGTGATCCAACCAAATGTGGAAATTATTGAACAATATCATTAATATCACACACAAGCAAAAGTTTGCTGAAGATCGTTCAAAAGTGGCTGCAGCAGTATATTGACAGGGAACTGCCAGAAATTCAGGCCGGTTTCAGAAGAGGACGTGGAACCAGGGATATCATTGCTGATGTCAGATGGATCCTGGCTGAAAGCAGAAAATACCAGAAGGATGTTTACCTGTGTTTTATTGACTATGCGAAGGCATTCAACTGTGTGGATCATAACAAACTACGGGTAACACTGCGAAGAATGGGAATTCCAGAATACTTAATTGTGCTCTTGAGGAACCTTTACATAGATCAAGAGGCAGTTGTTTGGACAGAACAAAGGGATACTGATTGGTTTAAAGTCAGGAAAAGTGTGCGTCAGGGTTGTATTCTTTCACCATACCTATTTAATCTGTATGCTGAACAAATAATACCAGAAGCTGGACTATATGAAGAAGAACGGGGCATCAGGATTGGAGAAAGACTCATTAACAACCTGTGTTATGCAGATGACACAACCTTACTTGCTGAAAGTGAAGAGGACTTGAAGCACTTACTAATGAAGATCAAGGACCACAGCCTTCAGTATGGATTGCACCTCAACATAAAGAAAACAAAAATCCTCACAACAGGAGCAATGAGCATCATCATGATAAACGGAGAAAAGATTGAAGTTGTCAAAGATTTCATTTTACTTGGATCCACAATCAACAGCCATGGAAGCAGCAGTCAAGAAATCAAAAGATGCATTGCATTGGGCAAATCTGCTCCAAAGGACCTCTTCAATGTGTTGAAGAGCAAAGGTGTCACCCTGAAGACTAAGGTGCACCTCACCCAAGCCATGGTATTTTCAATCACATCATATGCATGTGAAAGCTAGACAATGAATAAGGAAGATCAAAGAAGAGTTGACGCCTTTGAATTGTGGTGTTGACGAAGAATATTGAATATACCATGGGCTGCCAAAAGAACAAACAAATCTGTCCTGGAAGAAGTACAACCAGAATACTCCTTAGAGGCAAGGATGGCGAGGCTGCGTCTTACATACTTTGGACAAGTTATCAGGATGGATCAGTTCCTGGAGAAGGACATCATGCTTGGCAGAGTACAGGGTCAGCGGAAAAGAGGAAGACCCTCGAAGAGGTGGATTGTCTCAGTGGCTGCAACAATGAGCTCAAGCATAACAACGATTGTAAGGATGGCGCAGGACTGGGCAGTGTTTCATTCTGTTGTGCATAGGGTCGCTATGAGTCGGAACCGACTCGACGGCACCTAACAACAACAAGTGTGTACAATTTTGCCATTTTAAAGGCATGCATTGTAAGAGATGCAACAAAGATAATGTTTAAGGGGTTCATTAAAAAGAAACTTATTTGATTATAGTCAAAAGTTTTATCCATCTGACTAAAGTTTAATGGTTTAATTTATGAGATTTTTAGGAGTGTAATGTTAAATAGTATATAAAACAAAGCATCGGGTTTCTCACTGTTAAAATAAAATTTTCTTTGATTTCTGAGTTGAAGGGTTAATTTATTCTTTGTGTAATCTTCTTTGAAGACTTAGGTTTGGCCTCACTAGAATACGATTCCTGAGTCGAAAATGAAGCCGTATGGCTTTAAAAAAAAAAAAAAAAAAAAAAAGCTAAGGTTTTTACTGTTAAGATCATTTGTTAAATATTTAAGTATTGTTTCTTGGTGACCTATAATAAACTCCTGACAACTCTGAAACTTCATGGAAAGTCACCAAAATATTTTTTTATAAAGGAAAAGTACTAAAAAGTCTTGTTTAACATGTTATAAATTACATGGAATATGTTATCACAAGCAAGAGAAGTGGCTGATTCTCTTTGAGTTAAAATTTATGTTAGTATTTCCTCATGTTTTTGCCTAATATTAGACAACAAACACATTATGCCATAATTTTATTATTTTCTTATTGCTAACTTGGTAGCATCTTTATTTTTTTTTTTCTAACATCATCAAAGCCAATGGTTTTATTGGGGAATTCAAATCATTTACCTATGAAGTTTTCTTTTATTAATATTCAGGTATTTAGAGACTTGATATTCTTGGTATATCCTGGCTGTATAGTATTATGTTTCAAGATTATTATGTATTATATCTGAAACTCTATGAAAATAAAGTTAATCATTGTATTTAGAAATACTTCTGTCTAAAGCTTTTTTAAGAGTATTATTTTTTATAAATTAATCATAGCCATGTTAAGTTTTGTTGTCTGCAGATAAGTCTTTACTTTGCCGATTTGCTGAAAATGTTTGACCAAAATAGCTCAACTAGAAGATGGACTATATTGGACTTATGAAAAGGACTGTGACTAGGCTGAATCAAGATTTTCAGGACTTGCATGTAGAAGTTGATGGGTTCACACATGGACTTCAATGGATGGAAAACACAGGAATCAATTAGCCTACATCAGTGGAAAAAGATGTTGGAAAAGTCCAATATCATCAGTCAGAACAAAGCCAGGGGCCAACTGCAGAAGAGACCATCAATTATTCATACGCAAGTTCAAGCTGAAGCTGAGGAAAATTAAAAGCCGTCCACAACAGCCAAATTACGACCTGAGTATATCCCACCTGAATTTAAAGACCACCTCAAGAATACATTTTTGAAAAATAATTTTTATTGTGTTTTAAGTGAAAGTTTACAAATCAAGTCAGTCTGTCACATATAAGCTTATATACACCTTACTCCATACTCCCACTTACTCTCCCCCTGAGTCAGCCCGCTCCCTTCATCCAGTCTCTCCTTTCGTGTTGGTTTTGCCAGTTTCTAACCCTCTCTACCCTCCTATCTCCCCTCCAGACAGGAGATGCCATCACCGTCTCAAGTGTCCACTGGATACAAGTAGTTCACTCCTCATCAGCATCTCTCTCCAACCCATTGTCTAGTCCCTTCCATGCCTGATGAGTTGTCTTTGGGAATGGTTCCTGTCCTGGGCCAACAGAAGGTTTGGGGACCATGACCACAGGGATTCTTCTAGTCTCAGTCAGACCATTAAGTCCGGTCCTTTTATGAGAATTTGGGGTCTGCATCCCACTGATCTCCTGCTCCCTCAGGGGTTCTCTGTTGTGCTCCCTGTCAGGGCAGTCATCGGTTGTGGCCAAGGCACCAACTAGTTCTTCTGGTCTCAGGATGATGTAAGTCTCTGGTTCATGTGGCCCTTTCTGTCACTTGGGCTCATAGTTATCATGTGACCTTGGTGTTCTTCATTCTCCTTTGATCCAGGTGGGTTGAGACCAATCGATGCATCTTAGATGGCCACTTGTTAGCATTTAAAACCCCAGACGCCATGTTTCAAAGCGGGATGCAGAATGTTTTCATCATAGAATTATTTTGCCAATTGACTTAGAAGTCCCCTTAAGCCATAGTTCCCAAACCCCCGCCCTTGCTCCGCTGACCTTTGAAGCATTCAGTTTATCCCAGAAACTTCTTTGCTTTTGGTCCAGTCCAGTTGAGCTGACCTTCCATGTATTGAGTATTGTCCTTCCCTTCACCTAAAGCAGTTCTTAAGCTACTAATTAATCAGTAAAAACCCTCTCCCACCCTCCCTCCCTCCCCCCTCTTGTAACCACAAAAGTATGTGTTCTTCTCAGTTTATACTATTTCTCAAGATCTTATAATAGTGGTCTTGTACAATATTTGCCCTTTTGCCTCTGACTAATTTCACTCAGCATAATGCCTTCCAGGTTCCTCCATGTTATGAAATGTTTCACAGATTCCTCACTGTTCTTTAGCGATGTGTAGTATTCCATTGTGTGAATATACCACAATTTATTTACCCATTCATCCGTTGATGGACACCTTGGTTGCTTCCAGCTTTTTGCTACTGTAAGCAGTGCTGCAATAAACATGGGTGTGCATATGTCTGTTCGTGTAAAGGCTCTTATTTCTCTAGGGTATATTCTGAGAAGTGGGATTTCTGGGTTGTAAAAAAGAAAAAAAAATTTTTATGGTAGTTCTATTTCTAACTTTTTAAGAAAACGCCAGATAGATTTCCAAAGTGATTTTATCATTTTACATTCCCACCAGCAGTGTATAAGAGTTCCAATCTCTCCGCAGCCTCTCCAACATTTACTATTTTGTTTTTTTTGGATTAATGCCAGCCTTGTTGGAGTGAGATGGAATCTCATTGTAGTTTTAATTTGCATTTCTCTAATGGCTAATGATTGAGAGCATTTTCTCATGTATCTGTTAGCTGCCTGAATATCTTCTTTAGTGAAGTGCGTGTTCATATCCTTTGCCCACTTTTTGATTGGGTTGTTTGTCTTTTTGTGGTTGAGTTTTGACAGAATCATGTAGATTTTAGAGATCAGGCGCTGGTCGGAGATGTCAAAGCTGAAAATTTTTTCCCAATCTGTAGGTGGTCTTTTTACTCTTTTACTGAAGTCTTTAGATGAGCATAGGTGTTTGATTCTTAGGAGCTCCGAGTTATCTGGTTTCTCTTCGTCATTTTCGGTAATGTTTTGTATTCTGTTTATGCCTTGTATTAGGGCTCCTAACGTTGTCCCTATTTTTTCTTCCATGATCTTTATCGTTTTAGTCTTTATGTTTAGGTCTTTGATCCACTTGAACCTAGTTTTTGTGCATGGTGTGAGGTATGGGTCCTGTTTCATTTTTTTGCAAATGGATATCCAGTTATGCCAGCACCATTTGTTAAAAAGACTATCTTTTCCCCAATTAACTGACACTGGTCCTTTGTCAAATATCAGCTGCTCATATGTGGATGGATTTATATCTGGGTTCTCAATTCTGTTCCACTGGTCTATGTGTCTGTTGTTGTACCAGAACCAGGCTGTTTTGACTACTGTGGTTGTATAATAGGTTCTGAAATCAGGTAGAGTGAGGCCTCCCACTTTCTTCTTCTTTTTCAGTAATGCTTCACTTATCCGGGGCTTCTTTCCCTTCCATATGAAGTTGGTGATTTGTTTCTCCCTCACTTTAAAAAATGACATTGGAATTTGGATTGGAAGTGCATTGTATGTATAGATGGCTTTTGGTAGAATGGACATTTTTACTATGCTGTTTTCCTATCCATGAGCAAGGTATGTTTTTCCACTTAAGTAGGTCCTTTTTAGTTTCTTGTAGTAGTACTTTGTAGTTTTCTTTGTATAGGTCTTTTACATCTTTGGTAAGATTTATTTCTAAATATTTTATCCTCTTGGCTACTGTGAATGGTATTGATTTGGTGATTTCCTTTTCGATGTTCTTTTTGTTCATGTAGAGGAATCCAAGTGATTTTTGTATGTTTTTCTCATAACCTGGGACTGCCAAACTCTTCTATTGGTTTCAGTAGTTTTCTGGAGGATTCCTTAGGGTTTTCTGTGTATAAGATCATGTCGTCTGCAAATAGAGGTAATTTTACTTCCTCCTTGCCAATCTGGATGCCCTTTATTTCTTTGTCTAGCCTAATTGCTCTGGCTAGGACTTCTAGCACAATATTGAATAAGAGTGGTGATAAAGGGCATCCTTGTCTGGTTCCCGTTCTAAAGAGAAATGCTTTCAGGCTCTTACCATTTAGAGTGATGTTGGCTGTTGGCTTTGCATAGACGCCCTTTATTATGTTGAGGAATTTTCCTTCTATTCCTATTTTGGTGAGAGTTTTTATCATGAATGGGTGTTGAACTTTGTCAAATGCATCAATTGATAAGATCATGTGGTTTTTGTCTTTTGTTTTATTTATATGGTGGATTACGTTAATGGTTTTCCTAATATTAAACCAGCCTTGCATACCTGGTATAAATCCCATTTGGTCATGGTGGATTATTTTTTTGATATGTTGTTGAATTCTATTGGCTAGAATTTTGTTGAGGATTTTTACATCTATGTTCATGAGGGATATAGGTCTGTAATTTTCTTTTTTTGAGATGTCTTTACCTGGTTTTGGTATCAGGGAAGTGGTGGCTTCATAGAATGAGTTAGGTAGTATTCCATCATTTTCTATGCTTTGAAATACCTTTAGTAGTAGTGGTGTTAACTCTTCTCTGAATGTTTGGTAGAACTCTGCAGTGAAGCCGTCCGGGCCAGGTCTTTTTTTTTTGTTGGGAGTTTTTTGATTACCTTTTCAATCTCTTTTTTCGTTACGGGTCTATTTAGTTGTTCTAGTTCTGATTGTGTTAGTTTAGGTAGGTAGTGTTTTTCTAGGAATTCGTCCATTTCTTCTAGGTTTGCAATTTGTTAGGGTACAATTTGTTGTAATAATCTGATATGATTCTTTTAATTTCAGTTGGGTCTCTTGTGATGTGGCCCATCTCGTTTCTTATTTGGGTTATTTGTTTCTTATATTTCTTTAGTCAGTCTAGCCAATGGTTTATCAATTTTGTTAATTTTTTTCAAAGAGCCAGCTTTTGGCGCTGTTAATTCCTTCAATTGTTTTTCTGTTCTCTAATTCATTTAGTTCAGCTCTAATTTTTATTATTTGTTTTCTTCTGGTGCCTGATGGATTCTTTTGTTGCTCGCTTTCTATTTGTTCAAGTTGTAGGGACAGTTCTCTGATTTTGGCTCTTTGTTCTTTTTGTATGTGTGCATTTATCGATATAAATTGACCTCTGAGCCCTGCTTTTGCTGTGTCCCAGAGGTTTTGATAGGAAGTGTTTTCACTCTTGTTGCATTCTATGAATTTCTTTATTCCCTCCTTAATATCTTCTATAACCCAGTCTTTTTTTGAGCAGTGTATTGCTCAGTTTCCAAGTATTTGATTTCTTTTCCCTGATTTTTGTGTTATTGGTTTCCACTTTTATGGCTTTGTGGTCTGAGAAGATGCTTTGTAATATTTTGATGTTTTGGATTCTGCAAAGGTTTGTTTTATGACCTAATATGTGGCCTATTCTAGAGAATGTTCCATGTGCACTAGAAAAAAAGTATACTTTGCAGCTGTTGGGTGGAGTGTTCTGTATAAGTCAATGAGGTCAATTTGGTTGATTGTAGCAATTAGGTCTTCTGTGTATCTATTGAGCTTCTTACTGGAAGTCCTGTCCTTCTCCGAAAGTGTGTGTTGAAGTCTCCTACTATAATCGTGGAGGTGTCTGTCTCACTCTTCAGTTCTGCTAAAGTTTGTTTTATGTATCTTGCAGCCCTGTCATTGGGTGCATAAATACTTAATATGGTTATATCTTCCTGGTCTATTGTCCCTTTTATCATTATGTAGTGTCCTTCTTTATCCTTTGTGGTGGATTTAACTTTAAAGTCTATGTTGTCAGAAATTAATATTGCTACTCCTGCTCTTTTTTGATCATTGTTTGCTTGATATATTTTTTTCCATCCTTTGAGTTTTAGTAAGTGTCTCTAAGTCTAAGGTGTGTCTCTTGTAGGCAGCATATAGACGGATTGTGTTTCTTTATCCAGTCTGAGACTCTCTGTCTCTTTATTGGTGCATTTAGTCCATTTACATTCAGCGTAGTTATAGATAAGTATGTGTTTAGTGCTGTCATTTTGATGCCTTTTTGTGTGTGTTGTTGACAATTTCATTTTCCCACTTACTTTTTTGTGCTGAGACTTTTTTCTTTGTAAATTGTGAGATCCTCATTTTCATAGTAGTTGAATTTATGTTTGCTGAGTCTTTATGTTTTTCTTGGTTTTTATTTTGAGTGATGGAATTGTTAGACCTCTTTGTGGTTACCTTAATATTTACCCCTATTTTTCTAAGTAAAAACCTAACTTGTATTGTCCTATATCGCCTTGTTTCCCTCACCATATGGCAGTTCTATGCCTCCTGTATTTAGACCCTCTTTTTGATTATTGCAATCTTTTACATATTGACTTCAATGATTCCCTGTTTTGAGAGTTTTTTTCTTTTTAAAATTAATCTTAATTTGTTTTTGTGATTTCCCTATTTGAGTTGATATCAGGATGTTCTGTTCTGTGACCTTGTGTTGTGCTGGTATCTGATATTATTGGTTTTCTGACCAAACAATTTCCTTTAGTATTTCTTGTAGCTTTGGTTTGGTTTTTGCCAATTCTCTAAACTTGTGTTTATCTGTAAATGTTTTAATTTCGCCTTCATATTTGAGAGAGAGTTTTGCTGGTTATATGATCCTTGGCTGGCAGTTTTTCTCCTTCAGTGCTCTATATATGTCATCCCATTGCCTTCTTGACTGCATGGTTTCTGCTGAGTAGTCTGAACTTATTCTTATTGATTCTCCTTTGTAGGAGACCTTTCTTTTCTCCCTGGCTGCTTTTAAAATTTTCTCTTTATCTTTCGTTTTCGCAAGTTTGATGATAGTATGTCTTGGTGATTTTCTTTTTGGATCAATCTTATATGGGTTTTGATAAGCATCTTGGATAGATATCCTTTCGTCTTTCATGATGTCAGGGAAGTTTTCTGCCAACAGATCTTCAACTATTCTCTCTGTATGTTCTGTTATCCCTCCCTGTTCTGGGACTCCAATCACACGCAAGTTATTCTTCTTGATAGAGTCCCACATGATTCTTAGGGTTTCTTCATTTTTTTAATTCTTTTACCTGATTTTTTTCAGCTATATTCATGTCAATTCCCTTGTCCACCAGGTCCCCCACTCTGTCTTCGAGTTGCTCAATTCTGCTCCTCTGACTTCCTATTGCGTTGTCTAATTCTGTAATTTTATTGTTAATCTTTTGGGTTTCTGAATGTTGTCTCTCTATGGATTCTTGCAGCTTATTAATTTTTCCACTATATTCTTGAATAATCTTTTTGAGTTCTTCAACTGCTTTATCAGTGTGTTCCTTGGCTTTTTCTGGAGATTGCCTTATTTCATTTCTGAGGTCATCCCTGAAGTCTTGAAGCATTCTGTAAATTAATTTTTTATATTCTGCATCTGGCAATTCCAGGATTGTATCTTCATTTGGGAAAGATTTTGATTCTTTAGTTTGGTGAGTTGTAGAAGCGATCATGGTCTGCTTCTTTATGTGGTTTGATATCAACTGCTGTGTCCTAGCCATCTATAAGATATTGTAATGATTTATTTTGTATTTGCTCACTGAGTCTTATCTTGTTTTGTTTTCTTTCAGTATACATAGATGGGCTACTAGATTGTGCTGTCTTGATTGTTGTAGCCCTTGAATCACTTATGTCCTATTACCAGCTGGTTTGGGCTGTTACCAGATATATAAGCCTAAGAGTCCATTCACTATTTTTGAGTAGAATCTGATTTTGGTCATCAAGTGTGTGGTGCAGACTGTCACCTATCCACCTAGAGGAGTAATGGTGATGGTTGTGTGCACCAGATTCTAGTAGCAGAAGGGGGTCGCACTTCAGGGGGGCAGGATGCTGACAGGCTTCCCCCAAGTGCCAGAGAGGTAGGTGTGTCTCTTTCCCTGAAGCACTTTGGTGGGTGGGCTCTGCAGCTGTACCTTAGTCCCCCAGTGCAAGTACCTCTACAGATTGGTAGGTGTCACCATCCATAGACCCCTAAGGCAGGAGGCTAGGTGGTTTGGGGGGAGCTTCAGCCCTCAGTTCCCCATTGTGGTTCAGTGAGGGCTCTGTATAATATGCAGAGATATCAGACCTGGGAAACGTGTCTTTCCAGTAATCAGCTAAAACAATTACAGTCAAATCCCTATCAGAATTGCCTTTGCAGTATAATAGCCACCTTGTTCCCTGTAGGGATGAAAGCCCGAGACAGTGGATCTCATATGCTTGTCTGGAGCTGGTTCTGTATTTTGAGTCCAATTAGGGAAGGATTTTTGGTCCCTGGGTTTTTTGTAGCTGCTTCTCTTAGGCCAGGAGAATCGGTTAGGAAAAGACAAAAGAAAAAAAAAGAAAGAAAAACCGCAGAGCACTTCACTCTCTGGCTCAGGAAATTGCAATGTTAATGAAGCCACCTGGGAAGGGGAGGGGAGGGATCAGATAAATAGGAGAGAGTAGCACCCCGGAATATGGACCAAGTTACTTATCTTTTTTGGTGATGACTGTTTTATCTGAGATTCCCGAGGTGTGTGTATCCTGTGTGCATTGGCTGGGTCGAGATTGTCCCCAAGGGTCAGGCCCGTGTCCTGTGCTTGTGCTGTCTCAGAAGCCTTGGTCAGTTCCTCCGCTTCCAGTCCAAAGCCCAGTGCCAAGGTTCCCTGGCTGGGACGCCACACTCCAAGCTCTAAAATCAGTCGCTGCCTCCCGGTGACTTGTCATCCTGTCAGCCGCGTCACTGTGCTGCCTGCGTGCACTGGCTGGGCTTCCCCCAAGGTCACTTCTGGGGGCTAGGGCTGCGACCCTTGTTTGTGCTGTCTCAGGATGACGTACTCAGCTTCCCTGCACCCAGTCCAAAGCCCAGCGCCAAGGTTTTCTGACTGGGATGCTGGATCCAGGCTCCAAAAGCAGTTGTTGCTTCCCCATGGTTGTTCGTTCTCAGTCTCTGTCACTGAAGTCAATTCTTTAGATCTGTGTTTGATGGTCAGGGTTAGTAGATTGTCATGTATGTGATCGATTCACTTGTTTTTCCGAGTCTTTGTTGCAAGAGGGATCCGAGGTAGCTTCTACCTAGTCAGCCATCTTGGCCCCCTCAAGAATACATTTGATGCATTGAACGCTAGTGACAAAACACCAGACCAGTTGTGGGAAGACATCAAAGACATCATATACGAAGAAAGTAAAAGGTTATTAAAAAGACAGGAAAGAAAGAAAAGACCGAAGTGGATGTTGGAAGAGACTCTGAAACATGCTCTTGAGCACAAAGTGGCTAAAGCCAAAGGAAGAAATGATGAAGTCAAAGAGATGAACAGAAGGTTCAAAGGGCAGTGCCAGAAGACAAAGTTAAGTATTATAATGAAATTTGCAAAGACCTGGAGTTAGAAAACCAAAAGCGAAGAACACACTCAGCATTTCTCAAGCTGAAAGAACTGAAGAAAAAATTCAAGCTTTGTGGTGCAATACTGAAGGATTCTAAGGGGAAAATATTAAACGATGCAGGAAGTATCAAAAGAAGATTGAAAGAATACAGAGTGCCAAAAAAAATTGGTCGACGTTCAACCATTTCAGGAGATAGCATATGTCCAAGAACCAATGGTACTGATGGAAGAAGTCCAAGCAGAACTGAAGGTACTGGTGAAAAATAAGGCTCCAGGAATTGATGGAATACCAATTGAAATGTTTCAACAAAAGGATGCAGATTTGGAAGCGTTCACTCATCTGTGCCAAGAAATGTGGAAGAGAGCTACCTGGCCAACTGACTGGAAGAGATCCATATTTGTGCCCATTCCAAAGAAAAGTGATCCAACAGAATGCAGAAATTATTGAACAATATCATTAATACTACATACAAGTAAAATTACGCTGAAGATCATTCAAAAGTGGCTCCAACAGGGAACTTTCAGAAATTCAAAGCAGTGTTCAGAAGAGGATGTGGAATGAGGAATATCTTTGCTGATGTCAGATGGATCTTGGCTGAATGCAGAGAATACCAGAAAGATGTTTACCTGTTTTTTTTTAATCATGTTTTAAGTGAAAGTTTACAAATCAAGTCAGTTTCTCATAAAAAAAACTTATACACACCTTGCTATGTACTCCTAGCTGCTCTCTCCCTAATGAGATAGCACACTCCTCCTCTCCACCCTGTATTCCCTGTGTCCATTCAACCAGCCCCTGTCCCCCTCTGCTTTCTCATCTTGCCTCCAGACAGGAGTTGTGCACAAAGTCTCATGTGTCTACTTGATCCAAGAAGCTCACTCCTCACCAGTATCATTTTCTGTCTTACAAACCACTCCAATCCCTGTCTGAAGGGTTGGCTTCAAGAACGGTTTCAGTCTTGGGCTAAGAGAGGGTCTGGGGACCATGACCTCTGGGGTCCCTCCAGTCTCATACCATAAAGTCTGGTCTTTTTAGTAGAATTTGAGGTCTGCATCCCACTGTTCTCCTGCTGCATCAGGGATTGTCTCTTGTGTTCCCTGTCAGGGCAGTCATCGGTGGTAGCCAGGCACCATCTAGTTCTTCCTGTCTCAGGCTGATGGAGTCTCTGATTTATGTGGCCTTTTCTGTCTCTTGGGCTCATATTTACCTTGTCTTTAGTGTTCTTCATACTCCTTCTCTCAAGGTGGGTTGAGACCAATTGATGCATCTTAGATGGCTGCTTGCTAGTGTTTAAGACCTCAGAAGCCACTCACCAAAGTGGGATGCAAAAAGTTTTCTTAATACATTTTGTTATGCCAATTGACCTAGATGTCCCCTGAAACCATAGTCGCCAGACCCTCATCCCTGCTACACTGGCCCTTGAAGCTTTTGGTTGTATTCAGGAAACCTCTTTGCTTTTGGTGTAATCCCATTGGCTGACCTCCCCTGTATAGCAGGTTGTCTTTTCCTTCACCTAAAATAGTTCAGAACAAGGGGATACTGATTGGTTTAAAGTCAGGAAAGGTGTGTGTCAGGGTTGTATCCTTTCACCATACCTATTCAATCTGTATGCTGAGCAAATAATCTGAGAAACTGGACTATATGAAGAAGAATGGGACATCAGGATTGGAAGAAGACTCATTAACAACCTGTGTTATGCAGATGACACAACCTTGCTTGCTGAAAGCGATAAGGACTGAAGCCCTTACTAATGAAGATCAAAGACTACAGCCTTCTGTATGGATTATACCTCAACATAAAGAAAACCAAAATCCCCACAACTGGACCAATGAGCAACATCATGATAAATGGAGAAAAGTTTGAAGTTGTCAAAGATTTCATTTTACTTGGATCCACAATTAACAGCCATGGAAGCAGCAGTCAATAAATCAAAAGAGGCATTGCATCGGGTAACTCCGTTGCAAAGGACCTCTTTAAAGTGTTGAAAAGCAAAGATGTCACCTTGTAGACTAAGGTGTGCCTGACTCAAGCCATGGTATTTTCAATCACATCATATGCATGTGAAAGCTGGACAATGAATAAAGAAGACCAAAGAAGAATTGAAGCCTTTGAATTGTGGTGTTGGTGAAGAATATCGAATATACCATGGACTGCCAAAAGAACAATCTTTTGGTCTTGTTAACTCTTTCAATTGTTTTTCTGTTCTCTATTTCATTTAATTCTTCTGTAGTTTTTATTATTCACTTTCTTCCAGTGCCATTTGTTCAAGTTGTAGGGATAATTCTTTGATTTTGGCCCTTTCTTCTTTTTGGATGTGTGCATTTATTGCTATAAATTGACCTCTAAGCACTCCTTTTGCTGTGTCCCAAAGGTTCTGGTAGGATGTGTTTTCATTCTCATTTAATTCTATGAATTTCTTTATTCCAGCCTTAATTTCTTCTATAACTCAGTCGTTTTTGAGCAAGCTGTTCTTCAGTTTCCATGTGTTTGATTTCTTTTCCCTGCTTTTTCTGTTATTCATTTCCACTTTTATGACTTTATGATCAGAGAAGATGCTTTGCAATATTTCAATGTTTTGGATTCTGTTAAGGCTTGTTTTATGACCAAAATATGGTCTTTTCTAGAGAATGTTCCATGTGTGTTGGAAAAGAAAGTATACTTATCTGCCGTTGGGTGGAGTGTTCTGTATATGTCTGTGAGGTCACATTGGTTGATTGTGGCATTTAGATCTTCTGTGTCTTTATGGGGCTTCTTTCTGGATGTTCTGTTCTTCACCAAAAGTGGTCTGTTGAGGTCCCCTGCTATTATGGTGGAGCTGTCTATCTTGCTTTTCGATGCTGTTAGAGTTTGTTTTATGTATCTTGAAGTCCCGTTGTTGGGTGCATAAATATTTAATATGGTTATATCCTCTTGGTATATTGTCCCTTTAATCGTTATATAGTTTCCTTCCTTACCCTTTTTGGTGGATTAAACTTTAAATTCTATTTTGTCAGAGATTAATATTGCCACTCCTGCTGCTTTATGATTGTTTTTTGCTTGATATATTTTTCCCATCCTTTGAGTTTTACTTTGTGTCTTTAAGTCTAACGTGGTCTCTTGTTGGCAGCATATAGATGGATTGTGTTTTTTATCCATTCTTCCATTCTTTATCTCTTTATTGGTGCATTAGTCCATTTACATTCAGCGTAATTATGGATAGGTATGAGTTTAGTGCTGTCATTTTGTTGGCTTTTTGTGTGTGTTGTTGACACTTTCTTTTTTCCACTTAATTTTTTGTGCTGAGTAGTTTTTCTTTATATATTGTCTTTTCCTCTTTTTTCATTGTGGTTGAGTTTGTTTTTGCTGAGTCTTTATGTCTTTTTTGTATTTTATTTTGATGTGTAGGATTGTTAATCTTCTTTGTGGTTACCTTAATATTTACCCCTATTTTTCTAAGTTTAAACCAAAGTTTTTTCTCTTTATATCACCTTGACTTCTTCTCCATATGAAAGATGTATGACTACATTTTTTAGCCCTGCTTTATTGATTTAATGTTTTCATCTTTTACATAAACACATCCCTGTTTCCCTGTTTTGAATTTTTTTTAACCTTTTTTTGTGATTTCCCTATCTGGGTTGACATCTGGTTCCTCTGTCTTGTGTTCTCATCTTGGGTTGATATATTATTTGAACTGACGCAAAGGCACCTAACAACAACAACAACAACACACTTAAGGTTGAAAGACTGTAAGCTTCTCCCTAAGATCAGAAAAAGACAATGATGGCTGTTTTGCCACCTCAATTCAGTACTGTACTGGAAGCTCTTCCTAGGACAATCAGGCAAAAAAATAAATAAATAAATAAAAGATATCCACATCAGAAGGAGAGAAGTGAAACTATATTTGCAGATAATATGGTCTTATATATCGAAAAGTCTACAGCAAAACACTATTATGTCTAATAAACAAATTCAGTAAAGTTGCTGAATACAAGATACACATACAAAAATCGCTTGTATTTATATATATTAGTAACAATTTGAAAATGAATTTGAAGCTTTTTTGCTTCATTTGGAATAACATGAAGAAGGATAAAATATTTATAAATAAATTTAACCATGTAGGTGCAAGACTTATACACTGAAAACATTCCTATTATAGAAAAAGTTTCTAAAAGGAAAACAAAATCAATCAGTGTAATCCACCACACTAACAGGGTAAAGAAGAGAAATCACATGATCATAACAATTTATGCAGAAAAATCATTTGAGAAAATCCAACACTCTTTGGTGATAAAAATTCTTCATAAAGTGGCAGCAGAAGGGAACATCCTTAACTTTCTAAGGAGCATCTGAAAAACTTACAGGTGACATCACACTTAATGGTACAAGACCAAATGTTTTCCCCCTAAGCTGTGGAGCAAAACAAGTACATCTTCTCTCACCATCTTATTCAACATAATACTGGAATCTTAACTGGTGCAATAAGGCAAGAAAAGGAAATAAAAGGCATACAGATCAGAAAGGATGAAACGAAACTATCCCTAAGTGCAGAAAACATGATGGTCTATGTAGAAAATCCCTAGAAATATACAAGAAAATCTCCTAGAACTAATAAGTGAAGTTCAGCACTGTCGCAGGATGCAAGATCAACATACAAAATTCAATTATATTTCTATATATTAGCAACGTTGTTGTTGTTGTTAGGTGCCGTTGAGGTGGTTCTTAGTCGTAGCAGCCCTATGTACCACAGAATGAAACACTGCCTCGCCACACCATCCTTACAATCATTATGCTTGAGCCCATTGTTTTAGCCACTGTGTCAATCCATCTCGTTGAGGGTCTTCCTCTTTTCTGCTGACCCTGTACTTTACCAACCATGATGTCCTTCTCCAGGGACTGATCTCTCTTGACAACAAGTCTAAATTATGTAAGATGCAGTCTTGCCATCCTAGCTTCTCAGGAACATTCTGGTTGTATTTCTCCCAAGACAGATTTATTCGTTCTTTTGGCAGTCCATGGTACATTCAATATTCTTCTCCAACAGCACAATTCAAAGGTGTCAATTCTTCTTTGGTCTTCCTTATTTATCGTCCAGCTTTTGCATGCATATAATGTGACTGAAAATACCATGGCTTGGCTCAGGTGCACCTTAGTCTTCAAGATGACATCTTAGCTTTTCAACACTTTAAAGAGGTCCTTTGCAGGACTTGCCCAATGCAATGCATCTTTTGATTTCTTGACTGCTGCTTCCATGGCCGTTGATTGTGGATCCAAGTAAAATGAAATCCTTGACAATTTCAATCTTTCCTCTGTTATCATGATGTGGCTTATTGGTTCAGTTATGAGGGTTTTTGTTTTCTTTATGTTGAGTTGTAATCCATACTGAAGGCTGTGGTCTTTGATCTTCCTCAGTAAGTGCTTCAAGTCCTCTTCATTTCAGCAAACAAGGTTGTGTCATCTGCATAATGCAGGTTGTTAATGAGTCTTCCTCCAATCCTAATGCCCCATTCTTCTTCATATAGTCTAGCTTCTCGAATTGTTTGTTCAGCATACAGATTGAATAGGTATGGTGAAAGGATCAACCATGACGTACACCTTTCCTGACTTTCAACCAATCAGTATCCCCTTGTTCTGTTTGGATGACTGCCTCTTCATCTATGTAAAGGTTCCTCATGAGCACAATTAAGTGTTCTGGAATTCCCATTCTTCGCAATGTTATCTATAATTTGTTATGATACACACATTCGAATTCCTTCACATAGTCATTAAAACACAGGTATACTAGCAATAGACAGACAGAAAGTGAAAAAATGCAATATCACTTACAATTGCTTTAAAAAATGAAGTACTTAGGTATATATCTAATAAAAGTTGACAGGAATTATATGCTGAAAACTACAAAATGCGGATAAAAGAAATCAATAAAGACCTAAAACAATGGAGAGATGTAGCTTGTTCACATGAATCGGAAGCCTCGAGATAGTAAATATGTCAATTTGTCCCAAATTTATATATAAGTTTAATGCAATTGCTATCAAAATCCCTGCCCGATTTTTTTATAGATACATACAAAGCTAACTGTAAAGTTTATATGAAAAGGCAAAGCAACTAGAATATCTAAAACAATTTTGAAAAGGAGGAAGAAGAATCACTTTATTGATTTCAAGACTTATTTTATATCTACAGTAATCAAGACTGTTTTGTCTTGGTGGAACAGACACATAGATCAATGGAAAAGAATAGACAACAAAGAAATAGACCAATACAAGCATGGTCAAACGATTTTTTATAAAGGTGCAAAAACAATTCAGTGAAGGATGGATAGTCTTTCAACAATGGTGCTTGAGTAACTGGATATCCATAGGCAAAAAATGAACCTAGACCTAAGCCTCACACCTAAGTCTCACACAACAATTAACTCGGAATTGGTCACAGATTTAAATTTAAAACTATAAACAGAAAAAAAACAGGAAAGTCTTCAGGACATGTAACTTGGTGAAGCATTCTTAGACATGACACCAGAGGCACAAGCCATCAAAGGAAAAAAGCAATAGATTGGACATCTTCAAAATTCAAATCTTTTTGGGAGACCCTGTTAAGAAGATGAAAGACAAGCTACAGACTATAAGACTATATAGGCAAACTACATACCTGAGAAAGGACTTGTATGTACAATATATAAAGAACTCCCAAATCTCAGCAGTAAAAAAGCAAAGAATCTAAACAGAAGTTGGACAATAGACATAGAGACATTTCACTGAAGTAGATTTACAGATGGCAAATAAGTACATGAAAAGATGTTCAACATTTTCCATTTGAGAACTACAAATTAAAACCACAATGAGAACCCTCATACATTGCTGGTGGGAATGCAAAACCATCAAGTCACTGTGGAAAACAGTGCAGCAGTTCCTCAAAAAGTTGTACATAGAACTACTATATGACTCAGCAACCCCAACTCTAGGTAAATATCCAAAAGAAGTGAAAGCAGGAACCTAAGCAGAATTCTTTACACCAAAGTTCACTGCAGCATTTTGCACAGTAGCCAGATGTTGGAAGCAACCAAAATGTCCATCAACAGATAATTGATAAACAAAATGTGGTATATACATAAAATGCAATATTTTTCAGTCATAAAGAGAAATTAAAGAGAAATGAAGTACTGACACACACCACAACATGGATAAACCTTGAAAACTTTATGCTGAGTGAAACAAGTTAACCTCAATGGGACAGACACTATATGAACTCACCTACATGAAATTAGCAAATATATAGAATTCAGAGATTATTAGTGGTTACCAAATGGGGAGGAGTAGGAAAAGGCGAGGTTGCTTAGGGGGCATTGTTGTTGTTGTTGTTATGTGCAGTCAAATTGGTTGCGACTCATAGTGACCCCAGGTACAACAGAAATACTACCTGATCCTGCATTATCCTCACAATCGTTTTTATGCTTGAGCCCATTGTTGCAGCCCTGTGTCAATCCATCTCATTGGGGGTCTTCCCCTTTTTCATTGACCCTCTACTTTACCAAGCATGATGTCCTTCTCCAGGGACGGGTCCTCCTGATAACATTTCCAAAGTACATAAGATGAAGTCTCGCCATCCTTGCTTCTAATGAGCATCCTAGATGTACAACTTCCAAGACAGATATGTTTGTTCTTCTGGCAGTCCATGGTATATTCAATATTCTTCACCAACACCATAATTCAAAGGCATCAATTCTTCTTTGGTCTTCCTTATTTATTGTCCAGCTTTCACATGCATGTGAGGCTATTGAAAACACCATGGCTTAGGTCAGGTGCAACTTAGTCCATAAAGTGACATTTTTGCTTTTTCACACTTTTTTGTTGTTAGGTTCTGTCTAGTTTGTTCTGACTCATAACGACCCTATGTACAACAGAACGGTCCAGCAACACCCTCACAATCATTGTTATGCTTGATCCCATTGTTGCAGCCACTGTGTCAATCCATCTCATTGAGGGTCTTCCTCTTTTTTGCTGACTAAGTATGATGTCCTTCCACAGGACACTGATCCTTCCTGATGACATGTTCAAAGTTTGTGAGATGTTGTCTCACCATCCTTGCTTCTAAGGAGCATTCTGATTGTACTTCTTCCGAGACAGATTTGTTCATTCTTTTGGCATTCCGTGGTATATTCAGTACTCTTCGGCAACATCATAACTCAAAGGCGTTAGTTCTTAAGTCTTCCTTATTCATTGTCCAGCTTTTCCAATCATAGGAGGTGATCAAAAACACCATGTCTTGAGATATGTCATTTAGGTTGACTCTACTTTGAGGAGGTACTCTTCCCCAGTTGTATTTTCAGTGCCACCCAACCTGAGGAGTTAAGCTTCCAGCAATATATCAGACAATGTTCTGCTGCTATTCATAAGTTTTTCACTGGCTAATCTTTTTCAGAAGTATTCTGCCAGTCCTTCTTCCTAGTCTGTCTTAGTCTAGAATCTCCACTGAAAACTGTCCACCAAGGGTGACCCTGCTGGTATTTGAAATACCAGTAGCAAAGCTTCTGGTATCACAGCAATACAAAAGCCACCAGTACAACAAACTGACAGAAATGTGGTGGTTCACGTGTGTGCGTGTTCATTTACATAACATCCCTGAAAAGACAAAACTATAGTGATAAATAACCAACTAGTGGTTGCCAGGGTTTAGGAATATGGTAGAAGGCAGTACATGTGACTTTAAAGGGGTAACACAAGGGAGATCTTTGTATTGATGGGATTCTGTTCCTTGAGAGCCATGATGATTACATAAATCTGCACTTGATAAAATGGCACAAAACTATGCGCATATGGTACCAATGACTATTTTTTGGTTTTAATAATTGTATTATAGTTGTCTTAGTTATCTAGTGCTGCTATAACAGAAATACTACAAGTGGATGGCTTTAACAAAGAGAAATTTATTTTCTCACAGTCTGGTAGGCTAGAAGTCCAAATTCAGGGTGTCAGCTCCAGGGGAAGGCTTTCTCTCTGTCGGCTCTGGAGGAAGGTCCGTGTCATCAATCTTCCACTGGACTAGGAGCTTCTCAGCACAGGAGCCCCAGGTCCAAAGGATATGCTCTGCTCCCAGTGCTTCTTTCTTGATGGTATGAGGCCCGCCAACTCTCTGCTTGATTCCCTTTCCTTTTATCTCTTGTAAGATAAAATGTGGTGCAGACCACACCCCAGAGGAACTGCCTTTACATTGGATCAGGGATGTGACCTGAGTAAGGGTGTTACATTCCACCCTAATCCTCTTTAACCACAGGCAGAAATTATGGTTTATAACACAGAGGAAAATCACAAAATGGAGGACAACCACACAATACTGGGAATCACAGCCTAACCAAGTTGACACACATTTTTGGTGGACACAATTCAATCCATGACAATAGTTATATAAAATATTGGGAGAAACTGGGTCCTCTGTACCATTTTTCAACTTTCTATGAGTCAATAATTATTTCAAAATAAAAAGTTAAAAAAATACATATATATATACAATTATCCTAAAAGAAGGTAAGGTAGGAGAATCAGAGAAAAACAGATTGAACAAATAGCAAAACAGCAGGTAGGTCTAACTCCATCCGTATCAATAATTACATTAAATATAAATGGAATAAGCGGTATAATCATAGTTTAGGATGAAATCACAAAGAAAGAGGCTCTGGGATGAGTAATCTATAAGATATTGAAATATTTAGTGCTTGTTTAGAGGTGGGGGCATAAAGGAGATCGAAAAGGAGCAGCCAGTGTGTTGGCAGGAAACCAGAAGAGTGTGTTGTCACAGGAATTAAGAGGATGATATTTTCAAGAAGGGAGTTGAACACTGTGTTTAATCCTGTTGACAGTCTCGTATCATTTGGAAAGTGTCTGCAACTGATGGGTCATTTTGTACACATGGTACCATTTCTCACTGTATTAATATTATTTACAGCTCTGATCAGATAGGTATGCAGGGTCAAAACATCAGACCCCTATTCTTTGAACTCTTCCACTCCTTCCATGATCTAACATATTTTATTTTACCCACAACACTAATCCTCTGCTCCAGAAAGAATAGTATCCTCACTCCCTGGTACATGTACAATTCATTATTATTTCCATTTCCATTCTTTCACCATTATTTCTTTCCTCCAATTCTACCATTTCTCAACATACTCATGTACCCCAACTTGCTAGCTATTTGAAGCTTCCTCATACCATTCAATTTAACACTGATTTATTTCCCATTCCCTAAGCTCCTGTGGCACTGATAGTTGTCTTATGCCATCTAGTACTTCTCTTAATTATTTCATATGTATATTTCTTCAATTAACTTGGTGACAATAAGAGACGATGTCTTTAGTTTTCCTTTAACACAGGTATAGACACAGAGTAAACACTGATTATTTCTGAGTCCTTGTATTCCACTTTTTTCATCTCTCTCTCTTCCCTCACTTTCTATTCTCACTTCACAAATGAAAAGCGAGGACTCTAGAAAAAGAGCCATCATTTTCCAAGTTACATAATAGTAGAACCCAGTAACAGGCTCTAATGCTTTCTATATTTAATAATCTGTCCTGATGTTGCCCTGAACTCCTCCCTCTTCCCAAGTTGTGCCATATCAACTTAGGTTTGAATGACACCAAGTTCCCTGTCATATGGTGGAGTATTATGTGTCATGTTGCATTTAGAGCACTGACAATTCTATGTGCCTTGCAGAAGAACCCCATTCTGTTTACTAGTCAATCTAGTATGGATGCTGATCTTAAGTCTCTTGGCCTAAGGTATGTTAGCTTCCAGGGTACAACTCTGGCCTGTTAGACATGGGACATAAATAAAACTAAAACAGCAGATGTAAATCAAACTATATAAATAATAACATCAAATGTGAATAAGTTAAACAATTCAATCAAAAGGCAGAGATTGCCAGTCTAAAATAAAAATAAGATCCAACTGTGTACTACCTATAGGAGACACACATTAGATTCAAAGATACAAATAGGTTGAAGGTAAAGAATGGAAAAAGATATGCAAACAGCAGCCATATGAAACCTGGACAGGCTATATTAATATCTAACAAAATAGACTTTAAAGCAAAAAAAATTACTAGATATATAGGAAAATTCTATATTGATAAACGTGTCAAACAATCAAGAAGATATAACAATTACAAACGTATATGCACACAACAGCAGAACCCCAAAGTACATAAAGCAACAACTGACAGAGTTGATAGTAGTTGGAGTGTTCAATACTCCACTTTCAAAAATGGATTGAAGAACTAGGCATAATATCAACAAGCAAACACAAGATTTGAAAAGCATTATACACAAACTAGACCTAATAGAACACTACCCAACAACAGAAAACCTCTTCCCAAGCATACACGGAACATTCTTTTGGATAAACCACATATGGTAAGACATAAAACAAGTCTCAATACATTTTAAAGAACTGAAATCATACAAAGTATTGTAGAGAAAATACTCTCCAGCTCTGTTAAGGCAAAATCAAGAGATTTATTGAAGCCAAGGCATTGCAATAGGAGACAGTGAAACCTCAGGCTGTAGCTCACAGATCTTAGGGGAAAAATGCAAGTCACAAATAATTGTAGTGCAGAAGGAGGAGAATAAAAATGCAGTTTATTCTCATTGGTTTACAATGTTTAAGGCCAGTCAAAGGTGGGACAACAAAAGCATAATTTTTAACATTATTGGTTACATGAGTACATTGATTGGCTAAAAAACATAATTGACAGACTTCGGGTCAAGGGGGGGCTTCATGTTGGTTACAAAGGAATGACATGACAGAAATTTTCAGGAGTGGTCTGTTAAAAGTTACCTTGCTCAGAGTGTCAGTCTCCAAACGAGACTGGGAACAGAGAGTTTCCACTATCTATCACTCTGCCCAGTACATCAAAAACTAGAGGAGACTGAGATCAAAAGTTTCCATTAAGTGTTCACATTCTTTAGCTGGACCAACAAGAAACTCATTTATTTAATGATAATGTGTTGGTTCCTAGGCAAAGAAGGTAAAATCTGGGAAAAAGGTTAAACACCTATATCATAAAAGAAGAAAGATCTGATGTCAGTAACAAAACCTTCCACTTAAGACACTAAAAAGATCAAAATAACCTAAAGAGAGCAGAGGAAGGAAATAATAAAGATTTTAGTGGAAATTAATGAAATAGGGGTTAGAAAATTAATAGTAAAAATCAATGAAACAAAAGTTAGTTATTTGAAATGACCAACAAAATTCACAAGCTTTTAGCTGGACTGACCGATAAGAAAAAGGACAAAGGGAATTCAGTAATGAAGGTAGAGACATCACTACCAATGTTAGAATAATAAAAATAATTGTAAGGGAATACTATAAACAACTGTATGCCAACAAATTACATAGCTTAGAGGAAATAAATTCAGAGTAAGACACAAACTACCTAATCTGACTCAAAAAGGAATAGAAAATCTGAATAGACCTATAAAAACTAAAGTGATTGAATTAATTATTAAAAACATCCCATAAAGAAAAGCCCACATCCACATGGATTCAACGGTGAATTCTACAAAACAGTTAATGAAGAACCGGTACCAATCCTTCACAAACTATGAGGCTAGTTTTACCCTGGTACTAAAAGCAGACAAAGACATCAGAAGCAAACAAAACTACAAGCCAATATCCCATATGATTATAGATGTAAAGATCCTCAAGAAAACAGTAGAAAACTTAATCCAGCAACATAAAAAAGGATTATACTCTAAGAACAAGTGGGGTTTACCTAGGAATGCAATAGCGGTTTGTTGCTGTTGTTAGGTGCTGTTGAGTCAGTTCCGACCCATAGCAACCCCGTGCACAACAGAACGAAACACTACCCGGTCCTGGGCCATCCTTAGAATCATTGCTATGTTTGAGCTCATTGTCGCAGCCACTGTGTCAATCCATCTCGTTGAGGGTCTTCCTCTTTTCCACTGACCCCGTACTTTACCAAGCATGATGTCCTTCTCCAGGGACTGATCCCTCCTGACAACATGTCCAAAGTATATAAGACGCAGTCTCATCATCCTTGCTTCTAAGGAACATTCTGGTTGCACTTCTTCCAAGACAGATTTGTTCGTTTTTTGGTAGTCCATACTCTTCGCCAACACCACAATTCGAAGGCGTCAATTCTTCTTCAGTCTTCCTTCCAGCTTTCACTTGCATATGATGCGATTGAAGATACCATGGCTTGGGTCAGGTGCACCTTAGTCTTTAAGGTAACATCTTTCCTTTTCAACACTTTAAAGAGATCCTTTGCAGCAGATTTGCCCAATGCAATGCGTCTTCTGATTTCTTGACTGCTGCTTCCATGGCTGTTGATTGTGGATCCAAGTAAAATGAAATCTTTGACAACTTCAATCTTTTCTCCGTACTTGGACTTCTTCCTCCAGTACCATTGGTTCCTGATCATATGCTACCTCTTGAAACAGTTGAACGTCAACTAATTCTTTTTGGTATAATGACTCTGTGTATTCCTTCCATCTTCTTTTGATGCTTCCTTCACTATTGCATCTCAAGGCTTGAATTTTTTTCTTCAGTTCTTTCAGCTTGAGAAATGTTGAGCTGTTCTTCCCTTTTGGTTTTATATCTCCAGTTCTTTGCACATATCATTATAATACTTTGTCTTCTCGAGCCACCCTTTGAAATCTTCTGTTAAATTTTTTACTTCATCACTTCTTCTTTTTGCTTTAGGTGCTTGACGTTTGAGAGCAAGTTTCAGAGTCTCCTCAGACATCCATCTTGGTCTTTTTTTCTTTCTTGTCTTTTCAATGACTCTTGCTTACTTTATGTGTGATGTCCTTGATGTCATTCCACAACTCGTCTTGTCTTCAGTCATTAGTATTCAGGTGGGATATACTCAAGTTCATATTTTGGCTCTTGTGGACTTTCTTGGATTTTCTTCAGTTTTAGCTTGAACTTGTGTAGGAGCAATTGATGGTCTGTTCCACAGTCAGCCCCTGGCCTTGTTCTTACTGATGATATTGAGCTTTTCCATCGTCTTTTTCCACAGATGTAGTCGATTTGATTCCTGTGTGTTCCATCTACTGAGTTCCATGTGTACGGTCGTCATTTATGTTGGTGAAAAAAGATATTTGTGAAGAAGTCATTGGTCTTGCAAAATTCTATTATTCGATCTCCGGCATTATTTCTATCACCAAGACCATATTTTCCAACTACCGATCCTTCTTCTTTGTTTCCAACTTCCGCATTCCAATCACCAGTAATTATTAATGCATCCTGACTGCATGTTTGATCAATTTCAGACTACAGAAGCTCATAAAAGTCTTCAATTTCTTCATCTTTGGCCTTAGTGTTTGATGTGTAAATTTGAATAATGGTAGTATTAACTGGTCTTCCTTGTAGGCATATGGATATTATCCTATCACTGACAGTATTGTACTTCAGGATAGATCTTGAAATGTTCTTTTTGATGAATGCAACACCGTTCCTCTTGAAGTTCTCATTCCCAGCATAGTAGACTATATGATTGTCTGATTCAAAATGACCAATACCAGTCCATTTCAGCACAATAATGCCTAGGATATCGATGTTTATGCATTCCATTTCATTTTTGATCATTTCCAATTTTCCTAGATTCATACTTCATACATTCCATGTTCTGATAATTAATGGGTGTTTGCAGCTGTTTCTTCTCATTTTGAGTCACACCACATCAGCAAATGAAGGTCCCAAAATCTTGATTCCATCCACGTTATTAAGGTTGACTACTTTGAGGAGACAGCTCTTCCCCAGTCGTCTTTTGCGTGCCTTCCAACCTGGGGGGTTCATCTTCCAGTACTATATCAGACAACATTTTGCTGCTATTCATAAGGTTTTCACTGGCTCATTCTCATCAGAAGTAACCTTCTGGGTTCTTGTTCCTAGTCTGTCCTCGTCTCAAAGCTCAGCTGAAACCTGTCCTCCATGGATGACCCTGCTCGTATCTGAATACTGGTGGCATATCTTCCAGCATCGTAGCAACACACAAACCCACACAGTACAACAAACTGACAGACACGTGGGGGGGAATATTGGTTTAACATATAAAAGTCAATCAGTGTAACACACTCCATTAATAGAGTAATGAAAAAATCTCACATGACCACCCCAATTGATGCAGCAAAAGCATTTGGCAAAATCCAACACTGTTTTGTGATGAAAACCATCAACAAACTAAGAATAGAAGGGAATTTTCTCAACATGACAAAGGATGTCTATGAAAAACCCACAGCTAGTATTATACTCAATGTTAAAACACTGAATGTGTTCTCCCTAAAACCAGGAAAACAAGGATATATGATCTTGCTACTTTTATTCAACGATTTACTATAGATTGTAGGCAAGGCTATTAGGCAAGATAAGAATGAAAAGATTTCCAGGTAGGAAAAGAAGAAAGAAAACTATGACTCTCTGCAGATGATATATCTTGCATATAGAAAATCCTAAAGAATCCACCGAGAGCATATTAGAAGTAGTAAAAAATTTCAGCACAACTATGATACAAGATCAATATACAGAAATCAATAATAAAATTAAGAAAACAGATCCACTTACGATAGCATCAAAATAAATACAATTCTTAGGCATAAGTTTAATAAAAGAGACCTTTTTTGTACTTTGAAAACCACAAAACATTGTCGTAGGAAATTAAAGAACTAAATATACAGAACAACATCTCATGTTCAAGAATTGGAAGATTTAATACTGTTAAGAAGGCAATATTCTCCAAAGTGATCTACAGATTCAGTGCAATCCTTATCAAGATTCTACCTTGCTTTTTTTTTGCAGAAATTGATACTAAAATTCATATAAAATGCAAGAGTCTCAGAAGAGCAAAACAATCTTGAAACAAAAGTTGGAGGACTGACCCTTTCTAATTCCAAAACTTAGTACAAAGTTGCTATAATCAGTACAGTGTGGTACTGGCATAAGGACAGACATATTCTCAATGGAATAGAATTGAGAGTTCAGAAATAAATCCTCATATTTAAGGTAAATTGATTTTTGGTAAGGGTGCCAAAATAATTCATCAGGGAAAGATAGTCTTTTCAGTGAATGATGAAATGACAACTGGATATCCATATCCAACAGAATGAAGTTGGACCCTTTATTTACATTATACACAATAATTAGCCCTAAATGGGCCACAAACCTAAATGTAAGAGGTGCAAATAGAAAATACGACAGAAAATAGGAGTTACTCTTTGCCACCTGAGCTTAATCAAACTCTTTGCAGATACTACACCAAAAGCACAAATGATGAAAGAAAAAATATGCAAATTGGACTTCACAAAAATTAGAAACATTTGTACTTCAAAGGATATCATCAAGAAAGTGAAACAACAACCTACAAAACGGGAGAAAATAGACAAATTTATGTAACTGATAAGGGTCTACTAACCAGAATGCATAAAGAGGTATTATCAACAAAAAAGTAAAAAAAAAAAAGAGAGGCAGGACCAAGATGGCAGAGTAGTCAGATGCTTCCTGTGGTGCCTCTTAAAGCAAAGACCAGAAAAAACAAGTGAACCAATTATATATGACAATCTAGGAACCCTGAACATCAAAGACAAAGTTGAGGAATTGGACTGAGTGGTAGGGAGAGGGAGAGATGGTTCAGAAGCAGTGAGGAGTTACCAGAACTGACCTGGCCAGCACCAGCAGTCTGGAGGCTGGATGGGTTGGTGAGTGCAGGGTGATGAAAGCAGTGGCACTTGGGATGCTTTTTCCACATTGGGAGAGATCAAGCAGTGGAGAGTCTGCTCAAGCCTCCAGAACTAGAGAGAAGCAGTGTTCAGTCGGCAACAGATAAGTACAAATGTCTAATCTACTGTGAAGGTTTTAAAAAAAAAACTTTGGGAAGTACTGCTCTCCCATTTAACTGCCCCCATCCCAGTCTGCTCTGGTCCTGGTCTGGCTTCAGTGTTTGCTGCACGCCTGGGCCACAAATAGAACCTGTTGCACATTCTGAGCCATTCTCCTGGCTATAGAAAGCTAACAAATTAACAAAGAGGAAAAAATAATCTGCCAGCTGTCCTAAGCCAGGAACTCAGGGCAGGCACAGCCCCTTTGCCTAGGCACAGGTATAAAGGGTCCATGGACTTTGGATGCCTTTCACCCCTGCATGGACCTGTGTAGGCCCATTTCAACAGCATAGGCCCTCATTAGCACAGTACAACAGGCTATATACCTGAAGCCTATTTTCAACTGCATCAGCTATAAGGGGGAGTGGTAGATTGGTGACATTTGACACTTCTCTGCCCATAAAGGAGGGTCCTCACCTGCCCACATCAGAGGCATGAGGACTGGTGGCTCCACTCACTTCACTTAGCTACCTGCGACAGGGGTCCAAGAATAAGTGGTGATCCCCAATCCTTACCGCAAACAGCATTGGGTACCCATAGTCCAACTGCAAAACCCACGTTCCTATGGGCTCTAGGAAACAGGGACACACCTTCCACCTAGACACTCAGGGGCAGCCATCAGTCCCTGCCTTGCTCAGTGCATGGCCCCCTACTGCAGCCAGATACCTGTGCCTACTCCAATCACCCCTCCCCATCTAGGACTGTAAGTGTGAGCCTGCACCACACACTCAGTGACTGATGAACTGGACACCTGAGCTGAAGCCACACAAGAAAAGTAAATGGACTCCTGGGCTCACATAGTAACAGCCCTAACCACCTGGCAACAGGACTTGAGAGCTTCAAAGACACCAATAATCAAACCAGCTCACCTGACCAGCCTATTTGGGGATAAAAAAACAAAACAAAACAAGAAGCTAGAACACAGTAAGCAAACATAAAACAAATAAATATAGTAACTTACTGATGGCTCAGAGACAACGGTCAATAACAAATCACATAAAGAGGCAGACCATGATGGCTTTAGCAAGCCACCAAAACAAAGAACATAGAAATCTTCTGGAATAAGAGAACTTCTTGGAATTACTGAAGGTAGAATACAAAAGATTAATATAGAGGGCTCTTCAAGAGATCAGGGAGGAGATCAGGCAAAACACAGACCAAGCAAAGGAACACACAGACAAAGCAATACAGGAACTTAAAAAGGTTATACAAGAGCACAATGACGAAATTAACAGGCTGCAAGAATCCACAGAGAGGCAGCAAACAAAAATCCAAAAGATTAACAACAAATTTTCAGAAGTAGACAACTCAATAGAAAGTCATAGGAGCAGAATCAAGGAAGTGGGAGTCAGAATTAGTGAGATTGAAGATAAAGCACTTGACACCAACTTATTTGAGGAAAAATCAGATAAAAGAATTTTAATAAGGAAGAAACCCTAAGAATTATGTGGGACTCTATCAAGAGGAATAACCTACAAGTGACTGGAGTACCAGAATGGGGGGGGGGGGTGGTACAGAATATGCAGAGAGAATCGTCGAAAGTTTGTTGGCAGGAAACTTCCCTGATGACATGAAAGACGAGAAGATATCTATACAAGAAGCTCATCAAACCCCACACAAAGTATATCCCAAAAGAAAGTCACCAAGACATAATCAAACTTGCCAAAACCAAAGATAAAGAGAGAATTTTAAGAGTGGCCAGGGATAAACGAAAAGTCATCTACAGAGGAGAGTCAACAAGGCTAAGTTCAGACCACTTAGCAGAAATCATCCAGGCAAGAAGGCAATGGGTTGACATATATAAAGCCGTAAAGGAAAAAAATTGCCAGCCGAGAATTATACACCCAACAAAACTGTCTCTCAAATATGATGGTGAAATTAGGGCATTTCCAGATAAACATAAGTTTAGGGAATTTGAAAAAATCGAACCAAAGTTACAACAAATACTAAAGGGAGTCCTCCAATTAGAAAATCAATAACATCAGATAACAACCCAAGACTAGAACACAGTACAGAACAACCAGATATCAACCCAGATAGGGAAGACAGAAAAATAAATCAAAGCTAAAACACTGCAAATACGGGTACAGAGACTTCAATATGTAAAAGATGGCATCACTAAAACAAAAAACAGGGATGAAATACTGTAGTCATAGATCTTTCATATGGAGAGTAAGTCAAGGCGATATAAAGAAATGAAAGTTTGGTTTAAACTTAAAAAAATTAGGGTAAATGTTAAGGTAACCACAAAGGAAACTAACCATCCTACACATCAAAATAAAAAACAAGAAAAATATAAAGACTCAGTAAATATAAAATTAACAACAATAAAAGATGCAAAGAAAATACATAAAGAAAAAGGACTCAGAACAGAAAATGAAGTGGAACAAAGAAGCTGTCAACAACCAAAAAAAGAAGAAATCAAACTGACAGCACTAAACTCATAAAAAAAAATACCTATCAATAATTACGTTGACTGTAAGTGGACTAAATGCACCAATAGAGAGACAGAGAGTAGCAGAATGGATTAAAAAAATGATCCGTCTATGTGCTGCCTACAAGAGACACACCTTAGACTTAGAGACACAAATAAACTAAAATTCGAAGGATGGAAAAAAAATATATCAAGCAAACAACAATCAAAAAACAGCAGGAGTGGCAATATAAATCTCTGACAAAATAGACTTTAAAGTAAAATTCATCGGAGGGAGGACACTATATAATGATTAAAGGGTCAATATACCCAATGACAGGGCTCCAATATACATAAAATAAACTCTAACTGCATTGAAAAGAGAGATAGACAGCTCCACAATAATAGTAGGGGATTTCAACACACCACTTTCCGGTAAAGGACAGAACATCCAGAAAGAAGCTCAATAAAGACATGGAAGATCTAAATGCCACAGTCAACCAGCTTGATCTCATAGACATATACAGAACACTCCACCCAACAGCAGCCAAATATACTTTCTTTTCCAACACATGTGCAACATTCTCTGGAATAGATCACATATTAGGCCACAAAGCAAGCTTTAACAGTATCCAAAACATCAAAATATTACAAAGCTTCTTCTTTGACTATAAAGTCATAAAAGTAGAATCAATAACAGAAAAGGCAAGGAGAAAAAATCAAACACAAGGAAACTGAACAACACCTTGCTTAAAAACTACTGGGCTATAGAAGAAATTAAGAACTGAATAAAGAAACTCACATAATTAAATGAGAATGAAAACACATCCTACCAGAACCTGTGGGACACAGCAAAAGCAGTGGCCAGAGGTCAATTTATAGCAACAAATGCACACATCGAAAAAGAAGAAAGGGTGAAAATGAAACCATTAACCCTACAGCTCGAACACATAGAAAGAGAGCAGCAAAAGAAGCCCTTAGGCACCAGAAGAAAGGAAAGAATAAAAACTAGAGCAGAATTAAATGAAATAGAGAACAGAAAAATAATTGAAACAGTTAACAAGACCAAAAGCTGGTTCTTTGAAAGATTAACAAAACCGATCAACCATTGGCCAAACTGACAAAAGAAAAACAGGAGAGGAAGCAAATAACCCGAATAAGGACTGGGATGGGTGATATCACAACAGACCCAACAGAAATTAAAAAAATCATTACAGAATGCTATGAAAAATTGTACTCCAGCAAATTTGAAAGCCTAGAGGAAATGGACAAATTGCTAGAAACACACTACCTACCTAAGCTAACAAAAACAGAGGTAGAACAACTAAATAAACCTCTAACAAAAGAAGAGATTGAAGAGGTTAAAAAAAAAAAAACTCCCAACAAAAAAAAAGCCCTGGCCCTGACAGCTTCGCTGGAGAATTCTACCAAACTTTCAGAGAAGAGTTAACACCACTACTACTAAAGATATTTCAGAGCATAGAAAAGGGTGGGATATTGTCAAACTCATTCTATGAAGCCAGCATAACCTTGATATCGAAACCAGGTAAAGACACCACTGAAATAAAGAAAATTACAGAAGAATATCCCTCATGAACATAGACACAAAAATCCTCAACAAAATTCTAGCCAATAGAACTCAACAACATATCAAAAAAACAAAACAAAAAAAACAACAACAAAAAAAACAATTCACCATGTCCAAGCAGGATTCATACCTGCTTGGTATGCAGGGATGGTTCAACATTAGAAAAACCACCAATGTAATCCATCACATAAATAAAACAAAAGACTAGAATCACATAATTTTATCAATTGATGCAGAAAAGGCATTTGACAAAGTCCAACACACTTTCCTGATGAAAACTCTCAGCAAAATAGAAATAGACAGGAAATTCCTTGACATAAGAAAGAGCATTTACACAAAGCCAACAGCCAACATCATCTTAAATGGAGAGAGTCTGAAACATTCCACTTGAGAATGGGAGCCAGACAAGTATGCCCTTTGTCACCACTCTTATTCAACCGTTTTGCTGCAGGTCCCAGCCAGAGAAATTAGGCTTGAAAAATAGATAAAGGGTAATCAAACTGGTAAGGAAAACTAAAAGTATTCCTATTTGCAGATGATATGATCTTATGCACAGAAAACCCTAAAGAATCCACAAGAAAACTACTGGAACTAATAGAAGATTTCAGCAACGTATCAGGATACAAGATGAAGACATAAAAATCAGTTGGATTCCTCGACACCAACAAAGAGAATGTCAAAGAGAAAATCATCAAATCAATACCATTTACAATAGCACCCAAGAATATAAAATACTTAGGAATAAATCCAACCAGAGACCTAAAAGACCTATACAAAGAAAACTACAAGACGCTATTGCAAGAAACCAGAAGAGACCAACATAAGTGGAAAAACATACTTTACACATGGATAAAACCCATTGCCATCGAGTCATAGTGACCGTATAGGACAGAGTAGAACTGCCCTTATAGAGTTTCCAAGGATCGCCTGATGGATTTGAAATGCTGACCTTTTGGTTAGCAGCAGTAGCACTTAATCACTATGTCACCAGGGTTTCCTTACTTATAGGTAGGAAGACTCAACATTGTGTAAATGTCAATTCTACCCAAAGCGATCTACAGATACAAGGCAATCGAATACGTCAAGCATTACTGAAGAAGAACAAAGCGGGAGGCCTCAAACTACCTAATTTCAGAACCTATTATGCTGCCGCTGT